>NW_022196504.1:0-385207 GCF_008641045.1 Pistacia vera
AACATGACTTTTTCTCAAAACCAACATGCAAGGAGCTTTTAAGCTCTGATACCATTTGAAAGAAAACCATGAAGAGGTGGCGGAAAATGTTGATTGAAAGCATGCAAAGAGTTGGATTAATAGGATTAAAAAATTTTCAAATAAAACTTGAAAACATTATACCTTCTCCTTTGCTTAAGTTTGATGAAGCCAAGATTCAAAAGGATGAATCCTCCACACTTTAACACCACCTTGAGAGAGTGAGAGAGTGATTGAACCTAAGAGAGAGAGATTGTTTTTTTCTTTTTGAGTGAACAAAATGAATCCTTAACCTAAAATGCAACCATTTGCATTTTTATATACATGGGCCATTTTGTAATTAGTTGTTTTGCACTTGCATGCCCCAATAAAATCTTATTCTAAAAGGAGCCCAAGCATTTATTAATTTTCCCTTTGAATAATCAATATTATTCAAGGGCTCATGTAAACTAAACTAGTTTAAATTAACAACCCATAAGTTTACCCTTTTGCCCTTTAACTATTAAAATGTTATTTTAGTTCATCTCATTTATCTTAACGCTTTAAGATATAGCAATTAAATACAATTAATTATTGCTTGATGATAAGTGCTTGAAAATACACTTATACTTAGTGGTTTATAGGTATCATTTGTGGGAAATTAGTATTAATTCGCATGAATTAACTTAATTGTTTCATAAACGCACTTTTTGGGATCACGGGTATTTTTGTTGTGTTTTCAGGAAATAAGGCTCAAAAATAAAATTCGGATGAGAGATGATGCTTGCGAGAGAATTTATGATGACTGGAAACAAACGGATCGAGAATCAGAGTTGAATTGAAGAAGTTATGGAAGTTGAAGTAAAGAGAAGATTCTAGATTACGTTCCAGCTTGAGCATGCCTCGGTATTTTGAGAATATCTTGAGATTCAGAGTCGGATTAAGACGATTCTTGAACTGTTGGAAAGCTGATTCAAAGGGCTACATTTCATATGTTTACCACGTTTCCAAATTTCATCGTTATCGAGTTAAAAAATCACCATCTCTTAAGAATAGTGGAATGATGCGGGAAGAAGACCAGTAGCTATTGTGCCGCGGCACACTTTTTCTAGTAGCTACTGTGCCGCAGCACAGTGCCACAGTACAGTGGGAACTTTTCCTTTGTTTTTGACTAGGAAAATAGGGTTTTAAGAGTCCTAAACTAACTAGAATTAAGGAAAACAAAACCCTAACCCTTGTGGGATATAAATAGAAGTCTTTTACATTATCTTAGGGGAATTCTTTTACAGATAAAAAAAGAGAGAACAAAGATATTCAAGAACTGAAGAAAAAGGGAGATTAAAGAAGGCTTGGAGAAGAAGAATTGGAGGAGATCATCATCAACTTCATTAATCCAACCAAATTTCACTAAGTTTTTCTTCATTTGTTATTATTTGTTATGAATAATAAATGATGTTCTCATATTATTCATGAAGAACTAATTCTTTATGATTGAGGGTGATTTCAAAACCCTAGACATGCTTGTGTTTAATAAAATCCATATCTTTTTATCTTTTGATCCCTCTTGATTATGTGATTATTCTCTGAAAATAAGGTCTAACTAGATTTTTCTAATTGTTTAAGTGGCCAATTAAATCGTTAGGATTAATCTATTATGCCAATTTAGGTTGTTTAGTACGGAATCGCTTATTAACCTAATAACTAGTGGTTAAGTGTATGCCTGCATACATGGGGTAATCACCAAGATAACTAAACCGACATAGTATGTTTAGCCTTGATTCAGTAGGTCTCTTGCAATTAATGCTTTATTACTTGATCTAGAGATCATATCCTAGGTTATCTAATAAATAGGGAATTGGGTTGACCGTGCTAATCCAACGACTCAGTAAAGATAGATAGAAATTATCAACGTTTGGTATTTTCTGAGCTGATGTGATCAAGAGGGTAGGAAGTTAAAGAGTGCTTTTATTATATGTAATTCATGTTAGTGGTGCGAATAAACCTTCAATCTAGTTCTCTTATTTTCTCTTTCGTGGATTGTCTGCTGTTTTATTTTGTTTGATTTTAGTTTGATAGTTTTGTTGAGTTTTATTTAATTCGTGACAAACCTGTTTGAATAGATAATAATTGAGTTCAAAAATCCTCTATGGGAAAAACATCCTTACTTGCTACTACATGACATTGCATTAGAATTTAGTGAGGTAAAATTAGGTGTTGCATTTGCATGCATCACTTGAACATTTAACCCTTAAAATGTCACAATAATTTTCTATGTAACTATCACATAGAAATGCTGTCATTACCCCGGAAGGTGCTAACCGTCAAATAATCATTCCTTCTCTTATCCTTCTCTAACTTATCAAGGCTATTGGTGTGACATGTAGGTCCATCGTGGATTAGCCGTGAGCCGATTATTGATGAATCTGGAAACCTGTATGGAGGCCCAACGACTATGGTAAACATTAGCAATGTGCCATAGTCCCAAACCACGATGAAGAAATACTTAATCGAACCCATTTCAGATCATATGTACCATGCAGGTAAAGTCCTTATTGATAATCCTAATCGAGTACGAATTCATGGAACGTCAAATCCTAAACTCGATCTTCTACCGAATCGTCGATCAATATGTCCGAAACTTATCATACGAACTTGCTTTCGTATGACTAATAATGACTCTGGCCATAGAGATTTGATTTAACATTTAGACGTTCGTCGGGAACTTGAATCCGGTGGAGGTCAGCGGTACTCGATCCTATATTTCCGAGTCAATGGATCCCTTCTTGACTACGTTTGTTTCCGCATATGAACAATGCATGACCAATTAGGCTTTATCATGCGAAAAAAGATAATCTTGTATTATACATCATAGAACCATACGCATAGCGCTCTGTATCGGATCCGACCACAATGTCTCAACTCAAAGGACTACATGGGCACTGATAACCAAACATAAAGAAACATGCTTCTTCACGTGATTTGTCATTATTTGGTCACGTTCGAAAATAGTTACCAACCGTCAATCCATACTAATGCCCCAGAGCATGACTATCATCGTCATCGTACCTATTAAACTATGATATCTTCGAAAGCATCCAGTATGTCTACTATGCAGTTTAGTTGCCCAAATTATATTGCTTCCGTAGGGAACCTTTTGATAATTCATTATCAATTAAATGAATCATCTGGACAATTCATATACATACTTTATTTTAAATGTGTGACTGAATAAAGGAAGCAATTTATATATATGAATTGAAGAACTCTTCTTCTATTTTTTATGATTATTGTACAAGACAAAATGTTTGAATCGACAACACGAATGGTTTTTAGGGCATACACTATATACACTTACAGTTATGTTTAGTAGTTGTTGGTGATGAGTGATGCTATGCTAAGTAGTTTTGAAGCTGCAATTCTTGAAGTTGAAAGCTATGCAAATGTTAAGTAGTTTGAAGTTGAAGTGCTAGTATTGAGTGGTTGTTATGCTGAGTAGTTGCTGGTGATAAGGATTGTATGCTAAGTAGTTTTGGCACTTAATTCTTGAAGTTGAAAGTTGTGCAATGCTAAGTTGTTTGAGATTGAAGTTGTTGGTCTGAGTGGTTGTTATGTTGAGTAGTTGGTTGTGATGAGTGAGTGTATGCTAGGTAGTTTTGAAGCCAATTCTTGAAGTGAAAGTTATGCAAAGCTAAGTAGTTTGAGGTTGAAGTGTTTGGTTTGAGTGGTGGTTATGTTGAGTAGTTACTAGTGATGAGTCAGTGTATGTTAAGTAGGTTTGAAGCTGTAATTCTTGAAATTGAAAGTATGCAAAATCTTAACGTTGAAAGTTGCTGGTGAAGCTGTAGGTGATGACTATTGAGGTATTGTTCAAGTTGCTGGTGATAAGTTCGCTGAGTGTGAGGTAATAAAGGTTCTTGGTTTTGGCTTACTGTTCATGTGGAAATTGTTGGAATCTCAAGAAGCTGCTGGTGCATTATGAGGGCTAATTTAAGGGCAAATGTTAGTATTGTACTGTTATAAGGTCCAGTTTAAGGGAGAAATTAGTATATTGGGTAGATTTATAATAATTAGAAGTGATTAATCTATTTTGTAAATGAATATAGGGTGTCTTTTATAAAGTATGAAACTAGAACTCCAAAACTTCTGTATTTTGCTAAACAGCTTAAAAAATTAGCCGCTCCACTTTGTATATTAAGTTAAGAAATCTAACTACTTCTAAAACATTTCTTTGGCTTTTCTTGATTCTTAAAATCCTTATCAATGATGTGAAATGACACATTTATTGAACTTCAAGAACCAAGAAGGGAGATCTCCTTCCAAGAGTGAGAGATGAAGTGAAAGATGCGCAAATCATTGGTAATTGATAATCTAGGATTTAACTATTTCTATACGATTTTTGTAGGATTTTCGGATACTTCTTATGAGTTTTGTGCTGAATTGTACTTATTACTGCATATTTATGTTTCAGGCCAAAACGTACAGTGGAGCAAAACAGAGCAAAAATGAGTTTCTAGATATGAGTTGAGTGCAATTCAAAGACTGGGGAAATTCAGATGTTGTTGGAAGCACCCTTTATGAGTAATTGATCTACCATATGTAGCGAAATAAAAAATTCAATCAAAACAATTACCTTTCTTTGCCTAAATCCGAGTATAGATTATACGTGTAACGCCCATATTAAGGTACGTAGCTTTATTTATGCCCTAATATCCTTTTGAATTTTGTTAAAGTTATCTTGGACAAGTGTTAAGGAAATTCCTTAAACCTTCATAAGGGTTAAAATGGTCTTTTCACTCATAATTAGTTGAAAAAGTGGGGTGTGAAAAGAGTAGAATAATGGGAAGTTATAAAAATGAGGGCATTTTTGTAATTGACTAAGGGACATAGATGGAATTTTTAGAAAGTGCAAGGGTAAAATGGGAAACTATATATATATATATTATTATTATATAATAGAGTTTAAGAAGAGAAACCCTAGCCACTCTAACCATAGTTCACGCCACTACCCCAAATGCTCTCAAATTCTTCACTCAAATTTCAAGGAATTCATAGGATTTTAGTTCAATTTTGATAGATTTCAATTCTAAGCATCCAAAGGTAAGATTCTGCACCAAGATGTGAGATTAAATTTTAAAGTTTTGAATTCTTAGGTTTTATATGCAGGGTTTAAGAGGAAAGGGAATTCTACCAAAGACAGATTATAGTGTTGGAGTTGCTCAAATTCAAGGTAAGTAAATCCAACTTTAGCTTTGATTGGATGAATATTGTGTAGAGAAATTTTATATGTTGTATATGTGTTTGGATGATGAGAATTATGGATTGAAAATTGAGGTTGTTTGAATGTGAATTTCATGGCCATGAGAAGTAATTATTATTTATGTGATGAGAAGTATTTATGTATGTGATGAGAAGTGACTTTTATAGAGAATAATTATAGTATGTGATGAGAAGTGATGATTTGTATGTGTCGAGTTGATGGGATTTCGAATGAAAAATGAAAGAATGGATGTGGAAAGGTGGAGGATGAAATCGGCGAGTTGATTGTTGGCTTTAGGGAGTTGTTTGCTCCAATTTGGTGACTTGAGAGATATGTGGAAGTGTAACCAATTAGGGTTTGTATGTGCACGTAAGGTGTTTGATGAAATGCCAAGAAAAGTGCATATACATGAGTATGTTGGATTATTACTTGTTATGGAAATGTTGTTGGTAGAGAATACTAGTTCCATAATGATATCTTATATGCCATGATGCATTTACATTTGAGATTTGCATTTAGAAAGAATAGCAAAGAATGAGCATATTACATGCATATACATGTATGAGAACATTAAAGAATAAAGAGAAAAGAAGAAAAGCAATTAAATGTAAATTATTTGTTTAAGAAATATAATTAAAGACAATTCAAATCTGAAATTTTGCTTAAAGAAATATAAAAAAGAGAAGAGAAGAGAAGGTTGTCGCGATGGGGAGCCTGGAGTGACAGAGAGAATAACCCCGCATGCACGCTGCCTTTAGTGAGCGGACTTAGAATAAGAAAGAAGAATTTGTATAGTCCGTAAGAAGTTCATGTGGATGAGGACTGTACCCAAGAAAGAATTTGAGAATGCTACAAGGCCAGGGTTCCGAATCCAGCCTCAATCGAGTCTGTCGGCAAAGAAAGAATAGAAAAGAAGAAAGAAGAAGAGACAGAAAAGAGAAGAAAATTGAACAGAGAAGGAAAAACAGAAAAAACAAGGAAAAACACAAAAAAGAAAGAAAACAAAAAAACAGAAAAGAAAATGCATTGCATAGAAAGTTTATGCATTTGTGCATATGCATCATGCCATTTTACTATCCTAAGTTAGTTCCTTATTGTGCTTACATACGGTAATGAGAAACTAGAATCGTAGAGGAAAACAGAGAGCTTGGTGTAAGGAAAGAAAATTCAGAATCTAAGTAATGGAGAAAGAAATAAGTGTTGTGGTTTACTTACTGAGCAATAGTGCTCACCCCATTCATTTCATTGTTTTTGCAGTAGTAGATGAGATGCGGTCGGATGGGACGTCAAGTAGCGAGGAGAAAGGCAACACTAGGACTGGTTTTTGTGACTATGGTACTTGATGTAGAGATTTGTATATAAAAGTAATGCTATTTTTGGGCCCATACCTTATACATATATCCATGTATGTTTTTCTATGATATATTTAGTGAGTTTTCCTTTTATACCTCCACGTAAAACTAGAAAAGAATATTACATATCGTTACATGTTTAAAACAAAAATCTGTATAAAGTAAATCCATTCAAGGATTAGAATACTTACGTACATTTGGAGGCTTCTTTGAATATCTATGATTTCAGATAGGAACACTGTTCCCGTTACTGTTTACCGTCTACTGTTCACGTGATTTTTGTCAATCTATCCAAAGTAGGATCGCACTCACGAGAGTCCACACGAAGAATATCCAAAGAACCCTTGATTATTTTGCTAGAACAATCAAGGGCTTCAAGAATCAAGAAAGAAGAACAAGAAAAGTTTTCTTCTTAGAGAAAGAGATAGAGTGGCTAGGGTTTTAATTGAATGAAAAATTCTCTCTAGTTTTAATTTTAGGTTGCATTATATAGTGCAACAATTAAAACCCCATTCCACTTAGGAGTAGCCATGGGCTCCAACCCTAGTTCAACCTGCAACCAAACACACCCTTTATGGTATTTTAATTAATTAATTATTATTATAATTAAAATCAATTAATATATAATAATATATTAAAATTTAATTAATAATAATATACAAAGATATATTTAAATATAATCTCATAATTTAATTGTAATATTAAAATTAATAAATGCAACAACCTCAGCAAATTTAATTGCACTGTGAGATTACCAAAATACTTTTTTGTCCTAAAAGACAAAAATACCCTCTCACAAATTGATTCTTAATATTTCTCTAAGTGTGTGACCCGTAGGCTCCTCCTCATATCGGCAGTGTGTAGTATCGCGATTAACACCAATTAATTGTCTCACAACACACAGACCAAGATTGGCCCCTCACAAGGCATCATGGCCACTCGATAGATTCAGATTCACGAAACCGTAGCCTGTCAACGGTTTGGTTATTGTGCAATCAAATCCTTTCATCAACTGTTATCTCATCGAGATTGAGGTACAGAAATAGTGTCAACCAAAGATATCCTCGACATGTTTGTATTCAGTTACTGGACCAATGACAGGAATATTAAATTGGATTGAGCATTAACTCAATCCCACTGTGGCCACAGATTTAGTGTCATTGCCATTTATTGAATTACCTAGTGAGATAACTTCTCCCGTACCCAGGAGTGATGAAGCCTTTGTCCATCCACCATAGTCTCGATACACTTCTCAATGTAGCCAATCACAACCGTATTGATAACTCTGAATAGAACTACGTTAGGCTAGTGTCAAACTACACCAATTGGTGCACAAGGCACTCCGGTGATCTCAAGTCTAAGGATCACATGTACCACCATCTGTTAGAGGATTTATTCCATAGACACTAGGGTTACCATGCATATGGAATCCTTTGGTGGGTCTGTCCAGTGAACTTGCCTCTAGCAAGCACCCATGCACTGTACCAGGTTGTCGACAAACAACCTTGACAAGATTGTTTGATGCTGAGTACAGAACAGTGGATCGGGTACATGAGAAGATACAAGAGGTTATTAATTTGAGGCAAGGGTCAAGTACAGTGAAAGAGTATTCTGTGAGGTTTAATTCCCTTGCCAGGTTTGCACCCGGAATAGTCAGTACCCTAGAATTGAGAAGAGATAAGTTTGTCCATGGGTTCAAGCCAGAGATAGCCTGGGATGTAATGACAAGAGCTGAGCCCCCTCAAACCTATAGTGAAGCTTTAGAGCGGGCCTTAAGGCAGAATTTTTTGTAAACAAGCTCACCCCAGCGAGACCAAGTGAACCATCTCCCGCTCCGTAGAGAGAAAGATTTGAGAGTGCAAGAAATAGAGAAGTGAAGAATAAGAAGAAGTTTCAGCCAAAGAAGAACAAAAAAGATTGGCAGAATAAACGGCCAAGAACAGTGGAGTTTCCCTTATGTCCTAAATATGGGAAGACTCATCCAAGAGAGTGTCTGAGAGAGTTAGGCCGTAATGTATGTTATCGATGCCGGCAACCAGGGCATCTGATGAAAGATTGTAAAACTCCTCTTCCATTTGTAGCACAGAATTCCAGAGGCCCTAATGCTAGGGTGTTTACAATAGCACAAGGTGAAGCAAAAGCCAGTCTATCAGCTGTTACTGGTCAGTTATTATTTCATGCAGTTCCTCTTTATGCTTTAATTGATTCTGGAGCCACTCATTCATTTATATCTTATGGGATGATAGAAAGATTAGGTTTGAAACCTACTAGAGTGAGTCAACCCATTAAGATAGAGTTACCTGATGGGGTTAGTGTTGTGACCCATGAGATGTTGTCAGGAGAGTCTGTGGTGATCCATGGTCGGGAGTTAGCAGTTGATTTAATAGTGTTTGATATGCCTGACTTTGATGTGATNTGGTGATAAGTTCGCTGAGTGTTGAGGTAAATAAAGGTTCTTGGTTTTGTGCTTACTGTTCATGTTGGAAATTGTTGGAAATCTCAAGAAGCTGCTGGTGCATTATGAGGTCTAATTTAAGGGCAAATGTTAGTATTGTACTGTTATAAGGTCCAGTTTAAGGGAGAATATTAGTATATTGGGTAGATTTTATAATAATTAGAAGTGATATAATCTATTTTGTAAAATGAATATAGGGTGTCTTTTATAAAGTATGAAACTAGAAAAACAAAACTCTGTATTTTGCTATAACAGCTTAATATAAATTAGCCGCTCACTTTGTACTAATTAAGTTAAGAAATCTAACTACTTTTCTAAAACATTTCTTTGGCTTTTCTTTGATTCTTAAAATCCTTAATCAATGATGGAAATGACACATTTATTGAACTTCAAGAACCAAGAAGGGAGATCTCATTTCCAAGAGTGAGAGATGAAGTGAAAGATGCGCAAATCATTGGTAATTGATAATCCTAGGATTATACTATTTTCTATACGATTTTTGTAGGATTTTCGGATACTTCTTATGAGTTTTGTGCCTGAATTGTTACTTAATTCTGCATATTTTATGTTTCAGGCCAAAACGTACAGTTGGAGCAAAACAGAGCAAAAATGAGTTTCTAGATATGGAGTTGAGTGCAATTCAAAAGACTGGGGAAATTCAGATGTTGATTGGAAGCACCCTTTATGAGTAATTGATCTACCATATGTAGCGAAAATAAAAAATTCAATCAGTAAATCAATTACCTTTCTTTGCCTAAATCCGAGTATAGATTATACCGTGTAACGCCCATATTAAGGTACGTAGCTTTATTTATGCCCTAATATCCTTAGTTGAATTTTGTTAAAGTTATCTTGGACAAGTGTTAAGGAAATTCCTTAAACCTTCATTAAGGGTAAAATGGTCTTTTCACTCATAATTAGTTGAAAAAGTGGGGTGTGAAAAGAAGTAGAATAACATGGAGAAGTTANATTCATGGAACGTCAAAATCCTAAACTCGATCTTCTACCGAATCGTCGATCAATATGTCCGAAACTTATCATCACGAACTTGCTTTCGTATGACTAATAATAGACTCTGGCCAGAGATTCTGATTTTTAACATTTATCGACGTTCGTCCGGGAACTTGAATCCGGATGGAGTCAGCGGTACTCTTGATCCTATATTTCCGAGTCAATGGATCCCTTCTTGACTATCGTTTGTTTCCGCATATGAACAATGCATGACCAATTAGGCTTTATCATGCGAAACATGACTAATCTTGTACTTATACATCATATGAACCATACGCATACGCATCTGTATCGGATCCGACCACAATGTCTCAACTCAAAGGACTACATCGTGCACTGATATAACCAAACGATAAATCATTGACTACATGCTTTTCCAAGTGATTTGTCATTATTTGGTCACGTTCAGAAAAATAGTTACCAACCGTCAATCCATACTAATGCCCCAGTGACATGACTATCATCGTCATCCGTACTTATATCAACTCATGATATCTTTCGAAAGCATCCAGTATGTCTACTATGCAGTTTAGTTGCCCAAATTATATTGCTTCCGTAGGGAACCTTTTGATAATTCATTTATCAATTAAATGAATCATCTGGACAATTCATATACATACTTTATTTTAAATGTGTGACTGAATAAAGGAAGCAATTTATATATATGAATTGAAGAACTCTTTCTTCTATTTTTTATGATATATTGATACAAGACAAAATGTTCTGAAATCGACAACACGAATGGTTTTTAGGGCATACACTAATATACACTTACAGTTATGTTTAGTAGTTGTTGGTGATGAGTGATTGCTATGCTAAGTAGTTTTGAAGCTGCAATTCTTGAAGTTGAAAGCTGTGCAAATGTTAAGTAGTTTGAAGTTGAAGTTGTTGGTACTGAGTGGTTGTTATGCTGAATAATTGCTTGTGATAAGTGATTGTTATGCTAAGTAGTTTTGGCACTATAATTCTTGAAGTTGAAAGTTGTGCAAATGCTAAGTTGTTTGAGATTGAAGTTGTTGGTTCTGAGTGGTTGTTATGTTGAGTAGTTGGTTGTGATGAGTGAGTGTTATGCTAGGTAGTTTTGAAGCCACAATTCTTGAAGTGAAAGTTATGCAAATGCTAAGTAGTTTGAGATTGAAGTAGTTGGTTCTGAGTGGTGGTTATGTTGAGTAGTTACTAGTGATGAGTCAGTGTTATGTTAAGTAGGTTTGAAGCTGTAATTCTTGAAATTGAAAGTTATGCAAAATCTTAACGTTGAAAGTTGCTGGTGAAGCTGTAGGTGATGACTATTGAGGTATTGTTCAAGTTGCTGGTGATAAGTTCGCTGAGTGTTGAGGTAAATAAAGGTTCTTGGTTTTATGGTTACTGTTCATGTTGGAAATTGTTGGAAATCTCAAGAAGCTGCTAGTGCATTATGAGGTCTAATTTAAGGGCAAATGTTAGTATTGTGCTGTTATGAGGTCCAGTTTAAGGGAGAATATTAGTATATTGGGTAGATTTTATAATAATTAGAAGTGATATAATCTATTTTGTAAAATGAATATAGCGTGTCTTTTATAAAGTATAAAACTAGAATAACAAAACTCTGCATTTTGCTATAACAGCTTAATATAAATTAGCTGCTCACTTTGTACTAATTAAGTTAAGAAATCTAACTACTTTTCTTCAACATTTCTCTGGCTTTTCTTTCATTCTTAAAATCCTTCATCAATGATGGAAATGACACATTTATTGAACTTCAAGAACCAAGAAGGGAGATCTCATTTCCAAGAGTGAGAGATGAAGTGAAAGATGCGCAAATCATTGGTAATTGATAATCCTAGGATTATACTATTTTCTATACGATTTTGGTAGGATTTTCGGATACTTCTTATGAGTTTTGTGCCTGAATTGTTACTTAATTCTGCATATTTTATGTTTCAGGCCAAAACGTACAGTTGGAGCAAAACAGAGCAAAAATGAGTTTTTGGATATGGAGTTGAATGCAATTCAAAAGATTGGGGAAATTCAGATGTTGATTGGAAGCATCCTCTATGAGTAATTGATCTACCATATGCAGCGGAAATAAAAAATTCAATCAGTAAATCAATTACCTTTCTTTGCCTAAATCCGAGTATAGATTATACCGTGTAATGCCCATATCAAGGTATGTAGCTTTATTTATGCTCTAATATCCTTAGTTGAATTTTGTTAAAGTTATCTTGGACAAGTGTTAAGGAAATTCCTTAAACCTTCATTAAGGGTAAAATGGTCTTTTCACTCATAATTAGTTGAAAAAGTGGGGTGTGAAAAGAAGTAGAATAACATGGAGAGGGTAATAAAAATGAGGGCATTTTTGTAATTGACTAGGGGACATAGATGGAATTTTTAGAAAGTGCAAAGGTAAAATGGGAAACTATATATATATTATTATATAATAAGAGTTCAAGAAGAGAAACCCTAGCCACTCTACCCATAGTTCACGCCATTTTCACCCTAAATGCTCTCAAATTTCTTCACTCAAATTTCAAGGAAATTCATAGGATTTTAGTTCAATTTTGATAGATTTTCAATCCTAAGCATCCAAAGGTAAGATTCTTGCACCAAGATGTGAGATTGAATTTTAAAGTTTTGAATTCTTATGGTTTTATATGCTTAGGGTTTAAGAGGAAAGAGAATTCTACCAAAGAGAGATTATAGTGTTGGAGTTGCTCAAATTCAAGGTAAGTAAATCCAACTTTAGCTTTGATTGGATAAATACTTGTGTAGAGAAATTTTTATATGTTGTATGTGTGTTTGGATGATGAGAATTATGGATTGAAAATTGAGGTTGTTTGATATGTGAATTTCATGGCCATGAGAAGTAATTTATTATATGTGATGAGAAGTAATTTATTAGTATGTGATGAGAAGTGACTTATTAGTATGTGATGAGAATTGATTTATTAGTATGTGATGAGAATTGATTTATTGGTATGTGATGAGAAGTGATGTATTTGTATGTGTTGAGTTGATGGGATTTTGGATGAAAAATGAAAGAATGGATGTGGAAAGGTGGAGGATGAAATTCGGCTAGGTTGATTGTTGGCTTTAGGGAGTTGTTTGCTCCAATTTTGGTGACTTGAGAGATATGTGGAAGTCTAACCAATTTAGGGTTTGTATGTGCACGTAAGGTGTTTGATGAAATGTCAAAGAAAGTGCATATACATGAGTATGTTGGATTATTACTTTGTTATGGAAATGTTGTTGGTAGAGAATACTAGTTCCATAATGATATCTTTATATGCCATGATGCATTCTACATTTGAGCATTTGCATTTAGAAAGAATAGCAAAGAATGAGCATATTTACATGCACATATACATGTATGAGAACATTAAAGAATAAAGAGAAAGAAAGAAAAGCAATTAAATGTAGAATTATTGTTTTAAGAAATATAATTAAAGAACAATTCAAATCTGAAATTTTGCTTAAAGAAATATAAAAAGAGAAGAGAAGAGAAGGTTGTCGTGATAGGGAGCCTGTGAGTGACAAAGAAGAATAACCCCGCATGCACGCTGCCTTTAGTGAGCGGACTTAGAATAAGAAAGAAGAATTTGTATAGTCCGTAAGAAGTTCATGTGGATGAGGACTGTACCCAAGAAAGAATTTGAGAATACACTCACACGGCCAGGGTTCCAAATCCATGCCTCAATCGAGTCCGATCGGCAAAGAAAGAATAGAAAAGAAAGAAGAGAAAGAAGAGAACAAGAAAAGAGAAAATTGAAACAGAAGAAGAAAAACAGAAAAACAAGGAAAAACAGAAAAAGAAAGAAAACAAAAAAACAGAAAAGAAAATGCATTTCATAGAAAAGTTTATGCATTTGTGCATATGCATCATGCCATTTCTACTATCCTAAGTTAGTTTCCCTATTTGTGCTTACATATCGGTAAGTGAGAAATTAGAATCGTAGAAAACAAAGAAGAATAGAGAAGCTTGGTGTAAGGAAAGAAAATTCAGAATCTGAGTAACGGAGAAAGAATATAAGTGTTGTGGGTTTACTTACTGAGCAATTAGTGCTCACCCCATTCATTTCATTGTTTTTGCAGGTAGTAGATGAGATGCGGTCGGATGGGACATCAAATACCAGAGGAGAAAGGCAACACTATCGGACTGTATTTTTGTGACTATGGTACTTGATGTAGAGATTTGTATATAAAAGTAATGCTATTTTTGGGCCCATTACCTTATACATATATCCATGTATGTTTTTCTATGATATATTTAGTGAGTTTTCCTTTTATACCTCCCAAGTATACTAGCTAGAAAGAATATTACATACCGTTTACATGTTTATAAACAAAAATCTGTATAAAGTAAATCCATTCAAGGATAGAATACTTATGTACATTTGGAGGCTCCTTCGAATATCTGTGATTTCGGATAGGAACACTGTTCACGGTTACTGTTTACTGTCTACTATTCACGTGATTTTTTGCCAATCTATCCAAAGTAGGATCGCACTCACGGAAGTCCACACGAAGATAATCCAAAGAATCCTTGATTATTTTGCTAGAACAATCAAGGGCTTCAAGAATCAAGAAAGAAGAATAAGAAAAGTTTTCTTCTTTAGAGAAAGAGATAGAGTGGCTAGGGTTTTAATTGAATGAAAAATTCTCTCTAGTTTTAATTTTAGGTTGCACTTATATAGTGCAACAATTAAAACCCTATTCCACTTAGGAGTAGCCATGGGCTCCAAGCCTAGTTCACCCTTGCAACCAAACACACCCTTTATGGTATTTTAATTAATTAATTATTATTATAATTAAAATCAATTAATATATAATAATATATTAACATTTAATTAATAATAATAATTCATTTAAATATATACACAAAGATATATATTCAAATATAATCTCACTAATTTAATTTTAATATTAAAATTAAAATACAGGCAACAACCTCAGCAAATTTAATTGCACTGTGAGATTATCAAAATACCCTTTTGTCCTAAAAGACGAAAATACCCTTCTCACAAATTGATTCTTAAATTATCTTCTAAGGGTGTGACCCGTAGGCTCCTCATCATATCGGCAGTGTGTAGTATCGCGATTAACACTAATTAATTGTCTCACTACACACATACCAAGATTGGCCCCTAGCAAGGCATCATTGCCACCCGATAGATTCAGATTCACAAAACCGCAGCCTGTCAACGGTTTGGTTATCGTGCAATCAAATCTTTTCATCAACTGTTATCTCATCGAGACTAAGGTACAGAAATAGTGTCAACCAAAGATATCCTCGACATGTTTGTATTTAGTTACTGGACCAATGATAGGAATATTAAATTGGATTGAGCATCAACTCAATCCCACTGTGGCCATAGATTTAGTGTCATTGCCATTTATTGAATTACCCAATGAGATAACTTCTCTCGTGCCCAAGAGTGATGAATCCTTTGTCGATCCACCATAGTCTCGATACACTTCTCAATGTAGCCAATCACAACCGTATTGATAGCTCTGAATAGAACTACGTTGGGCTAGTGTCAAACTACACCAATTGGTGCACAAGGCGCTCCAGTGACCTCAAGTCTAAGGATCACATGCACCACCATCCGTTAGAGGATTTTTCCATAGACACTAGGGTTACCATCCATATGGAATCCTTTGGTGGGTCTGTCCAGTGAACTTGCCTCTAGCAAGCACCCATGCACTGCACCAGGTTGTCGACAAACAACCTTGACAAGTGAGATCAGTCACTACCTTTCGACAGGGTCATTCAACACTATGATAGTCTTACCGTATTATCTGTGTCCTTGGTTAGAATAATATTGGGGCTACGGACGTTTTTAGAATGGCCACCATATGTGATTATAGGGTTCTCACTATCAAGATTTAAAACACTTGATACCCTCGTCACGGTTCTACCCTCCTAAGGACATATATCAATACATATAATATGATTTATGTGATATAGTAGAATATGCCTTTTATTGATAAATAAACATTTATTACAGAGAAAATTATACAATGATTGATTGGCTCTAGGGCACCTACTCTAACACCCTCGGAGTTTGTTCCTATTGGAGATCAAAAAGATCGAAGATTCAAGTGAAGAAGTAAGCGGAGGGTAGTTTTGTAAATTTAGCAAAGAAGATTAGAAGTTCGCCATGGCAAATTTTTCTCTTCGTTGCGGCAAGCTATCCTTTGGAATCATGGTTCCTTTAAACTCAAGTTGATGTCGTGGCGAAATTTTTTTTCTTGCTCGGCGAAAACTGCAATTTTATGTTATTTTGTTTTTTAGAACGCTGCATTTTTCTTTTATAGCATTTGGTCCTAGGGTTTTTGGCTACTATTGAAGAAAAAGTTAGCTCATTTTTTAGGAGGAGGTTGACATTTTAGGAAATAGGGTCAGGAGAAGAAGATTGGAAGAATTTGGGTCTCCAGATTAGAGAAGTTTTCTTTTCCCTTTCTTCTTTTATGATTTTGAACTCTGATTTTGTTTTGTATTTGATGTTTATTTCCATTTTGAACACGAACTAACTCGTTTTTGGGTTAGAATTTTGATGGATCTTTGTTTACAATGATTTAATCTATAATATCTTGTTGTTTTTGGGTCCTATTGCATGGATGAAGTGTTTATCTTTGTTCTTGATGCATTTGATTATTGGGTTTTTGATTCAAATGAATGTTGAGCATGATGAGACTGAGAAGTGATTCATGTGTTAGCTTATTGAGATCAACACCATAGATTGAGCGAAAACTAGAGATAGACAAACGCTATTTATGAAATCTTTATAGGATTCCACATGCTTAAGGGACTTTGAACTATTGAATTTCAATTTGTACGGTGAGGAAGCTTAATAGGGATAAGTAGTAAATTATAGCCTGAGAAGGTATATTTTACAACCTAGGGAGTCCGATTTGTAATTCGTGCATGTGAACTTGAAGATAATAGGATTATTAGGTTGAATTGGAGTAACTTGGTGAAATCAAAACCCTAACCTCTCTTCTTGAATGAAATTCGTTGTTGAATTGCTTTTATTGTGTTAAATTTAGTTGTCTATTTTATTTTGTTTTAATTTACTTTTCAGTAGCTCTTGTAAATCCAACATTTTTGTGTTCTTCAATTAGTTATAAAATTAGGAAAATCGATATTTAGCACTAAATCCTCATGGGAACGATACTATTCATCATTTTATTACTTTTTGTGACTAGTGCACTTGCTACACATGCATGTTTGTGAAAGCACGCACCAAGTTTTTGGCATTGTTGCCGGGGATTAATTTTGCGTTAATATTGAGGTTTTCTAGTTTTTTTTATAAATTGAATTAATTTTTAGTTTTAATTATTTTAGTTTAATTTTTGTTTGCTTGTGATCTCATGCTCTTTTTCTTTCCTTGTTAGTTTATGCGAAAAGCAAGAAATCTTCTTGTGCTTCCTATTGATCCAAAGATTGAAAGAACCGTAGGAAGACTCATTAGAGAGAGAAGAGAAAAAGAGGCGAGAATCATTGAGATGGCTAAAAATAGAACCTTGAGGGAGTTTTCACTTCCACAAGTTGATGGGTGTAGTCCAAGCATAACGAGACCACCTTGAGGCAAATAACTTTGAGATTAAGTCTGCTATAATCCAGATGATTCAACAATCAGTATAGTTTGGGGGTGATCCACAAAAAGACCCTAATATGCACATAGCCAGCTTCTTGGAAATCTGTGACACATTCAAGCACAACGGGGTGACAGATGATGCTATTAGGTTGCAATTATTTCCATTATCATTGACAGATAAGGCAAAATGGTGGTTGCTGTCATTACCCATTGGAACCATCATGACATAGAATGATCTAGCACAAAAGTTCCTTTACAAGTATTGCCCACCAGCTTTTCTAACAAAGACAAGAAATGACATTACATCATCTATACAAGGCGACCATGAATCATTTTATGAAACATGGGTGAGATTCAAGGAAATGCTGAGGAAGTGTCCACTATTAGAGTAGATGCCCTAGAGCCAATCAATTATTGTATAATTGACTCTTTGTAATAATGTTCATTAATCAATAAAAGAAATTTTATTCTATGTCGCGTAAATCATTATTATTGCAATATGTATTGATATATGTCCTTAGAATAGTAGAACCGTGACGAGGGTATCAAGTGTTTCAAATCTTGATAGTGAGAACCCTATGAGCACATATGATGGCCATTCTAGAAACGTCCATAGCCCCAGTATTATTTTGAAGTAAGGGCACAGATAATACGGTAAGACTATCATAGTGTTGAACGACCCTGTCGAAAGGCAGTGACTGATCTCACTTGTCAAGGTTGTTTGGTGACAACTTGGTGCAACACATGGGTGCTTGCTGTAGGCGAATATACCGCAGCAAGTTCACTGGACTAACCCACCAGAGGATTCCATATGGATGGTAACCCTAGTGTCTATGGAACAAATCCTCTAACGAATGGTGGTGCATGTGATCCTTAGATTTGAGATCACCGGAGCGCCTTGTGCACCGATTGGTGTAGTTTGACACTAGCCTAACGCAGTTCTATTCAGAGCTATCAATACGGTGGTGATTGGCTACATCAAGGAGTGTATCAAGACTATGTTGGATAGACAGAGGATTCGTCACTCCCGGGTACGGGAGAAGTTATCTCACGGCACAATTTAGTATATGGCAATGACACTAAAACTGTGGCCACAATGGGATTGAGTTGTTGCTCCATCTAGTTTATAATATAGGTCATTGGTCCAGAAACTAAATACATAATATCGAGAGTAACCGAAGGTTGACACTATTTCTATGCCTTCGTCTCGTCAAGATAACGTATGATGAAAGGATTGAATTGTAAGGTAACCATATCGTTGACAGGTAGCTACTTTGCTGAATCTGAATCTATCGGGTGGCCATGATGCCTTGTAAGGGCCAATCTTTGTCTGTGTTTAGTGAGACGATTAATTTGTGTTAATCACGATATTATACACTGGCGGTATGATGAAGAGCCTATGGGTCACACACATAGAAGATAATTTAAGAGCCAGGAAGTCAGAAGGGTGTTTTTGTCTTTTTAGGCGAAAGGTATTTTGGTAATTTCATAGTGCAATTAAATTTGCTGGGGTTGTAGCCTTTATTTAATTTGTTAGAAAAATTAAATAAGTGTAATTAAGTTTAAATATGTGTTCTCATATATTTAAATAAATTATCATTATTGTTAAATGTTAATATATAGATTAAATATATATTAATTGATTTTTAATTGAGATAATGATGAATTAAAATAAATATCTAATTGGGAGTGTTTGGAAACATGTGGTGTTTGGGGTGGAGCCCAAGCCCATTCCATATGGGAATAGGGCAATTAAAAGATCACTATAAAAGAAAAGGTTTCATCGAAAAAGTCAAGATTATTCATTCATTACTTTTTCATTGAAAACAAAATCCTCCAGCCCCAAATACTCTCTCCCACGCCACTTTTAGTTTTGATTGAAAAATCAAATACTCCTCATTTCTTCTTTGTTTCTTAAGACTAAAGAGGATCTAGCAAATCCCTCTTTAGTTCCTTGCGATTATCTTCATGTAGACTACATCGGTTCGATCCTACACTTGTGTCGGTAGCAAAATACGTTCAGAGACAAAGTTGGAGGAGCCTACAAACCTGCGTATGATTCCTTAAACCTTGAAAAGATTTTTCTGCAGATTTAATGTATATATTGTATAAACTGTGATTTTTGTACTCGGATCTTGGTTCCAAGGAACGATCCATGTAGTTTATGTTTTTGTTTTCCGCTGTGTAACTGGGTCGTTCACTAACATCCATACCATTGTTTGCCTATTTGGATGCAAGTGCAAACGTTCTATTCGAGTTTGCTACCAAATGTTCAAACAATGGTAGATGCAGTAGCTAGGGGAGCTTTATAAAATAAGACACCTGTGGAAGCTCAAGAGTTACTTGAAGTTTTAGCGAGTAACAACTACCAAAGATCAGATGAGAGAATAGTGTCAAAGAAGTCCATGGGTATTCATGAAGTTGGCGCTTACATAGCCATTTTAGCCCAACTTGCTACACTTCAGAAACAAGTAGGAGGTACGTATGTTAATTCCATTCAAACACCTCATGTAACATGTGATTTTTGTGCAAGTAACCATGCAAGTTTTGACTGCCAAGTGGGCAACCTTTGCTTCATCCTTCTCATCATCAGAGCAAGTCAACTATTTGGCTGGGAATCAAAGATAGCAGAATAATCCATTCTCCAACACTTACAATCTTGGTTGGAGAAATCACCTAAACTTATCCTGGGTCAATCAAAACAATCAATTCAATCAAAGGACAGTGCCAAACCATCAACCAGGGGTGAACCATCAACCAATTGAGTAGAGAGTGTCAAAATTGGAGGACATGTTCGGGAAATTCATGCAAGAAACCACAGGTTTTATGAATGAGATGGGGTCAAATTTCAGAAATCAAGGAGCATCTATTTGAAACTTCGAGGTGCAATTGGGTCAAATTTCAAAAAAATTGAATGAGAGAGCTCAAGGTCCCTTACCAAGTAACACGGTGACAAATCTATGTGAACAAGCAAATGCCATAACTTTAAGAAGTGGAACAGTTTTAGATGAAGTTGAACCAAAAGGGAAGGATGAGAACCCACCAGAGAAGAAGGAAGAATCTGAGGAAGAAGTCGATGAAGTGATCATTGTTGAAGAGAAGCCAACAAGTCCTAGAAAAGAAGAACCAAAGAAGGAAAAGATGCTGAAGCCAAGGAAGGAAAAATTGCCATTTCCTGAAATACTACCAGAGTTGGCACACCACACTCCTCCAGTTCCTTTCCCTTAGAGATTAAAGAAGCAAAATCTGGATAAGTAGTTTATTAAATTTCTTGATGTTTTAAAAAAAAAAAAAACTGCATATTAACATTCCTTTTTTAGATGCCTTGCAGCATATATGCTAAGTTCGTGAAGGAAATTCTTTCAAACAAGAGGAAGCTAGAAGAGAAAGAAAGAGTGATGCTTACAGAGGAATGCAGCACCATTTTACAGAAGAAGTTACCACCAAAGCTCAAAGATCTAGGGAGTTTCACTATCCTTTGTGTTATAGGAGATGTTACATTTGATAGAGTTTTGTGTGACTTAGGTGCTAGCATAAATCTAATGCCTTTTTCTGTTTTTAGGAAATTGGGGATTGGTGAAGTGAAACCTACAATGGTTTCCTTGCAGCTCACAGATAGATCGATCAAGCATCCACGAGGTATTATTGAAGATGTGCTAGTCAAGGTGGATAAATTCATATTTCCTATGGATTTTATTGTATTGGATATGGAGGAAGACAAGGAGATACCTCTCATCTTAGGACGATCATTTCTTGCAACCGGAAGAGCCTTAACTAATGTGCAAGAGGGGAAGTTGATAATGAGGGTGCAAGATGAAGAAGTGACATTTAATGTCCTTGAGGCTCTAAAGTTCCCATTGAAGCAAGATTCATGTTTCAAAATTGATTCGGTGGATCAGTCGGCAGTTAAAACTTCTAAGAGAGATGATACTAAATTGCCATTTAAGGAATGCATGGTCAAGTCAAAGAAGATTGAAGATAAAGACTAATGTGCAAGAGGGGAAGTTGATAATGAGGGTGCAAGATGAAGAAGTGACATTTAATGTCCTTGAGGCTCTAAAGTTCCCATTGAAGCAAGATTCATGTTTCAAAATTGATTCGGTGGATCAGTCGGCAGTTAAAACTTCTAAGAGAGATGATACTAAATTGCCATTTAAGGAATGCATGGTCAAGTCAAAGAAGATTGAAGATAAAGACTAATGTGCAAGAGGGGAAGTTGATAATGAGGGTGCAAGATGAAGAAGTGACATTTAATGTCCTTGAGGCTCTAAAGTTCCCATTGAAGCAAGATTCATGTTTCAAAATTGATTCGGTGGATCAGTCGGCAGTTAAAACTTCTAAGAGAGATGATACTAAATTGCCATTTAAGGAATGCATGGTCAAGTCAAAGAAGATTGAAGATAAAGACTAATGTGCAAGAGGGGAAGTTGATAATGAGGGTGCAAGATGAAGAAGTGACATTTAATGTCCTTGAGGCTCTAAAGTTCCCATTGAAGCAAGATTCATGTTTCAAAATTGATTCGGTGGATCAGTCGGCAGTTAAAACTTCTAAGAGAGATGATACTAAATTTCCATTTAAGGAATGCATGGTCAAGTCAAAGAAGATTGAAGATAAAGATCATAAGCCAAAGATTTGTACAATATACCTAGACGAGCCACAATCGAGCAATTGTTTTTTCACAAGGAACAAAGTTGTAAAGATTTAGGTATAAGGTCATGCAAGTAGAAAGTGGGGCCAAAAAGGTGTAACGCCCACATGGAGGTATGTAATTTAATTTATGTTTTTATAGCCCTTAGTTGATTTTTGTTAAAGTTATTTTGAGAGAATGTGAAGAAAATGCCTTAAACTTGTATTAAGGGTAAAATGGTCTTTTCACTCAAAATTAGTTGAAATTGTGGGGAGTGAAAAGAGATAGAATTTAATGGAGAATGCAATAAAAATGAGGGCATTATGGTAATTGACTAAGGGACAAAGATGGAATTTCTAAAAAAGTGTAAGGGCAAAATGGGAAGTTATGTTTATAAAATAAATATTAAGGGTTAGTCTTACAAACCCCCTTATTTCTCTTCTTCCACCGCCACTTCCTTCTCCATTTTCTTCAACTTTTCACTCATTTTCCAAGGATTTTTAGGGCTTTTGAGTGGATTTTGACAAGGTTTTGATCCTAGGCAACAGAGGTAGAATTCTTGCTCTATATATAAGATTTACTTGAGAAGTTGAATTCTTATTAAGTTTTGCTTAGGGTTAAGAGGAAATTTGAGTCCAACGAGAGTAGGAGTTTAGTGGAGACTACTCAAGTATAAGGTAGTAAATCCAACTCAAGTTAAAGTTTAAGAAATCAATTGAGTAGAGATTTCTTAAGCATGTATATGTTATGATTGTTGGGAAATTGAATGAGATTGGTATTATTTATCTTGTGTTGGATATATTTGAGTATCAGAAGTCTTTTGATTGTATGATGGTAGATTGAAGTTTGGTTGAAATTGGAAGAGTTTAAGAAAGTTTTGGGAGTGTTTGCCGTGATAGGATTTGATGATACAAGAGAGTTTTACTCTCATTTTGGATGGTTTAGAAACAAATAGAATTATAGTTAAAGTAGATTTGTATATGCACATTTATTGTTTGATGAAAGCCTAAGAGAAGATGAGTATGAGTAGAAACCTTAATTTTATGCAACATTGCAATTTCATTCATGGAGGCATTTAAGTAAGAATTCTAAGCATGAGCCATCCATATGATATATTTGTATATATGTAGTACTTAAGAAGAATAAGAATTTAAGAATAAAACACTCTAAAATCAAGAGAAAGAAGGAAAAAGCACTAAAGAATTAAAGAAGGAAAAAGTGTTAAAGAAGAGAGAAGAATAGGTTGCTGTGATAGGGAACCGTGAGTGCTAAGAAGAAATTCCTACATGCACGCCACCTTAATTGAGTGGCCAAAGAAGAAAGAAAGAATTTGTACGGTCCGCAATAGTGCATGTAGATGAGGACTGTACTCACTCACACGGCCAAGGTTCCGAATCCATGCATCAACCGAGTCCGATCGGCAAATAATAAGAAAAGAAAGAATAAGAATAAGAAGAGAAAGAATAAGAAGAATAAGAATAAGAATAAGAAAGAACAAGAACGAAAAGAGAAGCTTGAGCAAGCAAGACAAGAAAGAAAAGAAAAGAATAGAAAGAAAAGAAAAGAAATAGAATAAGAAATAGAAAGAAGAAAGAAAAATGCATTTTTATGCATTATTGCATATGCATATCATTCATGTATATTACCATGAATTCCATCATGGTTAGAAAGAATAGAAAGAATAGAAAAAAAAAATAGAAAGAAAGAACAGAGAGAAGGAATGAACAGTGAGAATTAGGAAGAAAGAAAGAATAGTAAGAATTAGAAACAGAGAAAGAAAAGAGAAAGAACTAGGAACGAAAGAAAGAAGAAGAGAATTAAGTAAGGAAAGAACCAAAGAAGGAGAAGAGATAAGGGATTTACTTACTAAGCATTTTTGTGCTCACCCCGTTGTTTTCCCATGTTTTGCAGGAAATAAGTGAGCAGCGGTTGGAAGGAAGTTGATAAGAGGAGAGAATTGGCATTACTGTCCACCGTTGCTGAAGTTTTTGTACTTGTTATTTTGGTATATGTAAAGAATTATATTTTATAAGTAAAGAAAAATTTGGGCCCAACTATTTTTCATATGCTAAGTATATATGTTTTTATTGTATATGTTCTAAAGTATACTAGTAGAAAGCAGTCATTACAAAAGGAATGCTAACCGGAAGATCATTTTAACACCTTCCATTTCAAGAATGTTGATGGAAAGTTGAAGTTTCGAAAAGGTGCCTATAAGAATGCTTAGATCTTGAAAGGAATGACCAAAGGATGGCAATGGGTGGTTAAGTTCTCAATAAAGAGCTCATGTGCTAAGAATCATCAACAAGTGAAGCCTCATTCAAGGGAGAATGTTCAGGGTGTGATGTATGTGGATATTCTGGATTAATGAAGGACTTGAGAAAATCGAGCTTTCGATTATAAAAAGCGCTTCTTGGGAGGCAACCCAGGCGTTTTTCATTTTCTCTGATTTTATTTTGTTTTACATGTTGCTTATGCTTTATTTGATTTAGGAAGTAATTAATTTTTGTTTTTCTTTTGGTGTTTCAGGTGAAAAATTGAAGTTTGGCATGAAGAGAAAATTTCTAGACTTTTTCGTAGCAAGGAGTTGTCTTCGCCACAACAAGATATACACTACTATCGTAGTGCATAAAGGTTTTAAAATCTCACCGTGGCAAGAAAACATTTTTGCCGCAGTAGCATACGCATTGTGATTGTTATGCACAATTTTCCCAGAAGTTCGTTGTGGCAAGAAAATTTTTTTCGTCGCGGTATCGAGTAGGTCTGACGTGATATTGAAAGATTTCCAGAATTACGCTGCAGTGAAATTTCTTCTTCGCCGCAGCGAAGTCCATTTTCCATATAAACCTGCCTTTTCTCTCCTATTTTCACAAGAACTCAACCTAGCCTCCAAAGGGGAAAAAATTTCATCTTCAAATTCTGACCTTTTCCACTAAAATTTCATACACCATTCCACTCCATTACATCCCTAAACACTCAAACAACCTTCCTTTGAAACAAATTTGGTAAAATTTGGCAAATTTTGAAGAAATTTTGGAAACCCTAGGTTTTCCAAAAATTGGGGGTTTTGCGAATACGAGCAATTGAGGGTTAGACAATCTTGGGTGTGGTAAGATTTAGAGTTTTCATGCTTTTGTTTTTACAGATTTCATGGTTTGAATGCTTGATTTTGAGATTTATACATGAACTTGTGTTTTTTATTTAATTTGCGTGTTTGGAGTTGTAATTCATGTTTGGAGTGTAGGAAGTGTTGATTTTGAAATGATTTGTGTTGAGGAAGTTGGGTTTGTGATATCGAAGTTGTTGGATTGAATTTGGAATTTTGGTGATTTTGGGGGTTAATTGTGATTTTTGAATTGGAGATTTGATTGTTAGGTTGTGAGAAATGTTGCATTTGTGCTTGATTTGGGAGTTGAATTGTTGAAATTTTGTGTTGATTGAGCTTGGATTGTGTTGGGTCAAGAAAAAGGGTAGATTTTTATTGAATTGTGTTGAGAGAAAAATGCCACTTAAATCCACTTCGAAGGGTAAGGGCAAGCAAGTCGACAATAGGTTTGTGAATTCTAAGGCTAAACAGTGTCATGAAGTAGCAGTTCAGAAAAAGGACAAGGGATTTATTCTAGAGAGAGGGATGACCAGTATCTTTGCAGAAGATTGAGTAAAAGGAAGGAATTGGGTAACCTTTTTGGAAGAACCTAAGTGTCTCACCGTAGCACCCCTTGTACGAGAATTTTATGCTAACTTCCATATATGTGATCTTAGGAATGTGCATGTGAGGAATATTAGAGTTCTACTTAGTGCCCGGATAATCAATGAATTTTATGGAATTAGACCAATAGAACATCATGATTATCTGGAATTCAAGGCTAAGGACATCAATTTTGAGGATATAATCAAGGTAATAGCAAAGTCAGCGTTAAAGAAGAGAGAAGAATAGGTTGTTGTGATGGGGAACCGTGAGTGCTAAGAAGAAATTCCCACATACACGCCACCTTAATTGAGTGGCATAAGAAGAAGAAGAATTGTACGACCCGTAAAGAGTGTATGTGGATGAGGGTTGTACCAAGAAGAATTCCTACATGCACACCACCTTAATTGAGTGGCCTAAGAAGAAAGAAAGAATTTGTATGGTCCGCAAGAGTGCATGTAGATGAGGACTGTACTCACTCACACGGCCAAGGTTCTGAATCCATGCATCAACCAAGTCCGATAGGCAAATAATAAGAAAAGAAAGAATAAGAATAAGAATAAGAAAAGAAGGAATAAGAAAGAACAAGAACAAGAACAAGAAAGAAAAGAGAAGCTTGAGCAAGCAAGACAAGAAAGAAAAGAAAAGAATAGAAAGAACAGAAAAGAAATAGACTAAGACATAGAAAAAAGAAAGAAAAATGCATTTTTATGCATTATTGCATATGCATATCATTCATGTATATTACCATGAATTCCATCATGGTTAGAAAGAATAAAAAGAATAGAAAAAAAAAATAGAAAGAAAGAACAGAGAGAAGGAATGAACAGTGAGAATTAGGAAGAAAGAAAGAATAATAAGAATTAGAAACAGAGAAAGAAAAGAGAAAGAACTAGGAACGAAAGAAAGAGGAAGAGAATTAAGTAAGGAAAGAACCAAAGAAGAAGAAGAGATAAGGGATTTACTTACTGAGCATTTTTGTGCTCATCCCGTTGTTTTTCCAGGTTTTGCAGGAAATAGGTGAGCAGCGGTCGGACGGAAGTCGACAAGCGGAGAGAATTGGCATTATTGTCCAACGTTGCTAAAGTTTTTGTACTTGTTATTTTGGTATATGTAAAGAATTATATTTTATAAGTAAAGAAAAATTTGGGCCCAACTATTTTTCATGTGCTAAGTATATATGTTTTTATTGTATATGTTCTAAAGTATATTAGTAGAAAGCAGTCATTACAAAAGGAATGCTAACCGGAAGATCATTTTAACACCTTCCATTTCAAGAATGCTGATGGAAAGTTAAAGTTTCGAAAAGGTTTCTATGAGAATGCCCAGATCCTGAAAGGAATAACCAAAGGATGGCAATGGGTGGTTAAGTTCTCAATAAAGAGCTCATGTGCTAAGAATCATCAACAAGTGAAGCCTCATTCAAGGGAGAATGTTCAGGGCGTGATGTATGTGGATATTCTGGATTAATGAAGGACTTGAGAAAATCGAGCTTTTGATTATAAAAAGCGCTTCTTGGGAGGCAACCCAGGCGTTTTTCATTTTCTCTGATTTTATTTTGTTTTACATGTTGCTTATGCTTTATTTGATTTAGGAAGTAATTAATTTTTGTTTTTCTTTTGGTGTTTCAGGTGAAAAATTGAAGTTTGGCATGAAGAGAAAATTTCTAGACTTTTTCGTAGCAAGGAGTTGTCTTCGCCACAACAAGATATACACTACTATCGTAGTGCATAAAGGTTTTAAAATCTCACCGTGGCAAGAAAACATTTTTGCCGCAGTAGCATACGCATTGTGATTGTTATGCACAATTTTCCCAGAAGTTCGTTGTGGCAAGAAAATTTTTTTCGTCGCGGTATCGAGTAGGTCTGACGTGATATTGAAAGATTTCCAGAATTACGCTGCAGTGAAATTTCTTCTTCGCCGCAGCGAAGTCCATTTTCCATATAAACCTGCCTTTTCTCTCCTATTTTCACAAGAACTCAACCTAGCCTCCAAAGGGGAAAAAATTTCATCTTCAAATTCTGACCTTTTCCACTAAAATTTCATACACCATTCCACTCCATTACATCCCTAAACACTCAAACAACCTTCCTTTGAAACAAATTTGGTAAAATTTGGCAAATTTTGAAGAAATTTTGGAAACCCTAGGTTTTCCAAAAATTGGGGGTTTTGCGAATACGAGCAATTGAGGGTTAGACAATCTTGGGTGTGGTAAGATTTAGAGTTTTCATGCTTTTGTTTTTACAGATTTCATGGTTTGAATGCTTGATTTTGAGATTTATACATGAACTTGTGTTTTTTATTTAATTTGCGTGTTTGGAGTTGTAATTCATGTTTGGAGTGTAGGAAGTGTTGATTTTGAAATGATTTGTGTTGAGGAAGTTGGGTTTGTGATATCGAAGTTGTTGGATTGAATTTGGAATTTTGGTGATTTTGGGGGTTAATTGTGATTTTTGAATTGGAGATTTGATTGTTAGGTTGTGAGAAATGTTGCATTTGTGCTTGATTTGGGAGTTGAATTGTTGAAATTTTGTGTTGATTGAGCTTGGATTGTGTTGGGTCAAGAAAAAGGGTAGATTTTTATTGAATTGTGTTGAGAGAAAAATGCCACTTAAATCCACTTCGAAGGGTAAGGGCAAGCAAGTCGACAATAGGTTTGTGAATTCTAAGGCTAAACAGTGTCATGAAGTAGCTGTTCAGAAAAAGGACAAGGGATTTATTCTAGAGAGAGGGATGACCAGTATCTTTGCAGAAGATTGAGTAAAAGGAAGGAATTGGGTAACCTTTTTGGAAGAACCTAAGTGTCTCACCGTAGCACCCCTTGTACGAGAATTTTATGCTAACTTCCGTATATGTGATCTTAGGCATGTGCATGTGAGGAATATTAGAGTTCTACTTAGTGCCCGGATAATCAATGAATTTTATGGAATTAGACCAATAGAACATCATGATTATCTGGAATTCAAGGCTAAGGACATCAATTTTGAGGATATAATCAAGGTAATAGCAAAGTCAGGTACTTTTTGGGAGATCACTAAAAAGGGAAGGAGAAAGTTGAAAAGGATTGACTTGACAGTCATGGCTAGAATTTGGCAATACTTCATTTGTTCAAGGATGATTCCAGAGACATATTATAGTTCAATGGATGCGGATAGAGCCATTTTACTTTATGCCATTGCAACTGAAAAGAAGATGGATGTAAGCGAGATCATAATGGAGAATATAAAGCATGCGGCCAAACTAGTGAGAGCTAGCTATGCTTTCCTGCATCTCATTATGGAGATTTGTACAAGAGCTGGAGTTCATAAGTCAGATGATGAACCGCTTATTCATCCTGCACCAATTCTCGACCAAGTTTATTACTAGAGACTCAAAGATAAACCCATTGTTGAAGGAGATAGCTCAAGCTCAAAGAGACCAAGATCAACTACAACTACACTTGCAACCTTACCCACAACAAAAGATGTATTGGAACAAATTCTAACCAAAGTGAATAGAATTGAGAATTGCCAAGATTGGTTGGGAGATCAAACCCGAATGTTGTACGAGATGCAACATCAGTGTTGCACCAGTCTGGACATAGATGTGTCCAACTTCCAATGGCAAGATTGGTAAGAAGACGAAGAACACATTCCTAATGATGCCATGGACGAAGATGATGAAGATGAGGGAGATGATAAAGATGAATGAAGCCTAAAACACATTTATTTTTGTTTTTGTTTTTGTTTTAATTTATTTTTGTACTATGGAATTTCAGTTTATTTCTCGTTTTTATGTTTATTTTGTTTTTGTATTTTTAGGTTTGAGATTGAGATGTAATTTTTCCATATTCTGTGAAGTTTTCTAACACATTTTGGACCCTTGAGTTTTTATGTGTTTTGACAGATATTGCTGATGAAGAAAACGATACAGGGATGACCAGATTTTGTGCTCATTTCGATCTTCACAGATTAATCAGGGGAGTATCTCATAACTTTAAGCTTTTTTTTTTAACTCCTATGTTCAATACTATTTGACATTGAGGACAATGTCATTTTCTGTTTGGGGGGTAGAGAAAAATTTGGAAATTTTTGCGTGTTTTAATTGACTTTTTTCTTTGTGTGTTTTACAGTTTTTGTGTTGTGTATTTTGATTTCGTATGTTTATTGTTATTATTATTTTTTTTTGTTGCCTAGACAAATTGCCTAAGTCCATGATGAGATTTTGATTGTTGGAATATTATTTATGGAAAATGCGAAGCATTGCTTCAAGTTTATGTTGGTTGACTTGATTTAGCTTGAGTTTTGTTGAGTGGTTCAACCACCATGTTCATTCTTTTGGCATGCTTAGAAATATTTTATGTAGCTATGTGAAGTCTTGATAATGTTGGTAGACTCTAGAACCTAGTTGAGAGTGAGTTGCATAAGAAAGAAATTCCTACATGCACAGCCACCTTAATTGAGTGGCCAAAGAAGAAAGAAGAATTTGTAGGTCCGCAAAGTGCATGTAGATGAGGACTGTACTCACTCACACGGCCAAGGTTCGAATCCATGCATCAACCAGTCCGATCGGCAAATAATAAGAAAAGAAAGAATAAGAATAAGAAGAAAAGATAAGAAGAATAAGAAAGAAAAGAAAAGAACAAGAACGAAAAGAGAAGCTTGAGCAAGCAAGACAAGAAAGAAAAGAAAAGAATAGAAAGAAAAAGAAAAGAAATAGAATAAGAAATAGAAAAAAGAAAGAAAAATGCATTTTTATGCATTATTGCATATGCATATCATTCAGTGTATTACCATGAATTCCATCAGGTTAGAAAGAATAAAAAGAATAGAAAAAAAAAATAGAAAGAAAGAACAGAGAGAAGGAATGAACAGTGAGAATTAGGAAGAAAGAAGAATATAAGAATTAGAAACAGAGAAAGAAAAGAGAAAGATAGGACGAAAGAAAGAGAAGAGAATTAAGTAAGGAAAGAACCAAAGAAGGAGAAGAGATAAGGGATTTACTACTAGCATTTTTGTGCTCTCACCCGTGTTCCAGTTGTTGCAGGAATAAGTGAGCAGCGGTTGGAAGGAAGTGAAAGAGGAGAGAATTGGTTATGTCCACGTTGCTAAGTTTTTGTACTTGTTATTTGGTATGTAAAGAATTATATTTATAAGTAAAGAAAAATTTGGGCCCAACTATTTTCTATGCTAAGTAATAGTTTTTATTGTATATGTTCTAAGTATATAGTAGAAAGCAGTCATACAAAAGGAATGCTAACCGGAAGATCATTTAACACCTTCCATTTCAAGAATGTGATGGAAAGTTAAGTTTCGAAAAGGTCTATGAGAATGCAGATCTGAAAGAATAACCAAAGGATGGCAAGGGTGGTTAAGTTCTCAATAAAGAGCTCATGTGCTAAGAATCATCAACAAGTGAAGCCTCATTCAAGGGAGAATGTCAGGGTGGTGTATGTGGATATTCTGGATAATGAAGGACTTGAGAAAATCGAGCTTTGATTATAAAAGCGCTTCTTGGGAGGCAACAGCGTTTTTCATTTTTCTGATTTTATTTGTTTTACATGTGTTTATGCTTTATTTGATTTAGGAAGTAATTATTTTTGTTTTTCTTTTGGTGTTTCAAGTGAAAAATTGAAGTTTGGCATGAAGAGAAAATTTCTAGACTTTTCGTAGCAAGGAGTTGTCTTCGCCACCAAGATATACACTCTATATAGTGCATAAAGGTTTTAAAATCTCACCGTGGCAAGAAACATTTTTGCCGCAGTAGCATACGCATTGTGATTGTTATGCACATTTTCCAGAAGGCGTTGTGGCAAGAAAAAAATTTTCGCCGTGTTCGAGTAGGTCTGACGTGATATTGAAAGATTTCCAGAATTATGCTGCAGTGTATTTTGTGCTCACCCCGTTATTTTCCTTTGTGGATGCAGGTTCTAGGTGATGTTGCGGTCGGAGGGGCGTCGGCAAGCAATGAGGAATAGCTACACTGTTTCCCCTGTTTTGTCTTTTAAAATACATTTTTGTAAACAGTAGTCTTTTATGTATAAAAGACACATGATTTGTAATGAAAAGAAAACTTTGGGCCTAACTTTTCTATTGTTATTATGCATGCATTGTACAGTTTTCAGTAGATGTTACAAATGCTATATGGGTGATTGTAGACAGATTGACTAAATCAGCCCATTTTCTTCTAGTAAAGGAGAGTACCACTTCGGATCAATTGGCCCAGATGTATATTAAAGAGATAGTAAGACTTCATGGTGTACCCAAGACAATAGTATCAGACAGAGATTCCAGATTTGTCTCAGCTTTCTAGATGAGTTTACAGAGGAACTTGGGTACCAAGTTAGCTTTTAGTATCGCCTATCATCCTCAGATAGATGACCAGACAGAGAGAACAAATCAAGTGCTTGAGGACATGTTGAGAGCATGCTGTATGGATTATAAAGTATCCTGGCATGAGATGTTACCCTTGTTGGAGTTTGCTTATAATAATAGCTACTAGTCTACAATTAAGATGGCTCCTTATGAGGCCTTGTATGGTAGACGGTGTAGATCTCCACTGCATTGGGATGAGATGGGCGAGAAAGATGAGTTAAATATAGCTCTTGGGCCAGAAATGACTCAGAAAATGATAAAAGATGTAAAACTGATCAGAAGCAGAATGAAACAAGCCCAAGATAGGCAGAAAAGCTATGCTGATCTGAAAAGAAAAGAAGTTGAGTTTGAAGTGAGTAACAAAGTTTTTCTGAAAGTTTCCCCCTACAAACAGGTGATGCATTTCGGTAATAAAGGAAAGTTAGCACCGAGATTCATTGGTCCATTTGAGGTGTTACAACGAGTAGGAAAGATGGCCTATAGATTAGCACTACCACCGAGTATGGACAAAGTTCACAATGTATTTCATGTCTCGATGCTTCGAAGGTATATAAGTGATCCCTCCCATATTCTGAGCATAGAGGACGTAGACTTGGAAGAGAATCTTGTGTATGAGGAACATCCAGTGCAAATTTTGGACAGAAAGATTAAAGAGCTCTGGAACAAGAGTATCCCTTTAGTGAAAGTCCTCTGGAGAAATCATAAAGTTGAAGAAGCTACATGGGAGGTGGAGCAGGATATGCAGAACCGTTACCCGGAGTTATTTGTTTGAATTTCGAGGACGAAATTCTTATAAGAGGGGGAGAATTGTAACGCCCACATGGAGGTATGTTATTTAATTTATGTTTTTATAGCCCTTAGTTGATTTTTGTTAAAGTTATTTTGAGAGAATGTGAAGAAAATGCCTTAAACTTGTATTAAGGGTAAAATGATCTTTTCACTCAAAATTAGTTGAAATTGTGGGGAGTGAAAAGAGATAGAATTTAATGGAGAATGCAATAAAAATGAGGGCATTATGGTAATTGACTAAGGGACAAAGATGGAATTTTCAAGAAAGTGTTACGGCAAAATGGGAAAGTATGTTTATAAAATAAGATATTAAGGGTTTAGTCTTACAAACCCCCTTATTTCTCTTCTTCCACCGCCACTTTCCTTCTCCATTTTCTTTCAACTTTTCACTCAATTTTCCAAGGATTTTTGAGGGCTTTTGAGTGGATTTTGACAAGGTTTTGATCCTAGGCAACAAGAGGTATGAATTCTTGCTCTATATATAAGATTTACTTGCGTAGAAGTTGAATTCTTATTAAGTTTATGCTTAGGGTTAAGAGGAAATTTGAGTCCAACAAGAGTAGAGAGCTTTAGTGGAGACTACTCAAGTATAAGGTAAGTAAATCCAACTCAAGTTAAAGTTTAAGAAATCAATTGAGTAGAGATTTCTTTAAGCATGTATATGTTATGATTGTTGGGAAATTGAGATGAGATTGGTGATTATTTATGCTTGATGTTGGATATATTTGAGTATGAGAAGTGTTTTTGATTGTATGATGATAGATTGAAGTTTGGTTGAAATTGGAAGAGTTTAAGAAAGTTTTGGGAGTGTTTTGCCGTGATAGGGATTGTGATGATACAAGAGAGTTTTACTCTCATTTTAGATGGTTTAAGAAACAAATAGAATTATGGTTAAAGTAGAGTTTGTATATGCACATTTATTGTTTGATGAAATGCCTAAGAGAAGCATGAGTATGAGTAGAAACCTTAATTCTATGCAACATTGCATATTTGCATTTCATGAGTGCATTTAAGTAAGAATTCTAAGCAGGAGCCATCCATATGCATGTATTTGTATATATGTACTACTTAAGAAAGAATAATGAATTTTAAGAATAGAACACTCTAAGAATAAAGAGAAGGAAGGAAAAAGCACTAAAGAATTAAAGAAAGAAAAAGTGTTAAAGAAGAGAAAAAAATAGGTTGTTGTGATGGGGAACCGTGAGTGCTAAGAAGAAATTCCCACATACACGCCACCTTAATTGAGTGGCATAAGAAGAAGAAGAATTGTACGACCCGTAAGAGTGTATGTGGATGAGGGTTGTACCAAGAAGAATTCCTACATGCACGCCACCTTAATTGAGTGGCCTAAGAAGAAAGAAAGAATTTGTACGATCTGCAAGAGTGCATGTAGATGAGGACTGTACTCACTCACATGGCCAAGGTTCCGAATCCATGCATCAACCGAGTCCGATCGGCAAAGAATAAGAAAAGAAAGAATAAGAAATAATAAGAATAAGAATAAGAAAAGAAAGAATAAGAAAGAAAAAAATAAGAAAGAATAAGAATAAGAAAAAATAAGAATAAGAAAGAAAAAAATAAGAAAGAATAAGAATAAGAAAGAAAAAAATAAGAAAGAATAAGAATAAGAATAAGAAGAGAAAGAATAAGAAAAAACAAGAACAAGAAAGAAAAGAGAAGCTTGAGCAAGCAAGACAAGAAAGAAAAGAAAAGAAATAGAAAGAAGAAAGGAAAATGCATTTTTATGCATTATTGCATATGCATATCATTCATCTATATTACCATGAATTCTATTATGGTTAGAAAGAATAGAAAGAATAGAAAAAATAGAAAGAAAGAATAGAGAAAAGGAAAGAACAACGAGAATTAGGAAGAAAGAAAGAACAGAGAAAAGGAAAGAACAGCGAGAATTAGGAAGAAAGAAAGAACAGTAAGAATTAGAAATAGAGAAAGAACTAGGAACGAAAGAAAGAAAAAGAGAATTAAGTAAGGAAAGAACCAAAGAAGGAGAAGAGATAAGGGATTTACTTGCTAAGCATTTTTGTGCTCACCCCGTTGTTTTTTCCATGTTTTGTAGGAAATAGGTGAGCAGCAGTCGGAAGGAAGTCGACAAGCGGAGAGAATTGGCATTACTATCCACTGTTGCTAAAGTTTTTGTACTTGTTATTTTGGTATATGTAATGAATTATATTTTATAAGTAAAGAAAAATTTGGGCCTAACTATTTTTCATATGCTAAGTAGGTGTGTTTTTATTGTTTATGTTCTAAAGTATACTAGTAGAAAGAAAGTCATTACACTCACTTGGATCTGATTGATATCTTCTACTAGTGCTAAATGCACATAAGACATCAATCTAAGTACATAACATGTTGCTCACTTAGATCCTATTGATATCTTTTAAAAGTACTTAATGCACATAAGATATCATTCCGAGCATGCAATCACAGCATCGCTCACTTGGATCCGATTGATATCCCTTACAAGTGTTTGGTGCACATGAGACATCAATCCGAGCATACAACATGACATTGCTCACTTGATTCTGATTGATATCCTCTACAAGTGCTTGATGCACATTAGATATCAATCTGAGCATACAAGATGGATCTACTTGCTGAAGCATGTGGGATCCTCTTCATTCTATCTCTCTCATCGTTTGGTTAAAGACACATATCCTTAGAGAGATAGACACCATATGCCATCGAAAGAAATTCTTTCTTGGATTCTTCTATACTGAACATGTTCAGTACCTTGTCTATGTACTCTGACTTAGTTTAATAAACCTACACGATAAATCACGATAGATCTTCATTAAGAGAATGTAGGCTATTTCTTCTAAGTCTTTCATGGAGAAGCACTTGGATAACCGAGTCTTTACCGACTGTAAGTTTGGTACATCATTCCCGATCAAAAGTATGTCATTGACATACGACACTAGGAATGCCACTACGCTCCCACTTACCTTCTTGTAAACACAGGCCTCATCTTCGTTCTTGATAAAACCGAATTCTTTTATGGCTTTATCAAAACGAATGTTCTAGTTCCTTGAAGCTTGCTTGAGTCTATATATGGACCTCTGCAACTTGCATATCTTATTAGCCTTTCCATCAAGAATGAAACCATTGGATTATGTCATATACACATCCTCTTCAATGTTTCCATTCAGGAAAGCAGCTATGACATTCATTTGTCAAATCTCATAGTCATTAGCTTGTCCATCGAGAACGAAACCATCGAGTTGTGTCATATGCAACAATCGCAACCATAATCTAGATGGATCTAATCATGGCAACCGATAAAAGGTTTCTTCATAGTCAATACCATGAATTTGTTTGAAACCTTTGGCAACCAATCATGCCTTATGTGTATGCACCTTGCCATCCATGTCAATCTTCTTCTTGAAGACCCATTTACACCCTATGGGTTTTACCCTTTCAGGTGAATCCACCAGAAAACCATGACTGGTTCTAGTACATGGAGTCCATCTCAGATTTTATGGCTTTAAACCATTTAATGAAATCTAGATCCGATATAGCTTCATCGCAGGTTCTAGGTTCATTGTCTTCGTAGACCAGTACGTCACCACGTTAAGTAACGAGAAAACCATATCTCTTAGACTCATGACATACTCTTCCAAATCTACGTAGCTCCTGTGCTACCTGAGGTGGTTCACTTTGATCCACAAATTGTGGAGTAATCTCCTTATGATGTTCAACCACCTCTTGTGGCACGTCTTCCCATCCTTTGTCTAATGTATCTTGTGATACTAGAACTCTATCGAATTCTACTTTTCTCCTACTAGTACTTCTTAGAAAAATTCCTTTTCTAGGAAGACACCAGTACGAGCGACAAAAATTTTTTGCTGTTTTGAATGGTAGAAATAATATCCTTTGGTCTTCTCAAGATACCCCACAAATATACATATACAAGATTTCGGGCCCAACTAGTTCGAAGTCAATTTCTTGACATAAGCTTCGCAAACCCAAATCCTTAGATAAGACAAGTTGGGCCTTTGCCCACTCCATTGATCATATGGAGTCTTATCTACATATCTTGACAACACACTGTTTGGTACATGAGTCGTAGTCTCTAGGGCACAACCCTAGAATTATATGTAGGTAAAAACTCATCATGGATCCAACCATATCAAGTAAGGTCCTATTCCTCCTTTCAGATACACCATTATGTTGGGGTGTACATAGAGATACGAGTTTTAATACTATCCCACATTCCTTCAGGTATGTTTAGCTCAACTTGTCATAGTTGTCATAGTTGTCATTTTGAGATTATCCTTATTGTCTATCTTAATTTAACACCCACATCAAGGTACGTAATTTTATTTATGCCCTAATACCCTTAGTTGGATTTCTTTGAAGTTACCTTAGACAAATGTGAAGAAAATTCCTTAAAACTTCATTAGGGGTAAAATGGTCTTTTCACTCATAATTAGATGAAAAAGTGGGAAGTCAAAGGAAGCAAAATAATGTGAAGAAGATAATAAAAATGAGGGTATTTTAGTAATTGACTAAATGATATAGATGGAATTTCATAGAAAGTGCAAGGGAAAAATGGGAAGAGATGGATATAATATTAGATATAAGGTTTGATTAGAAGAAACCCTAGCCATATTTGAGCCCTTGTACATGCCACCCTCACCCATTTTTCTCTCAATTTTCTTCACTAAATTTCAAAGGGAACTCATAGGATTTGGCTTGGATTTTTATAGATTTTCAATCCTAAAGCATCCAAAGGGAAGATTCTAGCACAAGGAGTGTGATTAAACTTTAAAGTTTTAAATTCTTATGGTTTTTATATGATCTAGGTCCAAGAGGAAGAGACTTTTAGCAAAAGGAGGTGATATCATGTTAGAGTAGATGCCCTAGAGCCAATCAATTATTATAGAATTGACTCTTTGTAATAATGTCCATTAATCAATAAAAGACATTTTATTCTATATTGCATAAATCATTATTATTGCAATATATATTGATATATGTCCTTAAAATGGTAGAATCGTGACGAGGGTATCAAGTGTTTCAAATCTTGATAGTGAGAACCCTATGACCACATATGGTGGCCATTCTAGAAACATCTGTAGCCGCAGTATTATTCTAAAGTAAGGGCACATATAATATGGAAAGGCTATCATAGTGTTGAACGACCCTGTCGAAAGGCAGTGACTGATCTCACTTGTCAAGTTTGTTTAGTGACAGCATGGTATAACACATGGGTGCTTGCTGTAGGCGTAGACACCGCAGCAAGTTCACTGGACAGACCCACCAGAGGATTCCATATGGATGGTAACCCCAGTGTCTATGGAACAAATCCTCTAACGAGTGGTGGTGTATGTGATCCTTAGACTTGAGATGACCAGAGCGCCTTGTGCACCGATTGGTGTAGTTTGACACTAGCCTAACGCAGTTCTTTTCAGAGCTATCAATACGGTGGTGATTGGCTGCATCGAGGAGTGTATGAAGACTATGGTGGATAGACAGAGGATTCATCACTCCCGGGTACGGGAGAAGTTATCTCACGGTTTAATTTAGTATATGGCAATGACACTAAAACTATCGCTACAATGGGATTGAGTTGTTGCTCTATCCAGATTACAATACAGGTCATTGGTCCAAAAACTGAATACATAATATTGAGAGTAATCGAAGGTTGACACTATTTCTATGCCTTCGTCTTGTCGAGATAACGCATGATGAAAGGATTGAATTGCACGGTAACCATATCGTTGACAGGTAGCTACTTTGCTGAATCCGAATCTATCGGATGGCCATGATGCCTGCTACGGGGCCTGTAACACCCCACATTGAAATAAGTAGCATTGTTTAGGTATGGCCTAAAGGATTACTGAATTGCCCCTAAATGAGTTTGTTATTGCTCATGTTGTTTGGTTGGCTTTTGGTTGGTGATGTTTTGGGTTTGATTGAGGTGTATCAGGAATTGATCAGACTTGGCGGATTTTGGAGTTACAGCCTTCGCCGGGGCGAGGAAGAAGTTCGCCGCGGCGACGTTGGTTCTGTGTTGGCGGGGTCGGTTCTGGAATGTTTCGCCGCGGCGACAGGACGGCAGAAAAGTTCCTTGAGTTTCTAGAATTCTTCATAGGGGTAAAATGACCATTCTACCCCTAATTAGCAGGAAAAGTGGGGAGTAAAATGTAAGAAAATTTCATGGAGAATAGTGTTAAATGGGGTGAGTTTGTGAAAGAGTTAAAGGATAAAGGTGGAATTTTCAAGAAAGAGTAAGGGCAAAATGGGAAAGAGTGTATTTATACGAGCTAATAAGGTTGAGTTCTCTAAACCCATTCATTGCACCATTCCACCGCCTCTTCCTCCCCATTTTCTCTCAATTCCTCACTCAATCTTCTAGGGATTTTTGAGAGTTTTGAGTTGGAATTTGACAAAGAAGTGATCCTAGGCAAGAAGAGGTAAGAATCCCTACTTTAGAGATGAGTTTTTCTTGTAAGGGTTAAGTTCTCCTAAGTTTATGCTTAGGAAATAAGGGAAGCTATGGGTCCAACAAGAGTAGAGAGCTTTAGTGGAGACACTCAAGTATGAGGTAAGTAAATCCACTCAAGCTAAAGTTTAAGAAATTCTTAAGTAGAGATTTATTATGCATGTATATATGATGCTTATTGAGAAATTGAGTAAGAGTATGTCATTTGTTGAGGAATTGAGTTGAGAAGAGTATTTATGTTATGTTTGTTGGATATTTTTTTAGGAAGTGTTAGTGTGTGATGAGTTTGAGATGAAGTTGGAGGAGATTGAGTAGATATTTTGGGGTGTCTTTTATGATAGGAACCATGTCCATAGAAGGAGTTTCTTCCCATTTGGATGGTTAAAAGAGAAGGAGAGTGGTAGTTAGAGAAGAGTTTTTGTATGCACATGAGTTGTTGATGAAATGCCTAAGTGAAATCTGCCCTGTCACAGCCGTGACTTTCTAAGTGATTTTTAGGCATTTTACGGATTTAATGGGCTGAGACCAAAACATCAAGTTGTAGCCCTGTCTCTAAGCTTTAAAACGAGACCAAACCGTAGCAATCCAGGTATATAACGCAGTTATGACCTTTTTAGTGTGACCTGTGCAGGATGACTGTTTTGAGAAATATTGCGTTTGGATTTCATAAGTGCATTAATGAGTATGAACATCCTATGCTTATTGTGCATTGAGAAGTGTTTGAGAAGAATAGAGAATGTTGAGTATGAGCGACCTTATGAGTACTAGCTTTCAAATTGGCTAAGTAGAGAATTTAGTATAAGCTAACATGTATAGTTAGTGAGAAAGTAAAGGAGTTGAGAAAGCCATTGTAAGAAAGAGAAAGAGAATTGAGCACTAGCGAATAAGAGAGAAAAGTGCTAAAGAAGAGAATATGTAAATTGTGCGATGGGGAACCTGTGAGTGATGAGTAAAGTCACGAGAGTGGGTGCTTTGTGATCCCAGCCGTGCTCTTGGTCAGATGAGGCCGTGACCGTCACGTAGAGTGAACATGAGTTCCAGCGTGCCTCCGGTAAGAAGGGGTCGTGACATTTGAGAGAGGTAGAGAGAGAAGCATGTACACTCCATGGCCAAGGTTCCGAATCCATGCATGACTAAATCCGACCGGTAGAGAAATGAGCGGAAGTTACGTAGAGTGGTAGCACCCAGCCGTGCCTCCGGTCAGATGAGGTCGTGACATTCCAATGAGTAAAGAATGAGAAGAACAGAAATAGAAAGAACAGAGATGAGAAAAGCTAAGAGTTAAGTTATATTATGAGTACTAGCTTGAGTATGAGTACTAGCGTGAGAAAGAGATGAGCAACATGAGAAAGAATAAGAGGAGATAAGAGCATAGAGTAAGGTTATGCGATGGGGAACCCGTGAGTAATGGTAGAGTATTCCCGCATGTACGCCGCATTGAGAGAGAGGCATGAGTATGGAAAAGAGAAGTGGTGTACCCGTGAGAGTACATGCGGATGAGGGCTATACCCGAGTACCGAAGAGAGATATACACCTCACGTGGCCAAGGGTTCCGAATCCATGCATAACCGAGTCCGATCGCTAGAATCAGTAGAAGTCACGTAGAGCGAGAGAAGTCCCGGCCGTGACTACGGTAAGACGGGCTTGTGACATTTAAAGAGCGATAGTATAAATGAATATGAGAATGAGATGAGATAATAGAGAATTAAAGAGATGAAGAATGAGAAAGCTGAGAAAGAATGAGATAGAAAGAGAGAGAGAGAGTATGAGAAGAATGCGAAGTTTGAGCTAATAAGATAGAGAGTAGAAGAAAGAAACATGCAGTTCTTTTGTATTAATTCATGTAGAGCTTATAACAGGCAGAGAACCATGATTTTTCTTTCGGTGAGTATGATGAGAATAAGAGAGAACCATGATTTTCCTTCATGATGAGTAGAGTAAGATGAATAAAAGAACAGAGAGAAAGAAAGAAAAAGAGCAGAGCAGAAGTTAAGGAGAAGAACAGTATTAGAAAGAAAAAGGAAGACAGTGAGAATAGAAATAGAAGAAAAGTAGAGTGAGGAAAGAACCAAAGAGTGAGTTGCGGGGACAGGTAGTAGAGGATTTACTTATGAGCATTGTTGTGACTCACCCGTTTGTTCTTCTCTGTTTTGCAGGAAATAGGCAACAGTCGTGAGGACGTCGCAGGAGCGAAGAGAGTTTGGCACCACTGTCTACCAGTCATGATATTTTGTATTAATTAGAAAGTTTTAAATAAATAGTCTGATTTGTAAAGAAATTATCTTTTATGAGTAAAGAAAATTTGAGCCCACTATCTTTCGTATGATATACATCTCATATTTACCTAGTATGAACTACAAGAATAGTAGTTGAGAGCAAGTGTTACAGGCCAATCTTGGTCTGTGTATTAGTGAGACGATTAATTGTTTTTAATCGCGTACTATACACTGTCGGTAAGATTAAGATGAGAGGCCTATGGGTCACACAGATAGAAGATAATTTAAGAGCAAAGAAAAAGAAAGGCATTTTCGTCTTTTTAGACGAAAGGGTATTTGGTAATTTACAGTGCAATTAAATTTGCTGAGGTCGTAGCCTTATTTAATTATTAGAAAAATTAAATAGGGTGAATTTCGTTTAAATATGTGTTCGCATATATTTAATTAAATCATCATTATTGTTAAATGTTAATATATATATATATATTATATAATATATATATTAATATAAATAATAATATATATATATATTTTTAATGAGATAATGATGAAATAAAAAAATATTAATTGAGAGTGTTTGGTAACATGGGGTGTTTGGGTTGGAGCCCAAGCCTATTCCATATGGGAATAGGGAACTAAGTTTTCATATAAAAGAAAAGAGTTATTTGTAAAATGGGTAATTAATTCACTGTTCATTTTCTCTTTGAAAAGGAAAAACACAGCAGCCCCATATTTCTCCCACGGCAAATTCATATTTTATCTAAAATCAATCTATTTGATTTCTCTTTGACTAAAGCTAAAGAGGATTAGCAAATCCCTCTTAGTTCTTTGTGATTGTCTTCGTGTGGACTACGTCGGTCGATCTACACTTGGGTCGGTAGCAAAAACATCATAGACAAATTTGGGGGCCTCCAAACATGCGTATGTTTTCTAAACTCATGATTAATATTTTCTGCAGATTTCTACTTTAATATAAACTGTAAAAATTATACCTTTGATCTTGGCTCTTTGGAACGATCCTTGTATTATGATTTTTGTTTTCCGCGCGTATATGGATCATTTCCTAACATACACACATTCAAGGTAAGTAAACCCAATTTTAGCCTTGATTTGAGCAAGACTTGTGTAGAATGATTATTGCATGTTTTTATGTGATTGTATGTGAGAATTGTTGGCTGTTTTTGATGTTGAATGATGTGTAATTTCCAGCCATGAGAGTAGGTATGAGTATGTGGTGATTTGGTAAAGTTATGGAAGAATTAGTGTTGAAATTTTGAAGTGTTGAGATTTGTTGAAAACAGCCAGGTTGATGCAATAGCTAGGTGAGTTTTTGGCTAAATTTTGGTGGATTTAGAGAGATGGGAAGTGTAGCCAACATGGTAGTTGCATGTGCATATGAGTGTTTGATGAAAATCCAAAGAGAAAATGCATGCATGAGTTGGCTAAACCCTATCGAAGAAAGGGTTAGAGAAAGGCAAGAATTGATGTAGAAAGATTATGCTGGGCTTAACCAAGTGTAAATGTTAGTATTCAAGGGTACATATTGTTATGCCAAAATTTAGAATATCACTTGGTCATGTTAGTTCCATGAGAGAAATGGCCCTTAGTGCTTGGTTCTAGTTACTTGAACCTTTACTACTTCTTGAATAGCACATGAAAGTGTTAGAGAAGAATTTTAAGTTAAAGTGTTACTTTGATATGGTATTTGAGATTGTAGAGAATGGTAGAATATGTCATGACATACCATTATGTCATAATGAATTTTCAAGTTTGTGTATGTGAACTTGGAAAGAACATCAAAGAATGGGTTTGATCATGCATATATTGTGCATATGATTTATAGCCTTGATTTGGTAAATGAGAATATTAAAGAATATGTTAGCAAAGAATGCGAAAAAGAAAGAAAAGAAAATGGCTTGTAGTTTTCTTTTAAGCTAACATGCAAGTATGTATAGTTTTTCATTTACTAAAGAATGCAAGTGTAGAATTTCCATAGCTTGGAAATTTATTTAGAAATGTGTATAATACTATTTCTATTCTCTTTTTACAGCATGTTATGTTATAAGGTTGTTACAATGGGGAACCCGTGAGTGACAGAGATGCCCAAATGTATGCTGCCACAAGTGAGCGGCCTCAGTAGAGAGATACAACATTTGTAAAGTCTGTTAGCAGTGTATGTGGATGAGGACTGTACCCAGCAGAGAATACCTACATGCATGCCGCCATCAGTGAGCAGCCTCAGCAGAGAGATACAACATTTGTACAGTCTGTCAGCAATGCATGTAGATGAGGACTGTACCTAGTATCCACTCACATGCCAGGGTTTCAAATCCATGCCTCAACCTAGTCCGATCGGCAAACCAGAATACAGAAGAAAAGAAAAGAAAGAGATATAGCATAAGAGACAGAAAATAGAAAAGAAAAGAAAATTCTTTTCTTAGAAAAGTTTATTATTCTGCATATGTATTATGCTACTTGCATGATTTAGCATTTCTTATGTGCTTGACGATGTACAGTTTTATTAATTGTCTTTGCACATTGGTAAGTAGCAAATCAAAATATCAGAAAAGAATGCAGAATATTAGAAAAGAATACAAAATACTAGAAAAGAATGCATCATATCGGAAAAAAGAAAGTGAGAAAAGGAAAGTCAGAATATGAGTAACGGAGGAAAAACAGTAGTACAATTTGGTTTACTTTCTGAGCAATTAGTGCTCACTCCATTATTTTACTATTTTGCAGGTACTAGATGATTTACGATCGGGTGGGACGTCAAGAAGCAGAGGAGTTTGGCGGCACTGTCCAAAACTATCTTGTACTTATTAAAGTATATCAGTTATTTTGTGTATATACTTATATGAATTAAAATTAGAACTTTCGGATTTTACATTATATACCTATATGTATATATGTTTACGAAAGTTATTTAGTGGATTTTGTCATATATTTCTAAAAAAATTACTAGCTAGAGAGTATATTAAACTTAAGAACATATTATTATGAAACAGTTCCATAAAAAATATTATTTGCACTCAAGGACTATAATCCATTAGTAAAGTAATATTCTCATTTGTCCTAAGTGGACACAGAAATATAATTTCTAGAAACTAAAGAAAGATCATAATATCCACGAGTTCCAAGAAACAAGCCCATCGACAAAATTAGACGATAAGATCCTATAGCAAATGCAGCACCACGTGCTTCATGTAAGTAATTGATCTACCATACACAGCAGAAAAACAAAAATTCAATCGGTAAATCAATTACCTTTCTTTGCCAAGATCCGAGTATAGATTATACCATTTACAGGTTTATAAACAAAATCTGTATAAAGTAAATCCATTCAAGGATTAGAACACTTACGTACGTTTGGAGGCTCCTCCGAATATCTCTGACTTCTGATAGGAACACTATTCATGGTTTGCTCATGGTTACTATTCACCATATATTGTTCACGGTTACTATTCACCATCTATTATTCATGTGATTTTTTGCCAATCGATCCAAAGTAGGATCGCACTCACGGAAGTCCACACGAAGATAATTCGCAGAACCCTTGATTATTTTGCTAGAACAATCAGGGGCTTCAAGAATCAAGAAAGAAGAACAAGAAAAGTTTCAAGAATCAAGAAGGAAGAACAAGAAAAGTTTTCTTCTTGAGAGAGAGAGAGAGATAGGGTGGCTAGGGTTTTAATTGAATGAATAATTCTTTAATGTTTTAATTTTAAGTTGCACTTATATAGTGCAACAATTAAAATCCTATTCCACCTAGGAATAGCTATGGGCTCGAACCCTAGTTCACCCTTGCAACCAAACACACCCTTTATGGTATTTTAATTAATTAATTATTAGTATAATTAAAATCAATTAATATATAATAATATATTAACATTCAATTAATAATAATAATTCATTTAAATATATACATAGATGTATTTAAATATAATCTTACTAATTTAGTTTTAATATTAAAATTAAATACAGGCAACAACTTAGCAAATTTAATTGCACTGTGAGATTACCAAAATACCCTTTCGTCCTGAAAGACGAAAATACCCTTCTCACAAATTGATTCTTGAATTATCTTTTAAGTGTGTGACCCGTAGGCTCCTTATCATATCGGCAGTGAGTCATATCGCGATTAACACCAATTAATCATCTCACTACACACAGACCAAGATTGGCCTCTAGCAAGGCATCATGACCACTCGATAGATTCGGATTCAGCGAAACCACAGCTTGTCAACGATATGGTTACTGTGCTATCAAATCCTTTCATCAACTGTTATCTTATTGAGACTGAGGTAAAAAAATAGTGTTAACCTTAGATATCCTTGACATGTCTGCATTCAGTTACTGGACCAATGATAGGAATGTTAAATTGGATTGAGCATCAACTCAATCCCATTGTGGCCACAGATTTAGTGTCATTGCCATTTACTGAATTACCCAGTGAGATAACTTCTTCCGTACCCAGGAGTGATAAATCCTTTGTCGATCCACCATAGTCTTGGTACACTTCTCAATGTAGCCAATCACTACCATATTGATAGCTCTAAATATAACTATGTTGGGCTAGTGTCAAACTACACCAATTGATGCACAAGGCACTCCAATGATCTCAAGTCTAAGGATCACATGTACCACCATCCGTTAGAGGATTTATTCTATAGACACTGGGGTTACCATCCATATGAAATCCTCTGATGGGTCTATCCAGTGAACTGGCCTCTAGCAAGCACCCATGTGTTGTACCAGGTTGTTGACAAACAACCTTGACAAGTGCGATCAGTCATTGCCTTTCGACAGGGTCGTTCAACACTATGATAGCCTTACCGAATTATTTGTGCCCTTGGTCAGAATAATACTAGGGCTACAGACGTTTCTAGAATGGCCACCATATGTGATCATAGGGTTCTCACTATCAAGATTTGAAACACTTGATACCCTCGTTACAATTCTACCATCCTAAAGGCATATACCATTGGATACACGATATAGAAGAATATGCCTTTTACTGATAAATAAACATTTATTACAAAGTCAATTTTACAATAATTGATTGGCTTTAGGGCACCTACTCTAACACTTCATTTCCAACTGATAGGTCCACCTCTCCCTCAATGAGCAATCTGCTCTATTGTAGTCCCTACACATCAGTCAAATGTGAGTACCACATCTGGTGTCAATAACCCAAGATGTTGATGGGAAAAGTTAATCTCAAGAACGTACCTGATGAAGAAGTAACATTCTTCTTCCTTTTTGCTAGGAAGGCCTTGAAATGTTTCCTCCAGTTTCTAGGATTCCCACAGTGAGGACAAATGCCTTTCCTTTCTATAATAGTTCTTTCCTTCTGAGCTCTTTCCTTTTCACTTGAGCTGCCTTCAAACAACGTCAATGTTTTTGACATTTTCATGCCTAACTTAGTAGCCTTCAACATATTTAGAAGCTCGGAAAAGGTATTCTTCTTATTATCATCAATGAAGTCATAGACAAATTGAGAGTAAAAATCTGGCAAAGACTGTAATATTAGGTTTATCTCTAAACCTTCATTAAGTCCGCATCCCAAAATCTCAAGCCTGTTCATATACTTAGTCAACTTCAGTATATGATCACCAATTTTGGTACCCTCTTCCATCCTACATCTGAATAACGATCGAGACACCATATGCTTCTCATTTCTTTGAAGTGAATAATAGAAGTTAAGTCCATTTTTCGGCACTACTGTCACAATAATGGTGTCATTGGTGCAAGCACAATGTATCTAGTCATTTCTGCTTTTGCATCATATGTATGCTTCACATATACATACCCAGTCTCATGGATAGAACTATCAGCAGGCTCTTGTGATAGAGCTTGCTCAATGGTGTATAATATATCGCTTGATTGAAGTATATTATTTATACTTCTATACCAGTCAACGAAATTTTCACCATTCCATTTCTGTCCTAGTTCGATGATTTGTCGCAGTGATGTTTGAATCATTTTGCTTAATTTTAAGTGAATCTACAAGTGCAGAATAAGTAACCATTATTACAATGTTTATTATTATTATTTAATAAGGCCTTTTATTAAACTAACACTCCCATTATTTTCCTGAAGTCAATGGCCCTCACCATTAACTCGGGAAAGTCTGCTAGCTTTCCTAGTGGACCGAGATCCCATCTAGCCCATTTCAAACCTTCACTTTGGCAAACAAGCAAAAATGGGTTAATTAGGTAGGCCAACAAACTTAATCCACACTAATTGATAGCTCCTACTATCAGCCTCAAATGTGAAATAGGCTAGGAAGCCAATCACACAATTCATTGGCCTAGTCATCATCCTCAAGTGTGATTCTCAGTATCAGTAGAGTGGACACTACATGCCGCCATGTACACACAATATGTGTACTTCTCTACTATGCCTATGATGTGTTTATCAACCTTCGCTTTGGTGAACAAGCAAAACTATCCTTTTAAGTCAACCCATCACCATTAAAGAAAACTCCAATGAAATTTAACCTCGAACAAGGTTATGACAAACAGTGGTTTGATTAAACCCATGGTGCTGGAAGGCATACGTGTGACTTAATATACTTTAATTGAGGGTTTTTCATTTTACGTCTCACTAGTTTTATTATCTTTGTTAGAATGACATCGTTTGGCATGTTATTAAACATTCAACCTTAGCATGCATTCTAAGCAAAATGTAAACATGTTGGTACATGGCCTAGCTAAAATCGATTTTCTCGAGCCTAGAGGAATTGGTAGGTCACCTAAGGGTCCTGTAATAAACATCTTGAGTCTTCAAGTATGATTGCCTCATCCTTTGCTCCATCTTCAAGTACATTACAGAATACATCATTCTAAATTTACAATAAAATTAATCTCAAACTAATTTTACATCAATAAATTTAGAAACCTCGATTTACATTTGAGGGGAATGAGATGAGAAGAGAATGTTGATGAGAATGCAAAATGTCATATTTACCCCCCTTAATGTCTAGTCTTTTATACTTATTTGTTGCCTAAATGTACTCATTATTATTCTATTTTGATTTAGGATGCAAATGGAGGCGTTAAATGCAAAACGGAACTAATTAGGTGAATTCGGACAGTTTTGACATCACTTTGTAATCTGGGCATAACTCTCTCATCCGAGCTCCCATTGAGATGATTCAAAATTCGGTGGAACCCTAAGAAAGAGATCTACAACTTTCATGTTTTGAGTTTAGAGAGATACTCGCTGCATCAAGGTTGTAATTGGGCTTGAAGTTGACGCACCTACACTACAGAAGTTCTGGAACATTCCGCCTTGACATGCAAATCAAATAGGCAGTTTATTATTGGAAGATTTGAAGACCTGTTGCATGCAAGTTACAGTTGGACACACTACTTTCCTATTTTATTTTAGGACTTTATTTTATTTTCAATTAATCAAAATCAGATTAGGATAAATGTTATTTTAGGATATTAGAATATTTTTAGGAGATTAGAATATTTTTAGGAGATTTAGTAGAATTCAAATACTTGAATTGGATATCTTTAAGAGGAGAGAGAGATGAGATTGGGGGGATTACACACGCCTCTCTTTCTCTCTTCTGGAATTTATTTTTCTCTTTTCGAGTTTGGATGATGGCCATGAGCGGCTAAAACTTTTATAACTTGGTCAATGGAAACGGAGGCCTCGGAATCAATAAACTGTGAGATCTAATCTGTTTTTCTTTAGTGTTCAATATATGTTTTGAGTATTGGATGTTCTTCTATTCCTATTTTCATGATTGTTGCATTTAATTACTAGAAGGCCTACTAGTTTATTAATTGTTGCAATCTACTGCTAAGTTAGATATCAAATCCGTAATTGTTTGATCCCTCTAACTTGTGAGTAATTAGGGTTTAAGAATTTGCTGCGTCAGGAATTATTAAGTCTTAAGAAGACATATGACTGAATTAAATACAATCGATTGTGTTTGTGCTGTTCAGCCTCATCGATCTCTCTAGGTCTTAAGGTTGCCACTAGGTTAAATCTTTAGCACTTGTCCAGGGTTGTTTAGTAGTAAGATTAATTAGATCGCTTGATTCCTAATTAATTACAACTAAGGAGAGATAGGAAAATAGTTCCAACGGTGAATACTCAAAGTAAGAATTGATTTAAATTTGCATCAATGATCAGTTATAAGATTCCAATGGTGGATGTTGACTTAGACCAAGTTTCATTATTTTGATTGATTTCGATAATTTAGGTTGAATTGCTTTTCTTGAAATTCTTTCTGTTTTTACTCAAACACCCCCCCTAGCCTTGTTCACGTAACATTAAACTTGGCTAGACACTCTCCGTGGGAATGATCCTTACTCACACTACTACATGTGTTTTTAGGTTTTAATCTTGGTTGCCTACGACAACACACCAAATGTACATTGAGAAGGGGAAGAAAGTCATGACACGTAGGCCCTATTTTAAAAATTTACAACCATACATACCCAATAATATTTTAAAACATTCACCACAGGTCTTAAATCTCATGTACCAGGCTCCATGCAATATTCAAACAAGTGCATTGCATACATTATAAAACAATCAATTTTTGAATTGAATGGGTGAATTATCAATTACCCCTTGATAATTTATAGATCTACATTTGGTACAAAAGTTTTGAAACTTTTCACTTTGGCCCCTATGTACTTGAAAGTACGCTTGCTGCGGCGATGGATTATATCGCCGCAACGTGCATTGATTATCGTCGCATACATGCACCGCATGCGATCGCCACGGCGATGGGTTATATCGCTGTGGCCAGCGCTGATTATTGTTAGTGCGTACCTTAGACTATGATCGCTACGACGATGAGTTATATTGACGCAGCGAGTGTTGATATTCAATCAGCGATCATGCTAAGGACGATTGCCGCGGTGAGCATTGATTTTTCAATCAACGAGTACGCCAAACAATGATCGCCAACATAACGCCAATCGGATTTTGCAATCAATCTAAACATCTAATCTCAACAAAAATCCATATCTCAATATACCAATCTTACAGATCATCAACAAATAAAATTAATCAAGTATATTGATTTCTTAAAACGTACTTTCAAGGCAGATTTTATACAGATTCAACAAGGCAATGTGTTATCAATCACATACATGTAATCAACCATACATTAAACTGTAAAATCTGATACCATAGGCTTTGATACCACTATTAGTAGACGATCAAGCTTATGGCAGTAGAAACAAAAATTTAAAGCACAAATCGAATCCATTTAAGCCAAGATCAGGGCACAAATTGTATAGTTTATATGTTAAATCAAAATCGGTAGTAATATGAACATTCAGAGTAGAGTTAAAAGTTCATACGCACGTTTGGAGGCTCCTTCAAACTTGTTTCTAACTGGATTCGCTACCGAACCAAGAGTAGGATCGAACTGGTGGTAATCCACATGAAGATAACCCGAAGAGCTAAAGAGGGATTTGCTAGATCCTCTTTAGCTTCAAGAATCAAGAAAAATTTGATTCAAAGAAAACAAGGCTAGTGTGAGGGAGAGGGCTGTGTGTTATAATTTTTCTTTCAAGTGAAAATAATGAATCAATTAATCTCTCACTTAATTCACAAAAACATGGCACTTATATAGTGCACATAAAACCCTATTCCATCATGGAATAGGCTTGGGCTTCAACCCAAACATCCCCTATATCCAAACACTCCCAATCATGATATTTTAATTATAATTATTATTATTTTCAATTAAACTCAATTAATGTATTTATACAAATACATTAACATTTAATTAATATTTAATAATCCATTTAAATATATGTGTACATATATTTAAATATAATCTCACTTACTTAATTTTAATATCAAATTAAATATAGGTAATGACCTCAGCAAAGTTAATTGCACTATGAGATTACCAAAATACCATTTCGCCCTAAAAGACGAAAACTCCCCTTGCACAAACTGATTCTTAAATTATCTTCTATGTGTGACCCGTAGGCTTCTTATCATATCAGCAGTGTGTAGTAGTATCGTGATTAACACCAATTAATCGTCTCACTACACACAGACCAAGATTGGCCCCTAGTAAGGCATCATGGCCACCCGATAGATTCGGATTCAGCAAAGCAGCTACCTATCAATGATATGATTACCGTACAATCAAATCCTTTCATCATCTGTTATCTCATCGAGAATGTGGCACAGAAATAGTGTCAAACTTAGTTACTCTAGATATATTTGTATTCAGTTACTGGACCAATGACCGAAATAATGAATTGAATTGAGCAACAACTCAATCCCACTATGATCGCAGATTTATTGTCATTGTCATTAACTAAATTGTGCCATGAGATAACTTCTCTTGTACCCGGGAGTGATGAATCCTTTGTCGATCCACCATAGTCTTGATACACTCCTCGATGCAGCCAATCACTACCGTATTGATAGCTCTAAATAAAAATAAGTTGGGCTAGTATCAAACTACACAAATCAATGCACAAGGTGCTCTGGTGATCTCAAGTCTAAGGATCACATGCACCACCATTCATTAGAGGATTTGTTCCATAGACACTGGGGTTACCATCTATATGGAATCCTCTGGTGGGTCAGTCCGGTGAACTTGCTTACAACAAGCACCCGTGTGTTACACCAGGTTGTCAGCAAACAACCTTAACAAGTGAGATCTGTCATTGTGTTTCGACCGGTTCGTTCAACACTATCATAGCCTTGCCGTATTGTCTGTGCCCTTAGTTAGATTAATACTGGGGCTACGGTCATTTCTAGAATGGCCACCATATGTGCTTATAGGGTTCTCACTATCAAGTTTTGAAACATTTGATACCCTCGTCACGGTTCTACCATTCTAAGGATATATATCAATACATACAACTATGGTTTACATGATATAGTAGATAATGCATTTTATTGATTAATAAACATTATTACAAAGAGTCAATTCCATAATAATTGTGTAAAACCCCCCTCCAGTCAGGTATCCTCTGAATATCTCTCAATGAGAATCTCAAGGATACATGTCTGAAGAATGAGTTGTATTTAGAAAAAATATCTGTATAAGGATAATAATAGTAATACCCAAAACATGCATATAAAATGTCACGCAGGATCCAAACTTATAATTTAGAAACTTTAAGAATTTATCCGAAAATTACACAATCAAAACATATTTATAGGGTGGAAGCTTCCAAAGGTGTTTCATAAACATTTATCATTTACATTATTTACACCAAGATAAAAACATGAAGATGACAATAAATCATCTCCCCTCACGTGTAGCCCCGCTGTCTCTAGAATCCTTCGCTTCTGGTCTACCTGCAAAGCAATCAACAATGAAAGAGTGAGCGCTAATCACTCAGTGAGGAATTATCCATTTCATTCTAAATGTGCTATTTGACTTTTATTTAAACATATTTGTTAACACACCACTTAACTTTTACATCTAAGGATACTTTCTATCTCATATGTCTTTCATCATTTTATCCCATGGCTATATAACATCAATGTGTACACATACAAATAAGTATGTAAACATAGTACACGCACATCACATGTCATGATATAACATCTAAAATCATCTAACATGAGCATAAATCATCGCATAATGTAAATAACATCATAACTCATGTAATGCTACTAAACGCATATGAACCATTTAATGTCTAGCCGATCGGACTTTTCTTAGCATCTTAAGCACTTCATCTCATATATGCCCAAATTCGTCTAGAGCTCAATCATCGGGAGGCGTGCTTACGCGTTATTTAGCATCTAAAGCATATATTCATCTTCCTCAACCGGCATACGAGGATATGCTTATGCGTTTCCCATAATGTCTATAGCACCTCCAACATCTTATGGCATGTAAATACATATTTTGGTGAGCTTAATACTTTTAATTCATCTATGGATATCAATCCATTTACATTACCTCTTGCTCACATACATCATCTTAAAACATGTATTACATTGCATCTTCATGCCATTTCATAACATTAATCATGCATTGACACTCATGACCTGTATACTTTCAAAGATCATCTAAATATGGGTAAACATTAGTACATGGCATAATTACAATAATTCATTAATAATCAATTCATATCATAAGAATTGAACATGTTAAATCTTAAACTTTAATAACCAGTTTATACTTCAGCCATTTTCCATCCATTTCTAAAACGAATTCGCTCTTGGCTAACATAAATTTATAGGTCGTGTCTTAGCTTTCCAATGCTTCAAGAATCATCTCATTTTGATTTTTTATAATCAAGTTATGGTCGAAATACTGAAGCAGGTTAACATAACCCCTAAGCTTACAAAATCCGACTTTTCATATTAACTATGCCACATCAATTCCTATTGACAATTAACCAATAGGTCAACTTATGGATCAATAAACCTCCCTTACTAGTCTTTAACATCTTAAAGGAGTGTAAAATCTCATTCCCATACTCCTTATTGTTATAACATTGTAAGATAATGCAACAACACCTCAACACTTCTAATAGCAACCATTCAACACCATGTGGCCTCCCATACTACAAGTTTTGCCACAATCAGTCACCACACTTCTCTTCGTCAATTAAACATAACAACTCATAAAACATAAATAGCAATAACTTCATTTTAATGAATTCAGGCAATAAGTAGAATAAATGGTTAAACTACACTTGTCTTCACTAATTCTATGCCTTAAAGCCTTAATTTAAGGTTTCATAAAAATCTCAAACCCTAGCATAAACCCGAAAGTATGGTAGGTTTCCTTCCTTACCTTTTTAAAGACTTCCTCCAACAAATCCTTTGCCTTTGACTTCTTTTACACCTTAATCCTACATATATAACATTATACCTCAACATCTACTTCAAATCTTCAAATCACATCAAAACTAAAGTTTTTAATCCTTACCTTAAACCCTTCAAATTGAAGATCCAAGGCTCCTATCTTGTTCTCCTTGAAAAATTATGCAAAACTCCTTTAAAACTTAGAGAAAGAAAGCTTGTTTCATGGAAGATTTAAGAGAAAATGGAGGAAATGTTGAAGAAATGCTCTCTCCCTTGGCTTGAACGAATTTCATCTCATTTATAGGAAAATATTTCATTTATTTTCCAAAATTATGCTATTGGCCCAATTATTTTAGTTGTATAACTCATAAGTCCTTAATTCTTCATATAAGGGCATTTTGGTCATTTCAAACTAGACATAATTATTACTTAATTAATGCCATCAAATGCAATTGAGCCTACTCATCCTTGACTTTTTCAATGCTTATCCATAGGCAAAATGACTATTTTGCCCTTAATACCTTTCTATGAATAATTGATTAATACCGTTCCAAATGAATTGACTATTTTGCCCTTAGTTTGATTTTATGCTTTTTAACATAAAATTAACATCTAAAGGACTATTTTGAGTTAGGAACATACCTTTGACATTTTGGGTATTACAAATTGATTGGCTATAGGGCACCTACTCCAACACCAAATGCTGAGGTCTAGTCAACTAAAACTGTTAGCCGGGTATGGTCCATTGTTTTTGTTAGGAGAAAAGGAATCCTTTTACTATTTATTTCATTAATTAAAAAATGCAATATACAGCCATAATATATTTACTTTATCACAATTACATAATTACACTTAACCTATATTTACATTATTTCTAACACTCCCCCTTATGCTGGAGCATATATATCTATCATGCCTAACTTGTTACAAATGTAAGTTACCTTTTTCCAACTAGAGATTAGTAAAGATATCAACTAGTTGTTTCCTTGTTCTAACAGGATTAGTAGCAATTAAATATTTTTCAAGCCTTTCCCATACAAAATGACAATCCACCTCTATGTGCTTTATTCGCTCATGAAAAATTGGATTATTTGCTATATGTATTTGTTGCATGATTGTCACACCACAAAATCCATAGTCTTTGGATCACCAACTCCAATTTCTCCAAGAAGATGTCTTATCCATATAAGCTCACATGTCACTTGTGCCATAGCTCGATACTGAGATTCTACACCTGATCTAGCTACAATAAACTATTTCTTACTTTTCCATGAAACAAGATTTCCTCCAACAAAGACATAAAATCTAGTCACAGAACGTCTTTCTACAAATGATCTTGCCCAATCTTCATATGAAAATCCTTCTACTTTACTATGACCATAATTACTGTAAAGGATTCCATGTCCAGGAGCTCCCTTGAGATATTGCAAGATATGAAGAACTGCATCCCAATGAGGTGTCATGGGGGATGACATAAATTGACTCACCACACTTACTGAGAATGCAATATCTGGACGGGTTACCGTAAGTTCCAACAATCCATCTATATTGCTCTGCATCACCAAACACCACTCCATCCTTAGCATTCAACTTCACATTAGGAAACATAGGAGTATCACAAGGTTTAGCTCCAGTTATTCTTGTTTCAGTCAACAAATCTAACACATACTTTCGTTGAGACAAAACAATTCCTCTTATACTCCTAGAAACTTCAACTCCTAGAAAGTATTTTAAAGAGCCCAAATCTTTCGTGTTAAATTTAGAAGCCAAAAAATCTTTCAAACTATGAATGTCACCACAATCACTACCCGTGATCACAATGTCATCAACATAAACAACAAGAAGAAGAATGCCAGAACTAGACTGCTTATAAAAGGCAGAATGATCATAAGCGCTTCTACGTAAACCAAACTTAGACACCACACTACTAAACTTCCCAAACCAGGCACGCGGAGATTGTTTCAACCCATATAAAGATTTTCTGAGTTTACATACCTTTCCAGACTCTGATAGTCCTATTTTTCATAGTGATTTTGTATTGAATTTCAATAGGATTTAGGATACTTCTCATACAATTTGGGCCATAATTGCTACTTAATTCTATTAATTTTCCTTTGTAGGCCTAAACGATAATTTTTAGCATAAATGACGGTTTTGAGCATAAATTGCGTAACTTGAGCTTGGAAACTCCGAATGACGATTATTGAAGATTTGGGCTTCAAATTAGAGAAGATTTTTCCATCTTTTGCTTATTTTTCAAAGGTGAACCTTGATTCAACTTGTTTTTGTTATTTTATTTTGTTTCTGAGTATGAACTGAATTGTTTAGCTAGGGTTTGATGTAACCTTGATACATGGTTCAAATTTATATGAATTGATTTACATTGAGTTTTAATTTCATGATTGAGTTTTTATCTCTTTGCTAAATGACTTTTGGATGCTTGATCACCATTCAAATGTTCGTTGCTCACAATGAGACTGAGAAGTGATTTGTGATATGTGCCTCTTGGGATAAATACCACAGATTGAGTGAAAACTAGAGATAGATAAACACGATCTTTGACATCTAAGATAGAATTCCACAAAGCTTAAGAGAGCTTGAACTATTAAACTTCAATTTTTGGGTTCGAAAGGTTAATAGGAATACGTGGGGTGGTATAACCTAAGAAGGAGTACCAAACAACTTAGGGAATTCGATTTTCAATCAGGGAATTAGAACTTTGGTAATGGATTCTATGAATTCGGTATGCATATCTAGGTGAAATAAACACCCTAGCATTTTTTAGTACTATTTGATTTGTTTGGATTTTGGGTTTTGTATTTATTTTAATTTTTATCATTTATTAGTTGTTAATTTATATTTAGTTGTTAAATTTCCATCAATCCAATTTATTGTTGCTTCAATTCGAACTTAAACTAGAGAAATCAGTACTTAGTAACACTATCATCGTGGGAAAGATACTTTATTATCACTTTATTAAATTTTGTGACTAGTGCACTTGCTAAATGTGCATTTGAAAAAATTAGCATCAAGTTGTTGGTGCCGTTGCCGAGGATAGATGATTATTAATATTGATAGTATCTAGTGTAGTGCTAAATTGAAGCTTTTATTTCATTTTTGTAGTTAATCATAAATATTGTAAAGTCTTACGCTTGAGTTCTTTTGTTTGTAGTTTTTATTTTTATTTTGTAGTTAAGCTTAAATTTTGTGAATACTTAAGTTTGAACTTTTTCTTGTAGTGCATGTGGAGATCATGGCAGAAGTGCATAGAACGTTGAGGGATTGTGTCATGCAATTATGGTATTACAAGGCCACCTGGTGTGCTGTCGTAGGCAACCAAGATTAAAAACCTTCCTAGCCTAACTACTGAACTGTAAATAGGGTAAGCAAGGGTCGATCCCACGAAGAGTGTCTAGCTGAATTTTCGATTATGTGAATAAGGCTGGGGGGTTTTGAGAAAAACAGAAAACAATCTTAGCAAAAACAAAAACAAAAACAATTCAAATCGAAATCAATTAATAGAACGAAACTGGGTCTCAGTCAACATCCACCATCGGAATCTTACAACTGATCATTGATGCAAAATTAAATCAATTCATACCTGAATATTCACCGTTGGAACTATTTTCCTATCTCTCCTTACTTGTAATTGATTAAGAAACAAGCGATCTTAATTAATCTTACCACTAAACAACCCTAGACAAGCGCTCAAGATTTAATCTAGTGGCAGCCTTAAGAATTAGAGAAATCGATGAAGCTAAACAACACAAACTCAAGCGGTTGTATTTAATTTAGTTGAGTGTTCTTCTTAAGATTACTAATTCCTGACGCANATCATTTTATTACTTGAGCGACTAGTGCACTTGCTCGTTTTGCATGTTGTAAGAAACACGCATCAGGTATGCATATCTAGGTGAAATCAACACCCTAGCATTTTTTAGTACTATTTGATTTGTTTGGATTTTGGGTTTTGTATTTAATTTAATTTTTATCATTTATTAGTTGTTAATTTGTATTTAGTTGTTAAATTTCCATCAATCCAATTTATTGTTGCTTCAATTAGGACTTAAACTGGAGAAATCAGTACTTAGTAACACTATCCTCGTGGGAAAGATACTTTATTAAATTTTGTGACTAGTGCACTTGCTAAATGTGCATTTGAAAAAATCAGCATCAAGTTTTTGGTGCCATTGCCGAGGATAGTTGATTATTAATATTGATAGTCTCTAGTGTAGTGCTAAATTGAAGCTTTTATTTCATTTTTGTAGTTAATCGTAAATATTGTAAAGTGTTACGCTTGAGTTCTTCTGTTTGTAGTTTTTTTTTTTTTTTTTTTTTTTTAGTTAAGCTTAAATTTTGTGAATACTTAAGTTTGAACTTTTTCTTGTAGTGCATGTGGAGATCATGGCAGAAGTGCATAGAACGTTGAGGGATTGTGTCATGCAATTATGGTATTACAAGGTCACTTGTTGCAATGAACTTTGAGATTAAGCCGACAATAATTCAGATGACCCAACAGTCAGTCCAATTTGGTGGAAATTCATATGAGGATCCAATTTTTCATATTGCTAGTTTTCTAGAGATATGTGACATGTTCAAGCACAATGGATTGACTGACAATGCAATTAGGCTAAGACTGTTTCCATTTTCATTGTGAGATAAGGCGAAAGGTTGGCTCATGTCACACCCAGCTGGAATAATCACCACATGAGATGGATTAGCTAAGAAGTTTCTAGCAAAATACTTTCCCCCGAGAAGATGGCAAAAATGAGAAAGGACATTACCTCTTTCGTACAAGACAATGATGAATCACTGTATGAAGCTTAGAAGGGGTATATAAAGTTGTTAAGAAAATGTCCACATCATGGTCTATCAGTTTGAATACAAGTCCAACAACCAAATATTCAAATTATGGTCGATGTGGTGGTAGAGGAGCATTAAATTAGAAGACTCCAGAAGATGCTTATGCACTGCTTAAGGTAATGGCCAATAATAACTACCAAAGACCCAATGAGTGAGCAATGCCTAAGAGGAGCATGGGTCTACATGAAGTTGATGCGTCTATCACATTATCTGCACAAATTACATCACTTCAAGAACAATTAAGAGGTATGAATGTAAATTCTATTCACTCACCTAATCTAACTTGTGAATTTTGTGTAGGAAACCATGTGAGTGTGGAATGCCAAATGGAAAACCTGTTCGTCTTCTCAATAATTGAGCAAGTGAATTACATGGCTACTTCACAAAAGCTGTAGAATGACCCCTTTTCCAACATATACAATCTGGGATGGAGAAACCATCCAAATTTCTCTTGGAGCAATCAAGGAGCACCAAGACCAGTAGCCAATTACCAATCGATAGAAGAGAGAATAACCAAGCTAGAAGATATGTTTGAAAGGTTCATGAATGAGACAAGGACAAATTTCAAAAATCAAAGAGCGTCCATTTGAAATTTGGAGGTTCAAATGGGGCAATTGGTGGAACAATTGAAGGGGAGACCTCAAGGTTCCTTGCCAAACAAAACAGAAGTTAATCCTAGAAAGCAGGTTCATGCCATAACATTGAGGAGTGGTGTAGTTTTGGAGGAACCTAGACAAAGAGAAGAGTTGAAAGATCATGAACTGGCAAATCTTAAAGCATAAAGGAGTGCAAGTTGCTTAGGGGAATTTCAACCAAGCAACTCGCCTCACAAGGAACAATTTAAGGACTTTGGTGCAAGTGGGCACAAGTAAAAATTGGTGTTGGAAGAGACTCTAAACATTGGACTCAAGCACTCACCATCTCATCTCAAGTACGCATATAAGAATTTGAATTTCTGAAAAGATGCTTATGAGAATGCTCGTAATTCCAAAGGAAATACCAAGAGGTGGCAATAGGAAGTGAAGCATCCCACAAGGATTTGAATTGATGAAGGACCATGGGAAAGTCAAGCCTTCAAATTTGACTAAATCGCTTCTTGGGAGGCAACCAAAGTGTTTTAGTTTATTTGGTGTTTTTAGTAGTTTTTTAATTTCAAAACTTTGGTTTTAGTTTGATGAGGATTGATATTTCCTTATTATTCTGTAATGTTTTCTAACAAATTGGTGCACCATGAGTTTTTATGCCTTGACAGATTCGTATGATGATGAAGACTATGAATAGATGTCGAGCATTGACGTAGAGGACACACTTTATGGATTAATTAGGGGAGTATTTCTTAACCCTTCTCTTTTCTCTATTCCGTGAGTTTTGGGGTAGGAAAAAATTTGATTTTTTTTTGTTTGTTTGTTTGTTTGTTTGATTTGGTGTGTTTATTTTTTATTTTCTTGTGTGAGTGATTTGGTTTGAAGTATTGTTGTTTAAGTGTGTGGTTTGTTGTGTGTTTTGGTGTGGTTATTTTACTCATGTCTGTGTGTTTGATGCTTTTTGGTTGTGTTTGTTTTTAGTTTTTGTGCATTGTTGAAACTGTTAGAGTAGGTGCCATAGAGCCAATCAATTATTGTAAAATTGACTCTGTAATAAATGTTTATTTATCAATAAAAGGCATATTCTACTATATCACGTAAATCATATTATATGTATTGATATATGTCCTTAGGATGGTAGAACCATGACAAGAGTATCAAGTGTTTCAAATCTTGATAGTGAGAACCCTATGATCACATATGGTGGCCATTCTAGAAATGTCTGTAGCCCTAGTATTACTCTGACTAATGACACATATAATATGGTAAGGCTATCATAGTGTTGAACGACCCTGTCGAAAGGTAGTGACTGATCTCACTTGTCAAGGTTGTTTGCCGACAACCTGGTGCAGCGCATGAGTGTTTGCTAGAGGCAAGTTCACTGGGCAGACCCACTGGAGGATTCCATATGGATGGTAACCCCAATGTCTATGGAATAAATCCTCTAACAGATGGTGGTGCATGTGATCCTTAGACATGAGATCACCAAAGCGCCTTGTGCAGCAATTGGTGTAGTTTGACACTAGCCCAACGTAGTTCTATTCAAAGCTATTTAATATTAATATTTGAGGATATTAATATTGGTGAAGATAATATATATGAAATACGAAACCTAAGATTTACAACAAGGCCTAATCCATATAAGAATGGAATATTTAACCAATATTTTTCGTATTTTATTTTTCCATCTTTAACACAATTTCCATTAAGATGTCATTATATCTATATTTAGCAAAAGTTTTAGAAATTTGAAGTAAATTATCTAACTCTAAATCAGTAGTAGGATAATAAATACCACTTAGTGTATTAGTGAATTCATAAAAAACTTTAAGAAACGAATAAAAAAGTTCACAAACCGTCCAATCATCATGGTTGACAACTTCTTGCGAATGGTTCTTGCAGTTGACGAAATTTGTAATTTGTCTTGCGGTTGGCAAAGCTTTTTCCAACATCAAGTAGGTGGAGTTCGAATGGATAGGCATGTCCATACATAACTTCAAAGGTCGAACTGATGGGTCCTCTTGCTTACAATATTTGACGTACTCCTGCCATCTTTTGTTGCTACCGCCGATGATGAATCTGGTAGTCGTGCGCATTCTCTCAATCTTCAAATTTATATCTTCCAATCTGCTTTAACAATCAAATTGATGATGTGGCAAGCACATCTCCAGTGAAAAAATTTGATGAAGCCGTAAAGGAATTCGATTTTATTAAGAACGAAGATGAGCCCTGTGTTTACAAAAAGGTAAGTAGAAGCGCAGTGGCATTCCTAGTGTTGCATGTTGACGACATACTTCTGATCGAGAATGATATACCAAACTTGCAGTCGTTAAAGACTTGGTTATCCAAGTGCTTCTCCATGAAAGACTTAGGAGAAACAGCCTACATCCTCGGAATAAAGATCTATCGTGATAGATCACGTAGGTTGCTTGGCCTAAGTCAGATTACATACATTGATAAAGTACTAAACAGATTTAGTATGGAAGAATCCAAGAAGGGATTTCTTCCTATGTCGCATGGTGTCTATCTCTCCAAGGATATGTGTCCTAAAACGCATGATGAGAGAGATAAAATGAAGAGGATCCCATATGCGTCAGTAATTGGATCCATCATGTATGTCATGTTGCGTACTCGGATTGATGTCTCATTTGCATTGAGCACTTGTAGTAGATATCAATCGGATCCAAGTGAGTGTCATTGGATAGTTGTCAAGAACATCCTTAAGTACCTGAAGAGGACTAAGGACATGTTCTTGGTTTATGGAGGGGAAGATGAGCTCACTGTAAGAGGATGCAGTGATGCTAGTTTCCAGACAGACAAAGATGATTATCGTTCACAATCCAGGTTTGTATTTTGTCTCAATGGGGATGTTGTGAGCTAGAAAAGCTCCAAGCAAAGCACTATAGTAGACTCTACAATGGAGGCTGAGTATATCACATTATCTGATGCAGCCAAGGAAATGGTCTGGATTAAGAAGTTCATCACTGAACTTGGTTTGTTCTCCACAATTGTTGATCCAATAGATATCTATTGTGACAACAATAGAGCAGTAGCTCAAGCAAAGGAACCACAGTCTCACCAGAAGTCCAAAAACATACTCAGATGGTTTCATCTCAGAAAGATGTACAGATCAGTAAAGTGCATACTGATGACAATCTCGCCGATCCACTGACGAAGCCTCTGTCACAGTAGAAGCATGAAAAACACTTAAGGTCATTCGACATTAAATACATGAATGATTGACTATAGTGCAAGTGGGAGATTGTTAGAGTTGGTGCCCTAGAGCCAATCAATTATTGTAAAATTGACTCTTTGTAATAATGTTTATTAATCAATAAAAGGCAATTTTCTTCTATATCATGTAAATCATAATTGCGTGTATTGATATATGTCCTTAGGATGGTAGAACCATGACGAGGGTATCAAGTGTTTCAAATCTTGATAGTGAGACCCTTATGATCACATATGGTGGCAATTCGAGAAATGTCCATAGCCCTAGTATTATTCTGACCAAGGACACAGATAATACGGTAAGACTATCATAGTGTTGAATGACATAGTCGAAAGACATTGACTGATCTCAATTGTTAAGGTTGTTTGTCGACAACCTGGTGCGACACATGGGTACTTGCTGTAGGTAAGTTCATTGGACTGACCCACCAGAGGATTCCATATAGATGGTAACCCTAGTCTCTATGGAATAAATCCTCTGACGAATGGTTGTGCATGTGATCCTTAGACTTGAGATCACCGGAGTGCCTTATGCACCAATTGATGTAGTTTGACACTAGCCTAACACAGCTCTATTCAAAGCTATTTAATATTAATATTTGAGGATATTAATATTGGTGAAGATAATATATATGAAATACAAAATTCATATTTGAATTTAAATATATATTCAATATTAATATTTGATGATATTAATAAAGATAATATATGAATATGAAAACCATATTTGAATTTGAATAAGATGCCATGTGGATTATTACCTTGGCTGGTAATGAGGATTTACTATTCTAGTCATGGAATAAATTTATTCTTACCTAGATTAACGTTTTAATTTTTGTTGCATATAAAAGCCAACTTACAATTAAAATAAAATTGGAGAACACATTAATTAAATCCAAGCCACTCACCTCACTCTCTCTCACGTTTTTCTCTTGGTGGAGAAGAGAATTTTTCTTGAAGAAAAATTATACTTCGTTTTTGCTTGTGTGTCTTGCTAGCACTTGAGATCTCAAGTTGATCGCCATCCTGTCTTCATGTGGATACCGAGAGTTCACTCTTATCTTAGAGCGGGAGCAATTCGTATCGATTGAAGGAGCCTCCAAATGCTGGTATGAAATCTGGAAATTTTATATTCAATATCATTTCATATGCAAATAGCGTAAATCGAGTATAAGGTTCTTGGGTTTAATGTTGTTGTTGGGGATTTTATTTTTGTTTTCCGTTGCGTAAACCCCATCAGCAACTAATAAGCATAACCCTTAGCAACCAATCGAGCTTTTAACTATGCCACTGATCCATCTAGATTAACCTTCACTGCAAACACCTACTTAGACCTAATGGCTTTTTTTTTTCTTTTTTTTTTTTTTTTCAGTTGGTAAGTCAACTAGGTCCCACTATTATTAAGCTCAAGAGCCAATATTTCTTCTTCCATAGCCCTCCGCCACCCATCATGAGCATGTAATGGCCACATCAAGGTACATAGCTTTATTTATGCCATAATACCCTTAGTTGAATCTTGTTAGAGTTGGTGTGAAGAAAATTCCTTAAAACTTCATTAGGGGTAAAATGGTGTTTTCACTCATAATTATTTGAAAAAGTGGGGAGTGAAAAGAAATAGAATAACATGGAGAAGATAATAAAAATGAGGGTATTATGGTAATTGACTAAGGGACATAGATGGAATTTTTAGAAAGTGCAAGGGTAAAATGGTAAACTAATATATATTATTATGTAGTAATAAGAGTTCAAGAAGAGAAACTCTAGCCACTCCACCCATAGTTCACGCCACCTTCACCCCAAATTCTCTCAAATTTCTTTACTAAGTTTTCAAGGAAATTCTTAGGACTTTGGCTAGATTTTGATAGATTTTCAATCCTAAGCATCCAAAGGTAAGATTCTTACATCAAGATGTGAGATTAAATTTTAAAGTTTTGAATTCTTATGGCTTTATATGCTTAGGGTTTAAGAGGAGGAGGAATTCTACCAAAGAGAGATTATAGTGTTGGAATTGCTCAAATTCAAGGTAAGTAAATCCAACTTTAGCTTTGATTGGATAAATACTTGTGTAGAGAAATTTCTTATATGTTGTATGTGTGTTTGGATGATAAGAATTATGGATTGAAATCGAGATTGTTTGATATGTGAATCTCATGGTTATGAGAAGTGATGATTTGTTTGTGTTGAGTTGATGATGTTTTAGATGAATTATGAATGAATGAATGTTGAGTGGTTGAGTTGAATTTTCGGCTAGGTTGGATGTTGGCTTTAGAGAGTTATTTGCTCCAATTTTGGTGGCATGAGAAATATGTGGAAGTGTAACCAATTTAGGGTTTGTATGTGCATGTAAGGTGTTTGATGAAAGGTCAAAGAAAGTGCATATATATGAGTATGTTAGATTATTACTTTGTAATGGAAATGTTGTTGGTAGAGAATACTAGTTCTATAATGATATTATATCATAATGCATTCTTACATTTGAGCATTTGCATTTAGAAAGAATAGCAAAGAATGAGCATATTTACATGCACATATACATGTATGAGAATATTAAAGAATAAAGAGATAGAAAGAAAATGAATAAATTGTAGAATCATCCTCTAAAGAATCTAATTAAAGAATACTTCAAAACTGAAATTTTACTTAAAGAAATATAAAAAGAGAACAGAAGAGAAGGTTGTTGCGATGGGGAACTCGTGAGTGACAGAGAAGAAGAATAGCCCCGCATGCACGCCGTCTTTAGTGAGCGGCCTAAGAATAAGAAAGAAGAATCTGTACAGTCCGTAAGAAGTGCATGTGGATGAGGACTGTACCCAAGAAAGAATTTGAGAACACACACGGCCAGGGTTCTGAATCAATGCCTCAACCGAGTCCGACCGGCAAAGAAAAGAAAAGAAAAAGAAAGAAAATAATAGAAAAGAAAAAGAAAAGAAAATAATAGAAAAGAAAAGAAAGAAAAGAAAAGAAAGAAAAGAAAGAAAAGAATAGAAAAGAAAAAGAAAAGAAAAGAAAGAAAGAATAGGAAAGCAAGAAAAATAGAAAAGAAAGAATATAAACATAAAAGAAAGAAGAGAAACAGAAAAAGGAGGAAATGTAGAAAAAGAAAGAAAAAAACAGAAAAGAAAAGAAAATGCATTGTATAGAAAAAGTTTATGGAAACAGAAGAAGAAAGAAAAAAAAAAAAAACAAAAAAGAAAAGAAAATGCATTGCATAGAAAAAGTTCATGCATTTGTGCATATGCATCATGCCATTTCTACTATCCAGAGTTAGTTTCCCTATTTGTGCTTACATATCGGTAAGTGAGAAAATAAAATATTAGAAAGAGCAGAGAGAATTTAGAAGTTTGGTGTAAGGAAAGAAAATCCAAGATATGAGTAACAGAGAAAGAATAGAAGTATTGTGGGTTTACTTACTGAGCAATTAGTGCTCACTCCGTTGATTTCACTATTTTTGCAGGTAGTAGATGAGATGCGGTCAGATGGGACGTCAAGTAGCAGAGGAGAAAGGCAACACTGTCGTACTGTACTTTTGAGTTTATTTTTGTGACTTATTACTTGATGTAGAGATTTGTATATAAAGAAAAAATTAGTTATGGGCCCTCTATTTCATACTTATATATATAATTTCTATAATATGTTTAGTGAGTTTTTCTTATATTTTTTTTTCCAAAGAACTACTAGCTAGAAAGAATATTACATTTTTGGTATCGGAGCACGGTTTTGGGATTTGACAGTGTGGCCCTCCCACCATATTGACGTACTGTAGCCAACCGTTGTAAGTTATTTCTTTCCTTACTTATGGTAGATGAGTTAACTTAGTTGACTAATAGTGTTGGTGCTATGTGATTTAGATGAGACGTATGACCTGATCAGGTAAAAAGAATGCAGTGAGTGCGGGTGAACAATCCAACCCGTCAGGATCTACTCCCCCTATCCTCGATGAAGCGAGGGTTCGTAGTATCATACTGTTAGAGTAGATGCCCTAGTTCCAATCAATTATTGTAGAATTGACTCTTTGTAATAATGTTCATTAATCAATAAAAGACATTTTATTCTATATCGTATAAATCATTATTATTGCAATATGTATTGATATATGTCCTTAGAATGGTAGAACCGTGACGAGGGTATCAAGTGTTTCAAATCTTGATAGTGAGAACCCTATGAACACATATGGTGGCCATTCTAGAAACGTCCGTAGCCCCAGTATTATTCTGAAGTAAGGGCACAGATAATACGGTAAGGCTATCATAGTGTTGAACGACCCTGTCGAAAGGCAGTGACTGATCTCACTTGTCAAGGTTGTTTGGTGACAACCTGGTGCAACACATGGGTGCTTGTTGTAGGCGGATATACCGCAGCAAGTTCACTGGACTGACCCACCAGAGGATTCCATATGGATGGTAACCCCAGTGTCTATGGAACAAATCCTCTAACGAATGGTGGTGCATGTGATCCTTAGACTTGAGATCACCGGAGCGCCTTGTGCACCGATTGGTACAGTTTGACACTAGCCTAACGCAGTTCTATTCAGAGCTGTCAGTACGGTGGTGATTGGCTATATCAAGGAGTGTATCAAGACTATGGTGGATTGACAAAGGATTCATCACTCCCGGGTACGGGAGAAGTTATCTCACGGCGCAATTCAGTATATGGCAATGACACTAAAACTGTGGCCACAGTGGGATTGAGTTGTTGCTCTATCCAGATTATAATACGGGTCATTGGTCCAGAAACTGAATATATAATATCGAGAGTAACCGAAGGTTGACACTATTTCTATGCCTTCGTCTCGTCGAGATAATGTATGATGAAAGGATCGAATTGTACGGTAACCATATCGTTGACAGGTAGCTATTTTGCTGAATCTGAATCTATCGGGTGGCCATAATGCCTTGTTAGGGGCCAATCTTGGTCTGTGTATTAGTGAGACGATTAATTGGTGTTAATCGCGATACTGTACACTACCAGTATGATAAGGAGCCTATGGGTCACACACATAGAAGATAATTTAAGATTCAGGAAGTAAGAAGGGCATTTTCATCTTTTTAGGTGAAAGGGTATTTTGGTAATTTCGTAGTGCAATTAAATTTGCAGAGGTCGTAGCCTTTTATTTAATTTGTTAGAAAAATTAAATAAGTGAAATTACATTTAAATATGTGTTAGCATATATATTTAAATAAATTATCATTATTGATTAAATGTTAATATATATTTATTAAATATATATTAATTGATTTTAATTGAAAATAATGATGAATTAAAATAAATATCTAATTGGGAGTGTTTGGAAACATGGGGTGTTTGGGTTGGAGCCCAAGCCTATTCCATATGGGAATAGGGCAATTAAATAACACTATATAAGAAAAGTATTAATTAAAATTGTAAAAAGGTTTTTCGTTCATACACTTTGATTGAAAAGGAAAGCACACACAGCCCCCTTTCCTCTCTCCCATGCCAGACTTGGTTTTTTGCCTGAAATCAATTTCTTTTTATTTCTTCTTGATTCTTAAGGCTAAGGAGGATCTAGCAAATCCCTCCTTAGTTCTTGCGATTGTCTTCGTGTGGACTACGTCGGTTCGACCTTGCACTTGGGTTGGTAGCAAAACACGTTCAGAAGAAAAATTGGAGGAGCCTCCAAACGTGTGTATGGTTTCTTAAACTCTAGATTTATTTTCTGCAGATTTATACTTTAATATAAACTGTAAATTTATACCTTTGATCTTGGCTCTTTCGAACGATCCTTGTATTATGATTTTTGTTTTTCGCTGCGTATATGGATCACTTCCTAACACATACAATAGGTTGTGGCAGAGAGTTAGGGGAGATTTATACATGAGAGAGTTAAGACATCAATTGTTGTACCGACTATTAGAGTAGATGCCCTAGAGCCAATCAATTATTGTAGAATTGACTCTTTGCAATAATGTTCATTAATCAATAAAAAGGCATTTTATTCTATATCGCGTAAATCATTATTATTCCAATATGTATTGATATATGTCCTTAGAATGGTAGAACCGTGATGAGGGTATCAAGTGTTTCAAATCTTGATAGTGAGAACCTTATATGGTGGCCATTCTAGAAACGTCCGTAGCCCTAGTATTATTCTGAAGTAAGGGCACAGATAATACGGTAAGGCTATCATAGGGTTAAACAACCTTGTCGAAAGGTAGTGACTGATCTTACTTGTCAAGGTTGTTTGGTGACAACCTGGTGCAACACATGGGTGCTTGTTGTAGGCGGATATGTTGGAGTAGGTGCCTTAGAGCCAATCAATTATTGTAGATTGACTCTTTGTAATAATGTTCATTAATCAATAATAAAAGACATCTTATTCTATATCGCGTAAATCATTATTATTGCAATATGTATTGATATATGTCCTTAGAATGGTAGAACCGTGACGAGGGTATCAAGTGTTTCAAATCTTGATAGTGAGAACCTTATGAGCACATATGGTGGCCATTCTAGAAACGTCCGTAGCCCCAGTATTATTTTGAAGTAAGGGCATAGATAATACGGTAAGGCTATCATAGTGTTGAATGACCTTGTCGAAAGACAATGACTGATCTCACTTGTCAACGTTGTTTGGTGACAACCTGGTGCAACACATGTGTATTTGCTGCAGGCGGATACACCACAACAAGTTCATTGGACTGACCCACCAGAGGATTCCATGTGGATGGTAACCCAAGTGTCTACGGAACAAATACTCTAACGAATGGTGGTGCATGTGATCCTTAGACTTGAGATCACCGGAGCACCTTGTGCACCGATTGGTGTACTTTGACACTAGCCTAACGCAGTTCTTTTCAGAGCTGTCAATACAGTGGTGATTGGCTGTATCAAGGAGTGTATCAAGACTATGGTGGATTGACAGAGGATTCATCACTCCTGGATACGGGAGACGTTATCTCACGGCACAATTCAGTATATGACAATGACACTAAAACTGTGGCCATAGTGGGATTGAGTTATTGCTCTATCCGGATTATAATACAGGTCATTGGTCCAGAAACTGAATACATAATATCGAGAGTAACCAAAGGTTGAAACTATTTCTATGCCTTTGTCTCGTCACGATAATGTATGATGAAAGGATCGAATTGCACGGTAATCATATCATTGACAAGTAGCTACTTTACTGAATCCGAATCTATCGGGTGGCCATGATGCCTTGTTAGGGGCCAATCTTGGTCTGTGTATTAGTGAGACGATTAATTGGTGTTAATCGCGATACTATACACTGCCGATATGATGAGGAGCCTATGGGTCACACACATAGAAGATAATTTAAGATCCAAGAAGAAAGAAGGGCATTTTCGTCTTTTAAGGCGAAAGGGTATTTTGGTAATTTCACAGTGCAATTAAATTTGCTGAGGTCGTAGCCTTTATTTAATTTGTTAGAAAAATTAAATAAGTGAAATTACGTTTAAACGTGTGTTCGCACATATTTAAATATATTATCATTATTGTTAAATGTTAATATATATTTAAATATATATTAATTGATTTTAATTGAGATAATGATGGAAAAATAAAATATCAAATTAGGAGTGTTTGGCAACATGGGGCGTTTGGGTTGGAGCCCAAGCCTATTCCATATGGGATTATGGCAACTTAATTAACTATAAAAAGAAAAGTGTGCGTTAATTGTTTTTAATGAATTGATTTCTCTTGAAATTAAAACACACACAACAGCCCCATCTCCTTCCACGCCAGATTTGGGTTTTAGCCTAAATCAAATTCCTTTGATTTCCTTTCTTCTTAATCTTAAAGCCAAAGAGGATCTAGCAAATCCCTCTTTGGTTCTTTTGAGATTGTCTTCGTGTGCACTACGGAGGTTCGATCCTACACTTGGATTGGTAGCAAAACATTCGTCGACAAATTTGGAGGAGCCTCCAACGTGCGTTTGTTTTCCTTAAACTCAGATTTATTTTTCTGCAGATTTAATTTTAATATGAATTGTAAAATTATACCCTTGATCTTGGCTCATGTAAACAATCTCTATATTATATTTGTTTTTGTCTCCGCTGTGTATATGGGACCGTTTACTAACAGTTGTATTAGAGCCTAGGGTACTGAATTTTACAACTTTTATTTGGATGGTTGATAACATGTATTTGATGATATAATGTTGCCATATTGAATCTGCGTAAAATCTTTCTTAAAAACATGTTTTAAGAAATTATTAATCGATTGATTTTTAATTTATTGATGATCTGCATGTTTGGAATAATGATTGATGGATTTTTGTTGAGATCAATGTGTTTGGTTGATTGCAAAGTCCGTTTAGATTGTTTTTGCTTGCTGTATGAACAGATCTGGAGCTACAAATCTGTGTACACTCGCCGCAGCGATATAACCCATCGCCGCAGCGAGCGTTGTTCACGCTGGCGCTGGTGACGAAACCAGCACTCGCCGTGGTGATATAAAGCATCGCCACAGCGATCATCCTTTGGACGAGCGCTGTACGAAAACAGCGCTCGCCGTGGCGATATAATCCATCTCCAAGGCGATCGTCCTTAGGACGAGCACTGTACCAAATCGCCGCGACATATGTTAAGTGTGAACATCAAGTTACCAATGCACGCCGCGGCGATCTAACTCATTGCCGCAGCGAGCGCACTTCCGAGTGTGCAGGGAGCTAAAATGTAAAGTTTCAAAACCTTTGGACCAAACATAATTCTACAAATTGTCAAGGGGTAAATGGTAATTAACCCACAAATTTCAAAAATTGATTGTTTTTAAAATGTATGCTTTGTACTTGTTTGTATATTGCATGGTGCCAGGTACATGAGCCTTAGACCTAAGGGTGAATGTTTTAAAATATTTTTGGGTATGTATGGTTGTATAATTTATTAAATAGGGCCTGCGTGTCCTGCCTTTCTCCTATTCTCGATGTAAACTCTCTTCTCATCTCATTCCCCTCGAATGTAAATCGAGGTTTCTAAATTTATTGATGTAAAGAATTTGTAGAATTATTTATTGTAAATTTAGAACGATATTTTTTTTTGTAATGTACTTGAAGACAGAGCAAAGGACGAGGCAACCATACTTGAAGACTCATGATGTTCATTACAAGACCCCTAGGTGACCCACCGATTCCTCTAGGCTTGAGGAAATCGGTTTTAGTTGGGCCATGTACCGGCACGTTTTAATAGTTTGTTTAGAATGCATGATAAGGTTGAATTTTCAATAACATGCCAAACAATGTCATTCTAACAAAGATAATAATCTGGTGAGACATTAAATAACAAAACCCTCAATTAAAGTATATTAAGTCAAGTAAGCCTTCCATCACCATGGTTTTAATCAAACCACTGTTTGTCGAAACCTTGTTCGCCAAAGCGAAGGGTACACTTCTACCAGTGGGAGGTTAAGATGCATTGGAGTTTTCCTTAATGGTGATGGGTCAACTTAAAATGATAGTTTTGCTTGTTCGCCGAAGCGAAGGTTGATAAACGTGCATCATAGGCACAGTAGAGTAGTACACATATACTGTGTATGTGGTGACATGTGGTGTCCACTCTACTGATACTAAGAATCACACTTGAGGATGTTGGCATGAGGTGACCATTAGATTGTGTGATTGGCTTGTTGGCTTTTTCACATTTGAGGTTGATAGTAGGAGCTATCAACTGGTGTGGATTAAGTTTGTTGGCCTACCTAATCAACTCATTTTGGCTTGTTTGCCAAAGTGAAGGTTTGAAATGGACAGGATGGGATCTCGGTCCACTAGGAAAGTCAACAAGCTTTCCTGAGTTATGGTGAGGGCTATTAACTTGAGTAAAATAGTGGGAGCATCTTTTAATAAAAGACCATATTAAATAATAATGAACTTTATAATAACTTTATCTTTTCTGCAATTGTAGATTCACCAAAATGAGCATTATGAACCTGCGACTGATAATCGAGAAAGAAAACAGGTTGGATGGATCCAATTTCTCGGACTGGTATCGTAATCTTTGGATTATACTCAAGTCAGAAAAGAAATTGTATATCCTTGAAAAGCCATACATGGCTGAGCTTGATCCTAATGCCACTCAAGAAGTTAAGGATACTTATCAAAAGTTCGTTGATGATGCTGATAGTGTTCTATGCTTGATGTTAGCATCGATGACTCCTATGTTGCAGAAGCAACATGAGAATATGGACGCTGCTTTCATTATTCTACATCTCAAGGAGCTTTTCGAGACAAATGCTCGACATGAGAGGTACAAGGTGTCGAAAGCACTGTTTGGGAGTCGTCTGACTGAGGGAGCCCAAGTTGATCTTCATGTGCTCAAGATGATTGAGCACATAGAGAGGCTTGAGACTTTGGGATGTGGCTTGGATACAGAATTACAAATGGATTTAATTCTGCAATCCTTGCTTGACTCTTATGCTCTGTTCATAATGAATTTTAATATGAACATGATGGAGAAAACCCTGTCAAAACTTCTGAAAATGTTGAGGACTACAGAGTAGGACATGAAAAAGTCCAAGCTTGTTTTACTGGTTGCTGCTGGTAAACCAAAGGGTAACGGTAAGGGTAAGGCCAAGGCCAAACCCAAGCCCAAGCCCAAAGGACAAGTTGCTCTTGGGCTTGAGATTGGCATAGGGAAGGGCAAGGTAGTTTGCTTCTTTTGTGGCAAGCTTGGCCACTGGAGGAAACACTGCAAGGCTTTCCTCGCAAGCAAGAAGAAATCAGAGGCTACGACCTCAGGTATTTTTATGATTGAGATTAATTTCTTTCCTTCAACATCTTGGGTCATTGACACAGGATGTGGTACTCACATTTGTACTGATGTGCTGGGACTAAGGCAGAGTAGAGTGCTCGCCAAGAGAGAGGTGGACCTACGAGTTGGAAATGGAGCACATGTGGCTACATTGGCTGTAGGGACCTACTGTTTATCTTTGCCTACGGGCTTGTTATTGGAACTACATAACTGTTATCACGTACCTTCTGTTTCTAGAAATATTATTTCAGTATTCGCTTTGGATAATATAGGGTATCATTTTGAAATATCTAATGGATTATTGTCCTTTAGTTTGAATGGTATTCTATTTGGAATTGCAAGGTTATATAATGGATTATATGTTCTTGATTTAAACAATAAAGATATTCTCAACATTGAAACCAAGAAAACTAAACATAGCGATCAAAACCAGACATATCTCTGGCACTGCAGATTGTGTCATGTTAATAAGACTCGCTTCGCAAAACTTCAAAGGGATGGAGTTTTGGACCTTTTTGACTTTCAGTCATTTGAGGTATGTGAGTCATGCCTGTTAGGCAAGATGACCAAGTCTTCTTTCACAAGACAAGGTGAAAGGGCTACTGAGCTGTTAGGCATCATCCATAGTGACGTATGTGGTCTACTAATTGTTAAGGCCAGAGGTGAATGTTCATACTTCACCATATTTACTGATGATTTCAGTAGATATGGTTATGTCTACCTTATGAGACATAAATCTGAAGCCTTTGATAAATTCAAGGAATTCAAAAATGAAGTATAGAATATGTTGGGCAAAAGTATTAAAGCTCTTCGGTCGGATCGAAGAGGTGAATACTTAAGCTCAGGGTTTTTAGAGTACCTGAAGGAATGTGGGATAGTATCACAACTCACCCCTCCTTATACACCACAACACAATGGAGTGTCAGAAAGAAGGAACAGGACCTTACTTGACATGGTTAGGTCCATGATGAGTTTTAGTGATTTACCTGCATCGTTTTGGGGTTATGCCCTAGAGACTACGACTCATGTTTTGAACCGTGTGCCATCAAAGTCTGTAGATAAGACTCCATATGAGCTATGGAGTGGGCAAAAGCCCAACTTGTCTTATTTAAGGATTTGGGGTTGCGAAGCTTATGTTAAGAAATTGAGTTTGAACAAGCTGGGCCCAAAATCCTGTAAATGTATATTTGTGGGGTATCCAAAGGAGACCAAAGGATACTATTTCTACCACCCAGAAGATCACAAAATTTTTGTTACTCGGTCTGGAGTCTTCCTAGAAAAGGAAAATTTTCTAAGAAGTACTAGTGCGAGAAAAGTAGAACTCGATGAAGTCCTAAAACCACAAGATATACTAGACGAAGGACAGGATGATGTGTCACAGGAAGTGGTTGACCATCATGAGGAGGTTATTCCATAACTTGTAGAACAAAGTGAACCACCTCTGGTAGCACAGGAGCTACGTAGATCTAGGAGACTACACCATGAGCCCGAGAGATACAGTTATCTCGTGACTCAACATGGTGACATACTAGTCTACCAAGATGATGAACCCAAAACCTATGAAGACGCTATATTAGATCCAGATTCTGTTAAATGGCTTGAAGCCATGAAATCTGAGATGGACTCCATGTACCAGAACCAAGTGTGGTCTCTGGTGGAACCACCTGAAGGGGTAAAACCCATAGGGTGTAAATGGGTCTTCAAGAAGAAGACTGACATGGATGGCAACGTGCATACTTATAAAGCACGGCTGGTTGCCAAAGGTTTCAAACAAATTCATGGCATTGACTATGAAGAAACCTTTTCGCCGGTTGCCATGATTAAATCCATCCGGATTATGCTTGCAATTGCTGCATATCATGACTATGAGATTTGGCAAATGGATGTCAAAACTGCTTTCCTGAACGGAAACCTTGAGGAGGATGTGTATATGACACAACCTGATGGTTTCGTTCTTGATAGTCAAGCTAATAAGGTATGCAAGTTGCAGAGATCCATTTATGGACTCAAGCAAGCTTCAAGGAGCTGGAACATTCGTTTTGATGAGGCCGTAAAAGAATTCGGTTTTATCAAAAACGAAGATGAGCCCTGTGTTTACAAGAAAGTGAGTGGGAGCGCAGTAGCATTCCTAGTGTTGTATGTCGATGACATACTTCTGATCGGGAATGATATACCGAACTTGCAGTCGGTAAAGACTTGGTTATCCAAGTGCTTCTCCATGAAGGACTTAGGGGAAGCAGCCTACATCCTTGGAATAAAGATCTGTCATGATAGATCGCGTAGGTTGCTTGGACTAAGTCAGAGTGCATATATTGACAAAGTATTGAAAAGATTCAGTATGGAAGAATCCAAGAAGGGATTTCTTTTGATGTCACATGGTGTTTATCTCTCTAAGGAATTGTGTCCTAAAACACAAGATGAGAGAGATAGGATGAAGAGGATCACATATGCATCAGCAATTGGATCCATCATGTATGCCATGCTATGTACTCAGATTGATGTCTCATGTGCTTTGAGCACTTGTAGTAGATATCGATCGGATCCAGGTGAGCGTCACTAGATGGCTGTCAAGAATATTCTTAAGTACCTGAAGAGGACTAAGGATATGTTCTTGGTTTATGGAAGGGAAGATGAGCTCACTGTAAGAGGATACAGTGATGCTAGTTTCCAAACGGAAAAAGATGATTATTGATCGCAATCAAGGTTTGTATTTTGTCTCAATGGCGGTGTAGTGAGCTGGAAAAGCTCCAAGCAAAGAACTGTAGCGAACTCTCCAAATGGAGGCTGAGTATATTGCATTATCAGATGCAGCCGAGGAGGCAGTCTAGATTAAGAAGTTCATTACTGAACTTGGTGTGGTTCCTACGATTGTTGATCCTATAGACATCTATTGTGACAACAATTGAGCAATTGCTCAAGCCAGGGAACCACGGTCTCATCAGAAGTCTAGACACATACTCAGACGATCCCATCTCATCAGAGAGATAGTTGAGAGGAAAGACGTACAGATTGGTAAAGTGCATACTGACGACAATCTCACAGATCCACTGACAAAGCCTCTATCGCAGTAGAAGCATGAAAGACACTTGAGATCATTTGTATTAAATACATGAATGATTGGCTATAGTTCAAGTGGGAGATTGTTAGAGTAGATGCCCTAGAGCCAATCAACTATTGTAGAATTGACTTTTTGTAATAATGTTCATTAATCAATAAAAAGGCATTTTATTCTATATCGTGTAAATCATTATTGTTGCAATATGTATTGATATATGTCCTTAGAATGGTAAAACTGTGACGAGGGTATCAAGTGTTTCAAATCTTGATAGTGAGAACCCTATGAGCACATATGGTGGCCATTCTAGAAACGTCCGTAGCCCTAGTATTATTCTAAAGTAAGGGCACAGATAATACGGTAAGGCTATTATAGTGTTGAACGACCTTGTCGAAAGGTAGTGACTAATCTCACTTGTCAAGGTTGTGTGAGACCATGGGCTATCCCTCAACTACCCCGCCCTTGGGCCATTGGGCAATGGGCTTTCCCATGCAGCCCACTCATAGGAATATCCCCACCCTTGCAAGTGGGTTTCTTTCGCCTTCCCCACCTCTCAAACACAAGACCTGCAGGCTAAGTACTTGTGACAAGAGAGGTGAGTACCATCAAGCTAGCTTGTCACAAGTACTTAGCCTGCAGGTCTTGTGTTCGAGAGGTGGGGAAGGCGAAAGAAACCCACTTAGAGGGGTGGGGATATTCCTATGAGTGGGCCGCATGGGAAAGCCCCTTGGCCGATGGCCCAAGGGCGGGGTAGTTGAGGGATAGCCCATGGTCTCACAGGTTGTTTGGTGACAACCTGGTGCAACACATGGGTGCTTGCTGTAGGCAGATATACCACAGCAAGTTCACTAGACTGACCCACCAGAGGATTCCATATGGATGGTAACCCCAGTGTCTATGGAACAAATCCTTTAACGAATGGTGGTACATGTGATCCTTAGACTTGAGATCACTGGAGCGCCTTGTGCACCGATTGGTACAGTTTGACACTATTTCTATGACTTTGTCTTGTCGAGATACAGGATGATGAAAGGATCGAATTGTACAGTAACCATATCATTGACAGGTAGCTACTTTGCTGAATCCGAATCTATCGGGTGGCCATGATGTCTTGCTAGGGGCCAATCTTGGTCTGTGTATTAGTGAGACGATTAATTGGTGTTAATCGCGATACTATACACTGCTAGTATGATGAGGAGCCTATGGGTCACACACATAGAAGATAATTTAAGACTCAGGAAGAAAGATGGGCGTTTTCTTCTTTTTGGACGAAAGGGTATTTTGGTAATTTCACAGTGCAATTAAATTTGCTGAGGTTGTAGCCTTTATTTAATTTTGTTAGAAAAATTAAATAAGTGAAATTACGTTAAAATATGTGTTCGTATATATTTAAATAAATTATCATTATTGTTAAATGTTAATATATATATTAAATAAATTTTAATTGAAGATAATGATGAAATAAAAATAAATATCTAATTAGGGGGTGTTTGGAAACATGGGGTGTTTGGGTTGGAGCCCAAGCCCATTCCATATAGGAATAGGGCAAGTAAAATAACACTATAAAAGAAAAGTGTTAATTAAAAAATGTGTGAGTTTTTTATTCATTCATTCGTTCATTGGAAAGTGAAATACACAGCCCCCAAAACACTCTCACTCTCACGCCACTTTTGTTTTTGCAAAGAATCAAAGTTCTTCTTTGATTTTTCTTCTTGTTTCTTAAGGCTAAGGAGGATCTAGCAAATCCCTTCTTAATTCCTTGCAATTGTCTTCGTGTGGACTTCATCAGTTCGATCCTACACTTGGGTCGGTAGCAAAATGTTCAAGGACAAAGTTGGTGGAGCCTCTAAACGTGCATAAGATTATTGAACCTTGAATCTGATTTTCTGCAGATTTAATTTATATATTGTATAAACTGTGATATTATTCCTGGATCTTGGTTCTAAGGAACGATCCATGTCATTTTAAGTTTTTGTTTTCCGCTGCGTAAGTGGGTCGTTCACTACCACTGACCACCAGAGAGGAGAAAGAGAGAGAGAGGCCAGTATAGAGTTGTCGTGAGCCTATTTATGGGTTACCCAGTCAGCATCAACCATCAGAATTTGGAGGTACGACGGACCTAATAGTAGTAGAAGAGTGGATTAGGTCCGTGGAGCGTACAATGACACTATTCCCCATGACAGATCAGGAGAAGGTTCGGTATGCCAATTTTTTGTTTCAGGGTGATGCCTGGATATGGTGGGAGTTGATGGAGGATGTGCATGAGGAAGCCACTATGACCTAGGGAGATTTCAGACGACTGTTTGAGGCAGAATACCGAATGGTTGATAGGGTTCATAAGAAGACTCAAGAATTTATTAGCTTGCAGCAAAGAACTAGTTCTATGAAGGAATACTCTGTAAGATTTAATTCCTTGGCGAGGTTTGCACCCGGTATGGTGAGCACACCAGAATTGAGAAGGGATAAGTTTGTACATGGGTTGAAACCAGAAATAGCTTGAGATGTGATGGCAGGCGCCCAGCCACCTCAAACTTATAGTGAAGCTTTAGAACGGGCTTTGCGGGTTGAAATATTCGTGAATAAGTTAACTTCAACCACTCCATCAGCAACAACACTTAGTGTCCCACCTCTTGCTCCACAGAGAGATAGAATTTATGTCCCCAGAAATAGAGAAGTGAGAAATAAGAAAAGATTTTAGCCCAAGAAGAATAGAAGGGATTGGCAGAATGAATGGCCAAGGACTACTGATTTTCCCCCAAGTCAAAAGTGTGGGAGAACTCATCTGGGGGAGTGTCTCAAAGAGTTAGGCCAGAATGTATGTTATAGATACCGATAGCTAGGGCACATGATGAAAGACTGCAAAGCCCCTCCTGAGCCAATGCTCGGGTATTTACAGTAGCATAGAGTGGAACCGAGGCTAGCTGATCTACAGTTACCGGTCAATAATTATTTCATTCAGTTCCCCTTTATGCATTGATTGATTCTAGAGCCACACATTCATTTATTACACATGGGATTTTAGAAAGGTTAGGTTTGAAACCTGCCATAGTGGGACATCCCATTAAGATAGAATTGCTAGATGGTGTTAGTGTGGTAACTCAAGAGATGTTTCCAAAGGAGTTTGTAGTGATCCATGGAAGAGTGTTGCGAGTAGATTTGATTGTGTTTGATATGCCCGATTTTGATGTTATTTTGGGCATGGATTTCGAGCATCATCTCATTTAGATTTTTATAACTCAAATTATGGTCGAAATACTGAAGCAGGGTTAACAAAACCCCTAAGCTCACTAAATCCGAATTTTCATATTAACTATGCCACATCAATTCCTATTGACATTAACCAATAGGTCAAAATATGGATCAAATAAACCTCCCCTTAATAGTCTTTAACATCTTAAAGGAAGTGTAAAATCTCATTCCCATAATCATCCATTATTGCTATAACATTGTAAGCTAATGCAAACAACACCTCAACACTTCTAATAGCAACCATTCAACACCATGTGGCCTCCAATACTACAAGTTTTGCCACTGATAGAACATAAATAGCAATAACTTCATGTATAATGAATTCAAAGCAATAAGTAGAATAAATGAGTCCAACTACACTTGCCATCAACTAATTCTATGCCTTAAAGCCTTAATTTAAGTTTTCATAAAATCTAGAAACCCTAGCATAAACCCTAAAGTCATGGAGGTTCTTCCTTACCTTTTAAAAAGACTTCCTCCAACAATCCTTTGCCTTGTCTTCTTTTACACCTTAATCCTCATATTATAATTTACCTCAACATCTACCTCAAATCTTCAAATCACATCAAACTAAAGTTTTTAATCCTTACCTTAAACCCTTCAAATTGAAGATCCAAGGCTTTTATCTTGTTCCCTTGAAAAATTAAGCAAAACTCCTTTAAAACTTAGAGAAAGAAAGCTTGTTTCATGGATGATTTGGAGAAAATGGAAGAATGTTGAAGAAGGCTTTATCCTTTGCTTGAACGAATTTCATCTCATTTATAGGAAATATTTCATTTATTTTCCAAACTATGCAATTGCCCAATTATTTTAGTTGTATAACTCATAAGTCCTTAATTCTTCATATAAGGGCATTTTGGTCATTTCACACTAGACATAATTATTACTTAATTAATGCCATTAAATGCAATGAAGCCTACTCATCCTTGACTTTTTCAATGCTTATCCATAGGCAAAATGACCTTTTCACCCCTAATGCCTTTCTATGGATGATTGATTCATACCGTTCCAATTATCGACTATTTTGCCCTTAGTTAGATTTTATGCTTTTTAACATAAATTAACATCAAAGGACTATTTCGAGTTAGGAACATACCTTTGCATCTTGGGTATTACAGAAAAGTAGTGATGTCTCACAACCAGAGATTCAGAAGTTGCCAGTAGTCCGGAGTTTCTAATGCATTTCCGAAAGATTTGCCGATTTTACCTCCAGAAGAGAATGTATTTAGCATTGAACTGGCACCAGGGACAACACCAATTTCTAAAGCCCCATATCGGATGGCCCCAACCAGCTTCAGGAATTAAAAGCAACCTCGGAACATTTAGATAAGCTTTATTCAGCCCACCACTCTCCTTGGGGTGCTTCAATCCTATTTGTGAAGAAGAAAGATGGATCCCTACGGATGTGCATAGATTATAAGAGTTGAATAAATGACAGTGAAGAATAATTACCCATTACCTCGCATAGATGATTTATTTGATCAACTGAAAGGAGCAGCAGTGTTTTCAAAGATTGATTTGGGCTAGTTATCATCAAGTAAGAGTTGCAGAGCAAGATATTGCCAAGACTGCATTTCAACCAGATATGGCTTATAGTGTAGTATCCTTTTGGGTAAACTAATGCCCCAACAGTCTTTATGGATTTAATGAACTGGTGTTTCATGATTTTCTTGATCGATTTATAGTAATGTTTTTTGCTGACATCTTGGTTTATTATAAGACAAGAGAGGAGCATGAAGACACCTAAGATTTGTGCTATAGTGATTAAGAGATAATTTTTTTTGCCAAATTTTCTAAGTGTGAGTTTTGGTTGATCAAGTTATCTTCCTGGGCCATAATGTCTCAAAGGAAGGTATATCATTGGATTCTAGTAGGTGAAGGCAATTCTCAAGTGGCAATGAAAGATAGAAAAGGAGATAGAAGTTTCCTAGGGCTAACAGGTCATTATAATGGTTTGTGGCAGGATTTGCTCAGTTGGCTAGCCGCTTACAACTCTTACCAAATAGAGAACTCCTTTCATATGGTCAGATGCATGTGAAGAAAGTTTTCAGGAGTTAAAAGAGATTAACCACAGCTCCTATCCTAGTGTTGCCACAGAGGGTGTGACTATGATATTATATGATGCCTTACTTCAGGGACTTGGTGCAGTGCTGATGCAGTTGGATAGGTAATGCTTATGCTTCTCGACAGTTGAAAAGTATGAAGCGAGATACCCTACACATATTTAGAGTTGGTCGCTGTAGTTTTACACTAAAAATATGAGGCATTACTTGTATGGCAAGAGCATATTTATACCGATCATAACAGTTTAAAGTATTTCTTCACCCAGGGGGACTGAATATGAGACAAAGGAGATGGTTGAGCTGTTAAAAGATTATGATTGTGAAATTAAGTATCAGCCTGGAAAAGCTAACGTAGTTTCTGATGCCTTGGGTAGAAAAGCCTCTTTGTCCTGACTCACAATGCAGAAAGAATTATTAGAAGAATTGTGTAGGGAACAGATTGAGGTGATACCAGGAAGGATTGTCAGGTTAGAAATTCAGCCTACTTTACTAAGAGATTAGAAAAGAAATTTGTCGACATTGGTGTCAAAAACAAGTCGACAAGTACTTGAGGGTAAGATACCAAATTTCACATTTTGGATGGTGTTCTCCTTTTCAAGAATCGCATATGCTTCCTCAAGATATTGAGTTAAAGAAGAATACTTGCGGAGCTCATGACACACCATATACTGCTCATTCCGAGGAACCAAGATGTATCAAGATTTAAAGAAGAGTTTATTGGTGGCCAAGTAGAAGAGATATCGAGATTTGTAGCTAAATGTCTGTTTTGTCAACAAGTTAAAGCAGAATACCAGAGGCCACCGGGATTGCTTCAGCCACTCAGCATTCCTGAATGGAAATGGGAAAATTATCAATGGATTTTATTACAAGCCTTCCAAGAGTTCAAAAAGGTATAATGCGATATGGGTAATAGTAGACAAATTAACCAAATCAGTGCATTTTCTTCTAGTAAAGGATAGTACCACCGTAGATCAGCTAGCCCAAATTTATATAGAGAGATAGTTAGACTCCATGGGGTGCCCAAGACTATAGTATCAGACAAAGATTCTAGATTTTTTTCAGCTTTCGCACCAGTCTACAAGAAACTTGGTACCAGGTTAGCATTTAGTACAACATAACCCCTCAGAAGATGCCCAAACTGAGAGAACAAATCAGTACTTAAGGATATTTTGAAGTGTGCTATATGGATTATAAAATGACCTGGCATGAGATGCTGCCATTGGTGGAATTTGCTTATAATAACAGTTATCAGTCTCCAATTAAGATGGCTCCTTTGAAGCTCTATATGTTAGACGATGTAGGTCCCTACTGCATTAGAATGAAGTAGAGAGAAAGTTGCTTTGGAAATAGCTTTTGGCCCAAGTAACTTAGAAATATAAGATATCAATTGAACATAATAGAATGAAACAAGCCTAAGACAGAGTTATGTGATTTAAAGAGAAAGATGTGGATTTGAAGTGGTGGACAAAGTGTTTATCAAAATTTCCCTACAAGTGAGTAATGGCTTTGGCGAAAAGAGAAGCTAGCTTCAAGATACATTGGTCCCTTTAGTGTTCCAACGATGGGAAAGGTACTGCAAATTGGCGCTACCACCAAATATTGATAGAATGCATAATGTGTTCCACGTCTCCATGCTTCGATGAATTTAAGATCCCTCCACACATATAAGTAGGAAGTGGACTTAGAAGAGAATCTTGTTTATGAGGAGCGCCTAGAGCAATATTGACATAAGGTTAAAATCTCTGAAACAAGAGTATCCATTAGTAAAAGTCCTATGGAGGAATCGTAAAGTAGAGAACTACATGGAAGTAGAACAGATATGTAGATATCCCGAATTGTTCGTTGAATTTCGGGGACGAAATTCTTATTTGGGGGGGGGGGGGGGGGGGGGGAGGGTTGTAATGCCCACATCAAGATACGTAGCTTTATTTATGCCATAATACCCTTAGTTAATCTTGTTAGGTTACCTTGAACAAGTGTGAAGAAAATTCCTTAAAACTCATTAGGGGTAAAAGGTCTTCACTCATAATTAGTTGAAAAAGTGAGAGGTGAAAAAGAATAGAATAACATGGAGAAATAATAAAAATGAGGGTATTATGGTAATTGACTAAGGGACATAGATGGAATTTTATAAATTGCAAGGGTAAATGGGAAACTAATATATATTATTATGTAGTAATAAGAGTTCAAGAAAGAAACCCTAGCCACTCCACCCAGTTCACGCCACCTTCACCCCAAATTCTCTCAAATTTCTTCACTAATTTTCAAGGAAATTCATAGATTTTGGCTAGATTTTGAAGATTTCAATCCTAAGCATCCAAAGGTAATTCTTACATCAAGATGTGAGATTAAATTTTAAAGTTTTGAATTCCATGGCCTTATATGCTTAGGGTTAAGAGGAAGGGGAATCTACCAAAGAGAGATTATAGTGTTGGAATTGCTCAATCAAGGTAAGTAATCCAACTTTAGCTTTGTTGGATAAATACTTTGTGAGAGAAATTTCTTATATGTTGTATGTGTGTTTGGATGAGAGAATTATGGATTGAATTGAGATTGTTTGATATGTGAATCTCATGGTTATGAGAAGTGATGATTTGTATGTGTGAGTTGATGAAGTTTTGGATGAATTATGGAAGAATGAATGTTGAGTATGAAAGTTGAATTTTCGGCTAGGTTGGATGTTGGCTTTAGAGAGTTATTTGCTCCATTTTGGTGGCTGAGAAATATGTGGAAGTGTAACCAATTTAGGGTTGTATTGCATTAAAAATATGTGGAAGTGTAACCAATTTAGGGTTTGTATGTGCATGTAAGGTGTTTGATGAAAGGTCAAAGAAAGTGCATATATATGAGTATGTTAGATTATTACTTTGTTATGGAAATGTTGTTGGTAGAGAATACTAGTTCCATAATGATATCTTTATATGCCATAATGCATTCTTACGTTTGAGCATTTGCATTTAGAAAGAATAGCAAAGAATGAGCATATTTACATGCACATATACATGTATGAGAATATTAAAGAATAAAGAGAAAGAAAGAAAAAGAATAAATTGTTGAATCATCCTCTAAAGAATCTAATTAAAGAATACTTCAAAATTGAAATGTTACTTAAAGAAATATAAAGAGATAATAGAAGAGAAGGTTGTTGCGCTGGGGAACCCATGAGTGACAAAGGAGAAGAATAGTCCCGCATGCACGCCGCCTTTAGTGAGTGGCCTAAGAATAAAAAAGAAGAATTTCTACAGTCCGCAAGAAGTGCATGTGGATGAGGACTGTACCCAAGAAAGAATTTAAGAATACACTCACATGCCCTGGGTTCCAAATCCATGCCTCAACTTAGTCCGATCGCAAAGAAAAGAAAAGAAAAAGAGAGAAAAGAACAGAAAAGAGAGAGAAAAGAATAGAATAGAAAAGAAAGAAAAGAAAAGAAAAGAAAGAAAGAATAGAAAAGCAAGAAGGAATAGAAAAGAAAGAAAGAATAGAAAAGCAAGAAAAATAGAAAAGAAAGAACAGAAACATAAAAGAAAGAAGAGAAACAGAAAAAGAAAGAAAATAGAAAAGAAAATGCATTGCATAGAAAAAGTTTATGAATTTGTGCATATGCATCATGCCATTTCTACTATCCTGAGTTAGTTTCCCTATTTGTGCTTACATATCGGTAAGTGAGAAATTAGAATATTAGAAAGAGTAGAGAAGAATTGAGAAGTTTGGTATAAGGAAAGAAAATCCAGGATCTGAGTAACAGAGAAAGAATGGAAGTATTGTGGGTTTACTTACTGAGCAATTAGTGCTCACTCCGTTGATTTCACTATTTTTGCAGGTAGTAGATGAGATGCGGTCGGATGGGACGTCAAGTAGCAGAAGAGAAAGGCAACACTGTCGGACTGTATTTTTGAGTTTATTTTTGTGACTTATTACTTGATGTAGAGATTTGTATATTAAGAAAAAATTAGTTATGGGCCCTCTATTTCATACTTATATATATAATTTCTACAATATGTTTAGTGAGATTTTCTTATATTTTTTCCAAATAACTACTAGCTAGAAAGAATATTACAGAGCAACCGCTTCAGACACAAAATTGGGAATAGACATGGAACCTAAAGATGCAATAAAAGACTTGGAGGACGAAGAAAAGGATGTATAAGAAACAAAAGATCAAATAGGATAAGTACAAGATCGCTTACCTTTACAAAGAGCAATGGGAAGATCAAGGTCAGAAGGATCTAGATCTTGGGACAAAGTTGACGATAAGGGCAATGAGTCAAATACTGATACGGGTGCCATATGTTGTTGCTAAGTATTCGACGAAAGTACACTTGAGTAATAGGAGGATGAGGAGGGGGTGAGGAATGATGCTGAGTAACACTGTAAATAAGAAGAAGATCATCGGGGACAATGGGGGTTGATGAATCTGAATAGTCTGCATAAGGAGTATTTTCAAAAAACGAAACATCAGCTAAGAAAATATACTTACCCAATGTAGGAGAAAGCAATGATAACCCTTTTGGTTACAAGTAACCCAAGAATATACACTTAAGAGACCTAAAATCTAATTTGGAAAGGTGAGGTCGAACATCTTGAACAAAACAAGTACACCTAAAGACTTTAGGAGGAAGAGGAAATAAAGAATGAGAAGAAAAAAGAATAGAATAAAGAATTTGACCACCCAAAATAGATGAGGGCATTCAATTAATCAAATAACAAGTAGTAGAAACCACATCTGCCCATAATTCTTTGGAAACTTTCACAAGAAAAAGAAGTGTACGAGCCACCTCCAATAGTTGATGATTTTTTCTTTCAGCAACCCTATTTTGTTGAGGTGTATACACACAAGATGACTAATGAATAATACCCCTGGTGGACAAAACAGAAGAAAAAGATGCAGAGAAATATTCTTTGCCATTATCACTCTAAAAAATTTTAATAGAGGAGGCAAATTGATTTTATATCTCAGCATAAAAGTCACAAAAAATGGAAAATAACTCATAATGATTTTTTATAAAACATAGCCAAGGTATAAGGGAAAAATCATTAACAAAAGTGACAAAGTATCTATACCCAGATTTAGATAAAACAGGAGAATGACCCCAAATATTCGAATGTATAATATCAAAAGGAGCCGTAACTTGTTTATTTATTCTAGAACTGTTGGAGTAGGTTCTCTAGAGCCAATCAATTATTGTGGAATTGACTCATTGTAATAATGTTCATTAATCAATAAAAGGCATTATCTTCTATACCATGTAAACCATAGCTGTATGTATTGATATTTGTCCTTAGAATGGTAGAACCATGATGAGGGTATCAAGTGTTTCAAATCTTGATAGTGAGAACCTTATGAGCACATATGGTGGCCATTCTAGAAATGTTTATAGCCCCAATATTATTTTGACCAAGGGCACAGATAATACGGTAAGGCTATCATAGTATTGAATGACCCTGTCGAAAGGTAGTGATAGGTCTCACTTGTTAAGGTTGTTTGCTGACAACCTGGTGCAACACATGGGTGCTTGTTATAGGCATGTTCACTGGACTGACCCACCAAAGGATTCCATATAGATGGTAACCTCAGTGTCTATGGAACAAATCCTCTTAAAAATGGTGGTGCATATGATCCTTAGACTTGAGATCACTAAAGCGCCTTGTGCACCGATTAGTGTAGTTTAACACTAGCCCAACACAGTTCTATTCAGAGCTGTCAATACGGTAGTGATTGGCTACATCGAGGAGTGTATCAAGACTATGGTGGATCGACAGAGGATTCATCACTCTTGGGTATGGGAGAAGTTATCTCATGGTGCAGTTTAGTTAATGACAATGACAATAAATCTGTGATCATAGTGGGATTGAGTTGTTGCTCAATCCAATTCATTATTCCGGTCATTGGTCTAGTAATTAAATACAAATATATCGAGAGTAAACTAAGGTTGACACTATTTCTATACCCCAGTCTTGTTGAGATAAAAGATGATGAAAGGATTTGATTGTATGGTAACCATATCGTTGACAGACAGTTGTTTCGTTGAATCCGAATCAATCGGGTGGCCATGATGCCTTGCTAGGGGCCAATCTTGGTCTGTGTGTAGTGAGAATCACGATACTACACACTATCGGTATGATGAGGAGCCTACAGGTCACACACATAGAAGATAATTTAATAATCAGTTTGTGCAAGGGGCATTTTCGTCTTTTAGGGTGAAAGGGTATTTTGGTAATCTCATAGTGCAATTTAATTTGCTGAGGTGGTTGCCTATATTTAATTTGATATTAAAATTAAATAAGTGAGATTATATTTAAATATATTTACACATATATTTAAATGGATTATTATTATTAATTAAATGTTAATGTATTTCTATAAATACATTAATTGAGTTTAATTGAAAATAATAATAATTAAAATTAAAATATCATGATTGGGAGTGTTTAGACATAAGGGTTGTTTGGGTTGAAGCCCAAGCCTATTCCTTACTGGAAAAGGGTTTTATGTGCACTATATAAGTGCAATGTTATATGAATTAAAGTAAAGGAATTCATTCAATCATTTTCATTGAAAGAAAAGAAATATAGCCCTCTCCCAAGTCTCACGCCATCTTCATTCTTTGAATCAAAGTCTCTTTGATTCTTGATTTGGTTCTTGAAGCTAAAGAGGATCTAGCAAATCCCTCTTTAGCTCTTCGGGTTATCTTTGTGTGGATTACCGCTAGTTTGATCCTACTCTTGGATCAGTAGCGAACTCAGTTAGAGACAAGTTTAAAGGAGCCGCCAAACGTACGTATGAACTTTAAACTTTACTCTGATCATTCATATTACCGCAGATTTTGATTTAACATATAAACTGTATAATTTGTGCCCTGATCTTGGCTTAATGGGAACGATCTGTGCTATAAATTTTTTGTTTTCTGCTGGACTGAGTTAGGTCGTTTCCTAACAGTGGTATTGGAGCCTAGGGTACCAGATTTTACAATTTAATGTATGATTTACAGCATGTATTTGATTGATAACATGTTATTCTATTAAATCTGCAAAATCTATTTTTAAATGATTGATTCGATTAATCAATTGGTTTAATAATGTGTTGATGGATGTTATATTGGTTGGTTTGTGTCTTGGTCGAATGCTTGTGCGTTCAATTCGATTTAGATACTGTTGTTACGTGAAAAACTGCAAAAAACGCAAACTGTGTGATTCATTGATCTGCAAAGTTCACCGCGATGAAATAATACTTCGCCACAGCAAGAAGCGAAATAAAACTTTGTCGTGGTGTCGGGTCAGAAAAGTAGATCTCGCTGCGGCGAAATAAAACTTCGTCGTGGCAACAAAGTTTCTGTCCCATTATTGTGTTTTTCGCAAAGGGGCCAAACTATAGTTTTTAAAACCTATAAAGCCAATAACTATTCTACACATTTAAGAGGGTAATTTATTAATTTCACCGACCCAATTCAAGAATTGATGTTTTTGAATGTATGCAATGTACTTGTTCGAATATTGCATGGGTACATGAGCCTTATGACCTATGATGAATGTTGTAAATTATTTTTGGGTATGTATGGTTGTAATTTTAAAATAGGGCCTGCGTGCCCTGCCTTTCTTCCCTTTCTCAATGTACATTCTCTTCTCATCTCATTCCCCTCGAATATAAATTGAGATCAATTTCATTGTAAATTTAGTATGATGTTTTGTAATGTACTTGAAGATGGAGCAAGGATGAGGCAATCATACTTGAAGACTCAAGATATTTATTACAAGACCCCTATGTGACCCAGCGATTCCTCCAGGCTCGAGGAAATCGGTTTTAGTTGGGCCATGTACTAGCACGTTTATGTTTTTCTTAGAATGCATGCTAAGGTTGAATGTTCAATAACATACCAATAAATGTCATTCTAACAAAGATAATAATCTGGTGAGACATAAAATAAAAACCCTCAAATATAGTATGTTAAGTCATATGTATGCCTTCCATCACCATGGGTTTAATCAAACCACTGTTCGTCGGAACCTTGTTTGCCAAAGCAAAGGGTACACTTCTACCAGTGGGAGGTTAAATTTCATTTGAGTTTTCCTTAATGGTGATGGGTTGACTTAAAATGACAGTTTTGCTTGTTCGCCAAAGCAAATGTTGATAAACATGTCATAGGCATAGCAGAGAAGTTCTCATATTGTGTGTACGTGGCGGCATATAGTGTCCACTCTACTAATATTAAGAATCACACTTGAGGTAGATGGCTAGGCCATTGGATTGTGTGATTGGATTGTTGGCTTGCTTCACATTTGAGTTGATAATGGGAGCTATCAACTGGTGTGGATTAAGTTTGTACCTAATCAACCCATTTTGGCTTGTTCGCCAAAGCGAAGGTTTGAAATGGGCTAGATGGGATCTCAGTCCACTAGGAAAGTCACAGGCTTTCCCGAGTTAATGGTGAGGGCTATTGACTTGAGGAAAATAATGGGAGCGATTGTTTAATAAAAGGCATTATTAAATAATAATAACAATAATAATAATAAACATTGTAATAACGGTTACTTATTCTGCACTTGTAGATTCACTTAAAATTGAGCAAAATGATCCCAACATCACTATAGCAAATCATCGAACTAGGAGAGAAATGGAATGGTGAGAATTTCGTTGATTGGTATAGACTTCAGTCAAGCGATAGATTATACACAATTGAGCATGCTTTGTCACCAGAGCCTGTTGATACTTCTATCCATGAGACTGGGTATGTATATGTGAAGCATACACATGATGCAAAAGCAAATATGACTAGATACATTGTGCTTGCATCAATGACACCATTACTGCGACAGCAGTGCCAAAAAATGGACTTAGCTTCTATTCTTCATTTTCTTCAAAGAAATGAGAAACATATGGTGTCTCGGTCGTTATTCAAATGTAGGATGGAAGAAGGTACCAAAATTGGTGATCATATACTCAGGTTGACCGAGTATATGAACAGGCTTCAGATTTTGGGATGCAGACCTAATGAAGGTTTAGTGATAAACATAATATTACAGTCTTTGCTAGATCCTTACTCTCCGTTTGTCTATGACTTCATTGAGGGTGATAAGAAGAATACCCTTTCCGAGCTTCTAGATATGTTGAAGGCTACTGAGTCAAGCAGGAAAATGTCAGAAACGTTGATGTTGGTTAAAGCCAGCTTAAGTGAAACGGAAAGGGCTCAGAAGCCATTAGAAAGAATTGTTGTAGAACGGAAAGGCGTTTGTCCTCACTGTGGGAATCTCAGCCACTGGAGGAAACATTGCAAGGCAAGAATGTTACTTCTTTGTCAAACACGTTCTTGAGATTAACTTCTCCCGTCAACATCTTGGGTCATTGATGCAAGATGTGGTTCTCACAATTGTTCTGATGTGCAGGAACTATGGTAGAGTATATTGCTTGCCGAGGGAGAGGTGGACCTACCAGTTGAAAATGGAGCACGTGATGTGTAATGACTTCTTTCTACTAGTATTCTTTATAACATATACAATAAAACATACATACTTAGTAGATGAAAATAGTTGGGCCCAAATTTTTCTTTACTTACAAAACATAATTCTTTACATATATCAAAATAACAAGTACAAAAAACTTAGCAACGGTGGATTGTAATGCCAATCCTCTTTCCGATTGTTGACGTCCCTCACACCGCTGCTCACCTATGTCTTGCAAAAACATGGAAAAACAACGGGGTGAGCATAAAAATGCTTAGTAAGTAAATCCCTTAACTCTTCTCCTTCTTTGGTTCTTTCCTTACTTAATTCCTTCTCTTTTCTTTCACTGTTTCTTCCTCTGTTTCTTATTCTCACTGTTTTTTTCTTTCTTTCTATTTCACTCTGTTCTTTCTTTCTTATTCTTTCCGTTCTTCCTACCATGATGAAATTCATGGCAATATGCGTGAATAAAATGCATATGCAATAATGCATAAAATGTTTTTTCTTTCTTATTTCTATTTTCTTATTCTATTTCTTTTCTTTTCTTTTTCTTGTTTCTCTTTTCTTTTCTTCTCTTGTTTCTCTTTTCTTTTCTTTTCTTTTCTTGGCTTGTTCAAGCCTTCTCATTCTTTCTTTTCTCATTCTTATTCTTTCTTATTCTTATTCTTTGCCGATCGAACTCGGCTGATGTATGGATTCAGAACCTTGGCTGTGTGAGTGAGTACAGTCCTTATCTACATGTACTCTTGCGGACCGTACAAATTCTTCTTTCTTCTTAGGCCACTCAATTAAGGTGACGTGCATGTAGGAATTTTTCTTGGTACAACCCTCATCCACATACACTCTTATGGGTCGTACAATTCTTCTTCCTCTTATGCCACTCAATTAAGGTGACGTGTATGTGGGAATTTCTTCTTAACACTCACGATTCCCTATCACACCAACCTATTCTTTTCTCTTCTTTAACACTTTTTCTTTCTTTAATTCTTTAATGCTTATTCTTCTTTCTCTTTATTCTTAGAGTGTTTTATTCTTTCTTTCTTTATTCTTTAATCTTCATTCTTTATTCTCTATTCTTTCTTAAATTTCTACACATACACAATTATATGCATATGGATGGCTCATGCTTGAAATTCTTACTTGGATGCACTCATGAAATGCAAATATGCAATGTTGCATAAAATTAAGGTTTGTACTCAAACTTATACTTCTCTTAGGCATTTCTCAACATTACTTGGGCATAAACAAACCCTAATTAATTATCATTCAATTTTTTTCTCAACCATCCAAAAATGAGAGAAAATCTTCTTGTAGCATCACCATGCCTACACCAAACACACTCCCAAAATTTCTCCAATTCTTCCAATTTCAACCCTCATCAACCATCACATCTTCTCATATTCAAATATATCCAACAACAAGCTAATTCATCTCAATCTCATCTCAATTTCTCAATAATCTAACATATCGCATACTTAAAAGAAATCTCTACTCACTTGAATTCTTAAACTTTAACTTGAGGATTTTGAGTGGAATTTACTTACCTTATGCTTGAGTCTTCTCTACTAAGCTCTCTACCTTGTTGGATTCAAACTTCTTCTAACCCTAAGCATAAACTTCATAAGAACTCAACTTTTATACAATAAATCATAGATAAAAAGCATGAATTCTTACCTTTTGAAGTCTTGAATCAAACCCTATTAAAAATCACTCAAAAGCCCTCAAACCTGGAGATTGAATGAAAATTTTAGAGAAAATGGGGGAGTAGTGTGGCGGTGGAATGAAGGAATAATGGTTACAAACCCTTATCATCTTATTTATAAACTCACTTTCCCATTTTGCCCTTACACTTTGGGAAAATTCCATGTTGTCCCTTAGTCATTACCATAATGCCCTCATTTTTATTGTATTCTTTATGAAATTCTACCTCTTTCCTCCTCACTTTTACAACTAATTTTGAGTGAAAAGACCATTTTACCCTTAATGCAAGTTTAAGCATTTTCTTCATATTTTCTTAAAATAACTTTAAAAAAATTAACTAAGGGCTTATAAACATATTTAAATCATGTACCTCCATGTTGGGCGTTACAATCCCCCCCCCCCCCCCCCCCCCCCGCCCTCTAAAAAGAATTTCGTCCCCAAAATTCAAACGAACAGCTCTGGGTAACGATTCTGCATGTCTTGCTCTGTCTCCCATGTAGCTTCTTCAACTTTTTGATTTCTCCAGAGGACTTTCACTAAAGGGATACTCTTGTTCCGGAGCTCTTTCATTTTTCTGTCCAAAATATGTACTAGTTGCTCCTCATACACAAGATTCTCTTCTAAGTCTACGTCCTCTATACTCAGAATATGGGAGGGATCACTTATATACTTCCGAAGCATCGAGACATGAAATACATTATGAACTCTGTCCATTCTGGGTGGTAGTGCTAATCTGTAGGCCACCTTTCCTACTCGCTGTAACACCTCTAATGGACCAATGAATCTCGGTGCTAATTTGCCCTTATTACCGAACCGCATCACCCGTTTGAAGGGGAAACTTTCAGAAAAACTTTGTCACCCTCTTTGAACTCAACTTCTTTTCTTTTCAGATCAGCATAGCTTTTCTGCCTATCTTGGGCTTGTTTCATTCTGTTTCTAATTAGCTTTACATCTTCTATCATTTTCTGAGTCATTTCTGGCCCAAGAACCCTAGTTAGTAAATACGCGTATAAAACGCGTATTCACGTATTTTACAAAGGGCTGTCGAATTATTCGCGAATTATTGGAGTATCCGTATAATTCGTGAATTATTTGCGAATTTTTGAAAAAAAAAAAAACTAATTGAAACGACGTCATTTTAGTGGGGGAAGAAGGTATCAGTGGGTAAGGCATAAGGGAAGAGATTGGAAAAGGGGGGAATAAAAAAATAACCTCTCAAAGACGTCCATTTTCCCGCCCATTCCCCCACACCTGACACCTTTGCATTTTAAACTCAAAATCAAAAGTTTTATGGCCGAATTTTTAAATTAAAATCATTTCAAAAACTATAGTCTAACTAGTTTTATCATTTATGGCCGGAAAACACATTTAAAATCATTTCATATTTTTAAATTATTTTCGTGCTATCTAATAAATTAGATTGGATTAATGATATTAAAATAATAATTTATTGTGAAAAAAAAAATTGTCATATATTATACGTATAAAATAATAGTTAGACTATTGTAACACTAATCTTCTATAAATAAGTTTATCATTACAAAGACTTATACAAAGAAGCCTACAAAGTGAAGAAAAAAACAAATAAAAAATGGAAAAAGAGAAAGAGAGAGAGAGAGAGAGAAATCATGAAGATCAAGGGTGGGGATTGTCTTTGTATGCCCCCTTTGTATTTGTCTTTGTAAGACTAGCACTTCTCATCTTTTATATAGATTTGTGAGACAAAATTTTAGTTTTTGATTTAAATAATTTAATGGATTAATGGTTAGTTAAAATTGGTTGCATTTAATATCAAACTTATCAAGTTTTAAATTAGTAAAGAATCATGGCTAAATATTGTGTTTAAGTCTGGAGACTATAATTTGAATATCAGTTATATATTATATATTTATGTTATTCGTTAATTGAATACTTTGCATTTGAAATACTATATTGATTTTAGCCAAGTAATCCATAAAAGTATTAAAACTAAGATTGATATTGCCGTATTTTTTAAAACGTATTATTAACAATGCACCGTATTAAACCCGTATATACCCGTACCATATTTTTCCCGTATCCAAATTTTATGGCCAAATTTTTATAAATGTATTTTTCACTGTTTGCCATATTATACCCGAAAATTCCCGTACCCTTTTTTTGCCGTACCCGTATTTACTAACTAGGCCAAGAACTATAGTCAACTCATCTCTCTCGCCCATTGTAATAACTACTTCCTACTCAAATACTCATAAAAATACACATAATAAAATACATGTGTAATAACATAAGTAGCTGGGCCCAAATTTTTCTTTTATTAAACATATACATTCTTTTTACAAAATTAGTATCATAAACAAAAACTATCAAAACTATGTCGACAGTGTAGCCATTCCTCCTTGCATGCCGACGTCTATCCGACCGTGTCCTCACCTAAATCCTACAAAAACATAGAAAGACAATGGGGTGAGCACAAATAATGCTCAGTAAGTAAACCCTCTAGTCATCTATCCCCGTAACTCTCTCTCTCTCTCAGTCTTTCCTTACAATTCTCATTTACTCTCTCTTTTATACTTCTCTCTGCTTTCTCTTTTTGTTTCTTTCTCTCTGTTTCTCTTTCTTAGAACTCTTTTCTACTAACTCTCTTTAATAAGTCACGGCCCCATCTTACCGGGGGCACGGCCGAGACTCACTCCCGCTCTCCGTGACTTCTACTCGTTCTTAGCCAATCGGACTTGGTTATGCATGGATTCGGAACCCTTCGCCATGTGAGTATATAATCTCTCTCTCGGGTACTCTCGGGTATAGCCCTCATCTGCATGGACTCTCACGGGCTACACCACTTCTCTCTCTCATACTCATGCCGCTCTCTCAATGCGGTGTACATGCGGGAATACTCTACCCATTATTCACAAGTTCCCCATCACACAACCTACTCTATTCTCTTTCTCTCTCTTTTCTCTTAATAAAGCTCACACTCAAAGTTCTCTACTCTTTTTCTACTCTTTCTCTAATGCATAATTAATGCATATGGATGATTCATGCTCATTAATGCACTCATGAAATGCACAAATGCAATGTTGCATCAAGATAGTCATTCTGCATAGGTCACACTCAAGAAGGCATAACTTGATATTTTATACATAAGGATTGCTACAATTTGGTCTCGTTTTAAAGCTTAGAGACAGGCTACAACTTTTAGTTTTAGTCTCAACCCAGTTCAATCTAAAGATGCCCAAAAATCACTCAAATTGCCAGACTGTGACAGGACAGTTTCACTTAGGCATTTCATCAAACAATAAATGTGCAAACATAAATTCTACTTATCTATAACTCTTCTTCTTTCTTTAACCATCCAAATGGGAGTAAAGCCCCTTGAATCATACACAAACCAGTCAAGGAAAAACACTCCAAAAGTTTACTCAAACTTCTTTCAACTCAATCAAACTTCAACCCATCATCATACAATCAAAAGCACTTCTCATAATCAAATATATCCAACAACAAGCATAATTCATCATCAATCTCATGTCAATTTCTCATAATCAAACACATACATAATTAAAAGAAATCTATTCACTTGATTTTCTTAAATCTTAACTGGTTGGATTTATACCTGAATTTGAGCAACTCCAATACTATAATCTCTCTTTGATAGAATCCCTTTTCCTCTTAAACCCTCAGCATATAAAACCATAAGATTCAAAACTTTAAAATTAATCTCACATCTTGATGCAAGAATCTACCTTTGGATGCTTAGGATTGAAAATCCACTCAAAAATACCCAAAATCTATGAATTTCCTTGGAAATCTAGTGAAGAAATTTGAGAGAATTTGAGTAGAGAAGAGGCAGAATGGAGGGATAGAGTGGCTAGGGTTTTCTCCTTGAACTCTTATCACATAACATAATATATAATTATATATATAATAATATATATATATATAATATATATATAGTTTCCCATTGTGCCCTCGCACTTCCTATGAAATTCCATCTATGTCTTAGCAATTAATAATGCCCTCATTTATACATTTCCCATGAAAATCTCTCACTCCCCAATTTTCAACTAATTTTGAGTGAAAGACCATTTACCCTAATGAAATTTAAGGGATTTTTCACATTTTCTCAAAATAACTTAACAAAGGGCCAACCAACCAAAAATAACAACGCAAGCTCAAATGAGAACAACAATAAACATTCAAGCAATGCAACAATAATTTAACTACATACCTCAAGTAGGGCGTTACACCATTCACAATGCAGTGGAGATCTACACTGTCTACCATACAAAGCCTCATAAGGAGCCATCTTAATTGTAGACTGGTAGTGTTAATAAGCAAACTCCACAAAGGGTAACATCTCATGCCAGGATACCTTTATAATCATACAGCATGCTCTAACATGTCCTCAAGCACTGATTTGTCTCCTCTGTTAGCCATCTGTTTGAGGAGATAGGCAGTACAAAAGCCAATCTGGTACCCAAATTCTCTATAAACTCATCCGAAAGCTGGTCAAATCTGGATCTGTCTGTACTATTGTTGGGTACACCATGAAGTCTCATATTCTTTAATATACATCTGGGCCAATTGTCCAAGTGGTAGTCTCCTTTACTGGAAGAAAATCGGCTGATTTCGTTAATCATCTACTATCACCATATAGCATATATCCTTTCTGCACTCTCGGGAGACTGTAATAAAATCCATCGAGATACTCTCCCATTTCCATTCAGAATACTAAGTGGCGAAGCAACCCTGATGGCCTTTGAGTGTTCTACTTTCACTTGTGACAAGTCAGGCATTTAGCCACAAACTCTGCAATATCTTTTTTAGACCTGCCACCAATAGCTTTCTTTAAATCTGATACATCTTGTTGCTCCAGGATGAGCAGTGTACAGTGTATCATGAGCCTCGTGTAGGATTCTCTTTCTCAACTCATTATCCTGAGGAAACACAACCGACCCTAAAACAGAGAACATCATCCAACAATCGAAACTCTGATGTCTTGCCCTCATGCACTTGCTGAGACTGTTTCTAACACCACTCATCAATTAGTTGCTTTTCTTAATTTCTTCTAGGAAGGTAGATGAACCTCTAAACTTGGCAATCTTCCTGGTAGACCCAATCTGCTCTTTACAAAACTTTTTAAACTCTTTCTATCTTGTGAGTCGGGACAAATAAGATTTCCTGCTCAAAGACGGCTACTACATTAGCTTTTCCCGGCTGATAATTAATCCATCACTTCATAATTTAACCAACTCTAACATCTCTCTGTCTCATATCAATCTTTGAGTAAAGAAATACTTAAACTCTATGGTCGGTGTAGATATTACTCTTAGCACCATAAAGGTAATGCCTCCAAATCTTCAAGGCGAAGACTACTGCTGCCAACTCTAAATCATGTGTAGGGTACTTGTCTCGTACTCTTTCAATTGACGAAAAGCATAAGCTAACCTTACCTAACTGCATCAATACAGTGCCAAGTCCTTGTAGTGAGGCATCTGTATAATGTCTAATCTACACCCCCTGTGGTAAAACTGACACTAGAGCTGTCGTTAATCTTTTCTTCAACTCTTGAAAACTCTTCTCACAGGCAGTTGACCATATAAAGGAACTTCTATTTGGTAAGAGCTGTCTATCTTAGCTAACTGGGCAAACCCTGCCATGAACCGACGGTAGTAACTACTAGTCCCAAGAAACTTCTCACTTCTTTTACTGTCTTCAGCTTGCGTTCTAGGATTGCTTTACTTTACTAGGATCCACTGAAATTCCCTCACTAGAAACAGTATGGCCAAAAATATCACTGATCAAGCCAAAACTCACATTTAGAAAACTTGGCATACAATTTCTTTTCTATCAATCACTGCAGCACAAATCTAAGTGTCCTCATGCTCTTCTCTAACTTGAATAAACTAGGATGTCATCAATAATACCACTATAAACCGATCCAGACAATCATGGAACACCCTGTTCATGTTGGAGGAGGTGGCCTAGAGCCCATCAAATGTAGAATTGACTCTTTGTAATAATGTCATTAATCAATAAAAGGCATTTATCTATATCGCGTAAATAATTATATTGCAATATGTATTGATATATGTCCTTAGATGGTAGAACCGTGACGAGGGTATCAAGTGTTTCAAATCTTGATAGTGAGAAACCTATGAGCACATATGGTGGCCATTCTAGAAATGTCCGTAGCCCCAGTATTATTCTGAAGTAAGGGCACAGATAATACGGTAAGGCTTCATAGTGTTGAAGACTCTATTGAAAGGCAGTCACTAATCTACTTGTCAAGGTTGTTTGGTGACAACCTGGTGCAACACAGGGTGCTTGCTGTAGGGATTACACCGCAGCAAGTTCACTGGACTGACCACTAGAGGATTCCATAGGATGGTAACCCCATGTTCTATGGAACAAATCCTCTAACGAATGGTGGTGCATGTGATCCTTAGACTTGAGATCACCGGAGGCCTTGTGCACCGATTGGTGTAGTTTGACACTAGCAACGCAGTTCTTTCAGAGCTGTCAATACGGTGGTGATTGGCTGCATCAAGGAGTGTATCAAGACTATGGTGGATAACAAAGGATATCACTCCCGGGTTAGGGTGAAAGTTATCTCATGGTGCAATTCAGTATATGGCAATGACACTAAAACTGTGGCCACAGGGGATTGAGTTTGCTTATCTAGTTTATATACGGGTCATTGGCAGAAACTGATAAATAATATCGAGAGTAACCGAAGGTTGACACTATTTCTAGCCTTCGTCTCATCGAGATAAATGATGAAAGGAATGAATTGCACGGTAACCATATCGTGACAGGTATACTTTGCTGAATCTGAATCTATCGGGTGGCCATGAACCTTGCTAGGGGCCAATCTTGGTCTGTGTATTAGTGAGACGATTAGTTGGTGTTAATCGCGATACTATACACTGCGATATGATGAGGAGCCTGGATCACACACATAGAAGACAATTTAAGATCCAAGAAGAAAGAAGGTGTTTTCGTCTTTTAGGTGAAAGGGTATTTTGGTAATTTCACAGTGCAATTAAGTTTGTGAGGTCGTAGCCTTTATTTAATTTGTTAGAAAAATTAAATAAGTGAAATTACGTTTAAATGTGTGTTCGTACATATTTAAATATATTATCATTATTGTTAAATGTTAATATATATTAAATATATATTAATTGATTTTAATTGAGATAATGATGGAAAATAAAATAAATCAAATTGGAGGTGTTTGGCAACAGGGGCGTTTGGGTTGGAGCCCAAGCTATTCCATATGGATAGGGCAACTTGATTATTTTACTATAAAAAGAAAAAGTGTGTGTTAATTAATAAAATGAAGAGATTTTTCTTTGAAAAATAAAAACATACACAGCCGCCTCCTTTGGAATACGCTCCCACGGCAGAAAATGGTTTAGTCTAAATCAATTTCAATTGATTTTTCTTCTAACTTGAAGCCAAAGAGGATTAGCAAATCCCTCTTTGGTTCTTTTGAGATTGTCTTCGTGTGGACTACGTGGGTTCGATCCTACACTTGGATCGGTAGCAAAACGTTCAAAGACATCATGGTGGAGCTCCAAACGTGCGTATGGTTTCTAAACACAATTATTAATTTATGCAGATTCTTGCTTTGAAAAATTAAAATTATACCCTTAATCTGGCTATGTAAACGATCTCTACATAATTTTGTTTTGTTTCCGCTGGTATACGGGACCGTTTACTAACAATTCATTAAGTCCATAAAAACTACTAGGGCATAGTTAACCCAAAAGGCATCACCATAAATTCATAATGCCATATCTTGTCCGAAAGGCAGTCTTAGCTACATCTTGTTCTACCACTTTTACCTAATGATAACCCGACCTCAAATCAATCTTGGAAAACATAGCTGTACCTTTAACTGATCAAAAAGGTCATCTATCCGAGGGTAACGAGTATTTATTCTTCATTGTCACTTTATTCAATTCTCTGTAATCAATACCATTTATAATGACCCATCTTTCTTCTTACAAACAAAATTGGAGCTCCCCAGGGAGAATGACTTGGTCGGATAAAACCTTTATCTAGGAGCTCTTGGAGTGCTTCTTCATTCCTGAAGTTCAGCTGGGGCCATTTGGTAAAGGGCTTTAGAAACGGCGATGTCCCGGTGCCAGTTCAATATTAAACTCAACTTTTCTTTCCAAGGCAAACTCAGTAAGTCTTCTGGAAATACATCTAGAAATTCCCGGATATTGGCACACTCTGCAATTCTGGTTGTGGGATATCTCTACTTTGCACCACATGGGCTATATATCCAAAACAACCTTTCTTAGCAATTTCTGCCTTCATACTACTCACATACTCAATGATGGCCCTCTCCGAAACTAAACTTATCTCACTATCAAGATTAAATCTTGCTTTCTCTTGACAGTCAATTTCTACTCATACCTCCCTAGAAATCCATACCCAAAATCACATCAAAGTCGGGCATATCAAACACTATCAAATCAATTGAACTCCCAACCATGGATCACTATGGACTCTCTGACAGCATCTCATGGGTCACAACACTAACCCATCAGGTAACTCTATCTAATGGGTTGGCTCACTCTAGTAGGTTTCAAACCTAATCTTTCTATCATCCCAAGATATAAATGATGAGTGGCTCCAGAATCAATTAAAGCATAAAAGAAACTGGATGAAATAATAACTGACAATAATAGCTGATGGACTGGCCTTTGCTTCACCTTGTGCTATTGAAACACCCCCCGGCATAGTACCTCTGGAACTCTGTGCTGCGGTGGAAGAGGAGCTTACAATCTCACAGATGCTTGGCTGCCCGCATTGATAACCCACATTACGGCCAAACTCTTAGACACTCTCCAGGATGAGTCTTCCCACATTTGGACATGGGGGAAACTGCATTGTTCTCCGCCGTTTATTCTACCAATCTTTTTGTTTCTTCTTCGGCTGAAACTTCTTCTTATCTTCATTCTTGTTTCTTTGTTTCTTGCACTTTCAAATCTTTCTCTTGTGGGGCAGGAGATGGTTCACTTGATCCTCCTATCAAGGGACCTGTTGGGGTGATTTTGTTCTCAAATATTTCCGCCCTCAAGCTCGCGTAAGGCTCACTATAAGTTTGAGGGGGACAGCACCTGCCATTATATCACGAGCTATCTTCGGCTTCAACCCATGGACAAACTTATCTTCTCAATTCTGGAATACTGACATTCTAGGTGCAAACTTGGAAGGAATTAAATCTCACTAAATACTCTTTCACGTACTAGATCCTGCTGTAAATGTAAATTCTGGGCTTCTCAGAACTCGGTCCACCATTCTATACTCAACTTCAAATAATCCTCTGAACTCACCCCAAGTCATCACCGAAATCATGAGTGCTTCCATCACTTCCCACCAAATCGGGCATCACCCTAAAACAAGAAACTGGCATACTGGATCTTTCCCCTGTCGCTCATAGGAAACAGTGCGTCGTATGCTTAACGGACCTAAGCCATTCTTCTGCCACTAAAGGTCCGTTGTACCTTTAAATTCTAACAGTTGATGTGGACTTGGAAGCCCATAAATCGATTCAATTCGATTCTGTACTGTTGGGGGTACCGGCCTTTCTCTTTTCCTCTAGTAGGCAGTACTTGAATGGGGTTTTCAATTCTTCCTGACTTTACTAACACTTTTTGTATAATACCCCGAATCCTAGCTTCATCAAGGGGAGGGGGCGTAGGATCTGGTGGATTAGAGGATTCCCCTCTACCTCTTAAACTCTGACCCCTTAATCGGGTTCCACGTCTCATCTATAAAACAATCGCATTTAATTAATCATGCAACACTTTAAGTAAGGAAAGAATTTAACTTACAACCGCCAACTACAACGTCGGGCGGTGAGAATGGCACACGTCAATCCCAAAATCTTAGCTCTGATACCAAAAATGTAATGGCATCTTTCTACTAGTATTCTTTATAAAATATACAATAAAACATACATACTTAGTAATGAAAATAGTTGGGCCCAAATTTTCTTTACTTACAAAAAAAATTCTACATATATCAAAATAACAAGTACAAAAAAATTAGCAACGGTGGAAAGTAAGCCAATTCTCCACTTGTGACGTCCCTCCGATCGCTGCTCACTTATGTCCTGCAAAAACATGGAAAAACAACGGGGTGAGCATAAAAATGCTCAGTAAGTAATCCCTTAACTCTTTCCTTCTTTGTTCTTTCCTTACTTAATTCCATCTCTTTCTTTCACTTGTTCTTCCTCTGTTCTTAGCTCACTGTTCTTTTCTTTCTATCTATTTCGTCTGTTCTTTCTTTCTATTCTTTCTATTCTTCCTACCTGAATGAAATTCATGGCAATATGCGTGAATAAAATGCATATGAAATAAGCATAAAATGCTTCTTTCTTATTTTATTTTCTTATTCTATTTCTTTTCTTTTCTTTTTCTTGTTTTCTTTTCTTTTCTTCTCTTGTTCTCTTCTTTTCTTCTTTTCTGGCTTGTAAGCCTTCTCATTTCTCTTTCTCATTCTATTCTTTCTTTCTTATTCTTTGCGATCAAACTCGGTGATGTATGGATTCAGAACCGGCGGTGTGAGTGAGTACAGTCGTCATCTATATGCACTCTTGCGGACCGTACAAATTCTTCTTTCCTCTTAGGCCACTCAATTAAGGTGAGTGCAGTAGGAATTCCTCTTGGTACAACTCATCCACATACACTTTACGGTAGTACAATTTCTTCTTCTTATGCCACTCAATTAAGGTGAGTGTATGTGGGAATTTCTTCTTAACACTCATGATTCCCATCACACCAACCTATTCTTTTCTCTTCTTAACACTTTTTTTTCTTTAATTCTTTAATGTTTATTCTTTTTTCTCTTTATTCTTAGAGTGTTTTTCTTTCTTCTTTATCTTTAATCTCATTCTTATTCTCTATTCTTTCTTAAATTTTACACCTACACATTATATGCATATGGATGGCTCATGCTTGAAATTCTTACTTGGATGCAATTATGAAATGCCAAAGCAGGTGTGCATAAAATTAAGGTTTCTACTCAACTTATACTTCTCTAGGCATTTCATCAAACATTACTTGTGCATAAACAAACCAATTTAATTATCATTCAATTTGTTCTCAACCATCCAAAAATGAGAGAAATCTCTCTTGTGGCATCACCAGACCTACATAGCAAAACACACTCCCAAAAATTTCTCCAATTCTTCCAATTTCAACCCATCATCAAAACATCACATACACTTCTATTTCAAATATATCCACAACAAGCATAATTCATCATCAATCTCATCTCAATTTCTCAATAACCATAACATATGCATACTTAAAAGAAATCTCTACTCACTTGAATTCTTAAACTTTAACTTGAGTTGGATTTTGAGTGGAATTTACTTACCTTATGCTTGAGTCTTCTCTACTAAGCTCTCTACTCTTGTTGGATTCAAAACTTCTTCTAACCCTAAGCATAAACTTCATAAGAACGCAACTTTTACACAAATAAATCATAGATAAAAAGCATGAATTCTTACCTTTTGAAGTCTTGAATCAAAACCCTATTAAAAATCACTCAAAAGCCCTCAAAATCCTTGGAGGTTTGAATGAAAATTTGAGAGAAAATGGGGGAGAAGTGTGGCGGTGGAATGAAGGAAATAAGGGTTACAAACCCTTATCATCTTATTTTATAAACTCACTTTCCCATTTTGCCCTTACACTTTTGTGAAAATTCCATCGTTGTCCCTTAGTCAATTACCATAATGCCCTCAGTTTTATTGTATTCTTTATGAAATTCTACCTCTTTTCACTCCCTATTTTTTCAGCTAATTTTGAATGAAAAGACCATTTTACTCTTAATGCAAGTTTAAGGCATTTTCTTCATATTCTCTTAAAATAACTTTAATAAAAATTAACTAAGGGCTATAAAACATAATTTAAATCATGTACCTCCATGTTAAGCGTTACATGATGTTGCGTCTGATTTTGCCTATGGGCTTGTTTCTTGGAACTTGTATATTATTATGATTTTTCTTCAGTTTCTAGAAATTATATTTCCCGTCCACATAGAACAAATGAGAATATTACTTTACTAATGGATTATTGTCCTTGAGTGTAAATAATATTCTTTGTGGAATTGTTTCATAATAATATGTTCTTATGATAGACAATAAGGATAATCTCAAAAATGACAACTATGCCAACTGAGGCAAGTTGAGTTAAACATACCTGAAGGAATGTGGGATAGTTTTAAAACTCGCATCCCTGTGTACACCCCATCATAATGGTGTACTTGAAAGGAGGAATATGACCTTACATGAAATGGTTAGGTCCATGATGAGTTTTTGCCCACATAGTTCCAGGGTTATGCCCTAAAGACTACGACTCATGCACTGAATGGTGTGCCATCAAGGTCTATAGATAAGACTCCATATGATCAATGGAGTGGGTGAAGGCCCAACTTGTCTTATCTAAGGATTTGGGTTTGCAAAGCTTATGTCAAGAAATTGACTTCGAACAAGCTGGGCCTGAAATCCTACATCTGTATATTTGTAGGGCATCCTGAGAAGACCAAAGGATATTATTTCTACCATCCAAAACAGCACAAAATTTTTGTTGCTCGTACAAGTGTCTTCCTAGAAAAGGAATTTTTCTAAGAAGTACTAGTGGGAGAAAAGTAGAACTTGATGAAGTTCTAGTACCACAAGATACATTAGACAAAGGACGGGAGATGTGCCATAAGAGGTGGTTGAACATGTAAATAAGTGATCAGGTTCGCATAGCAGAAAAAGCTAATATTAAAACAAAAAAGATCACTTACTTGAACCAAGATCCGACTACATATTATAACATTTTCATGCATAAACTAAAACATAAAATAAAATATGTGTAAAAAAAAAAATCCATACAAGGATTTAGTCCATACCCACGATTGGAGACTCCTTCGAATATCTCTGACTTCGCTCACAAACGACGTTCATCATGTACTATTCATCAACACTGTTCACCAGCTACAATTCATAGACATTGTTCAGTGGATACTGTTCATAGACATTTTTTGGTGGATACTGTTCATCGACACTGTTCACCGTATTTCTTCGCTAATCGATCCAATGTAGGATCGCACTCAAGGAAATCCACAAAAAGATAATCCAAAGAACCGACAATTGTTTTGCTAGAACAATTGTCGGGTTCAAGAATCAAAAGACAATCAAAGAAAAAAAAATTTCTTTCGCACTCAAAGAGTGAAAACATGAGAGAGTGAATGCTCTTGGGTGGTGAGGGTATTTTGTTTTTATAAAAAGCATTCCTGGTGTTTTAATTAAGTGCATTTATATAGTGCAACTAATTAAAACCGTACTCCAATAAGGAATACCCATGGGCACCAACCCAAGCTTACCCTTGCAACCAAACACCATGTAATTGGTATTTTAAATTAATTAATTATTATTATTATTAAAATCAATTAATATATAATAATATATTAACATTTAATTAATAATAACAATTCATTTAAATATATGCATACATATATTTAAATATAATCTCACGTATTTAATTTTAATATCGAATTAAATACAAGCAACAACCTTAGCAAATTTAATTGCACTGCAAGATTACTAAAATACTCTTTCGTCCTGAAAGACGAAAATACCCTTCTCACAAATTGATTCTTAAATTATCTTCTAAGTGTGTGACCCGTAGACTCCTCATCATATCAGTAGTGTGTAGTATTGCGATTAATACAAATTAATCTTCTCACTACACAGACCAAGATTGGCCCCTAGCAGGGCATCATGGCCACTTGATAGATTCGGATTCAACGAAATCACAGCTTGTCAACAGTATGGTTACCGTGCAATCAAATCCTATCATCAACTATTATCTCATCGAGACTGAGATACAGAAATAGTGTCAACCTTAAATATCCTCGACATGTTTGTATTCAGTTACTAGACCAATAATAGGAATATTAAATTGGACTGAGCAACAACTCAATCCCACTGTGGCCACAGATTTAGTGTCATTGCCATGTAATGAATTACCCAGTGACATAACTTCTCCCATACCCAAGAGTGATGAATCCTTTGTCGATCCACCATAGTCTTGATACACTCATTGATGCAGCCAATCACTACCGTATTGATAGCTCTGAATAGAACTATGTTGGGCTAGTGTCAAACTACATCAATCGGTGCACAAGGCACTCCAGTGATCTCAGGTCTAAGGATCACATGCACCACCATTGGTTGGAGGATTTATTCCATAGACACTAGGGTTACCATCCATGTGGAATCTTCTTGTGGGTCTGTCCAGTGAACTTGCCTACAACAAGCACCCATGTGTCGCACCAGGTTGTCGATAAACAACATTGACAAGTAAGATCAGTCACTGCCTTTTCACAAGGTCGTTCAACACTATGATAGTCTTACCGTATTATCTGTGTCATTGGTTAGAATAATACCGAGGCTACAGACATTTCTAGAATGGCTGCTATATGTGATAATAGGGTTCTATCAAGATTTGAAACACTTGATACCCTCGTCACGGTTTGACCATCCTAAGGACATATATCAATGCATATGATATGATTTACATGATATAGTGAATAATGCCTTTTATTGATTAATGAACATTATTACAAAGAGTCAGTTCCACAGTAATTGATTGGCTCTAAGGCACCTACTCTAACAATCTCCCACTTGCACTATAGCCAATCATTCATGTATTTAACATTGAATGACCGAAGTGTCCATCATGCTTCTGCTCTAATAGAAACTTCAACAGTGGGTTAGTAGGTATTCTGCGAATCTACACATTTTCTTTCTAATTGACTTCTCGAATCAGATTGAATCAACTATGTAAGTGTTTGGATTACTAGTGAGACCGTGATTCCTCAGCCACAATAATGGCTTCATTGTTATCACAGTAGAACTTTACTGGATCAACAATGCTTGGAACCACATCAAGTTTAGTAATGAACTTCTTGATCCAAACTGCCTACACGGCTGCATTAAATAATGCAATATATTTAGCATCAATTGTAGAATCTGCTACAGTACTTTGCTTCGAGCTTTTCTAGCTCACTGCAACTCTATTGAGATAAAATTTCAAGCGAAAATCATCTTTATCTGTTTGGAAATTGGCATCACTATATCCTCTTACAGTGTGCTCATCTTCCCCTCCATAATCCAAGATCATATCCTTAGCCTCTTTTCAGGTATTTAAGGATGTCTATTGACACTTATCCAGTGTCACTCACTTGGATCTGATTGATGTCTTCTACAAGTGCTAATATGCATTGCTCTCTTGGATCTGATTAATATCTTTTGCAAGTGCTTGATGCACATGAGATATTAGTCTAAGCATATAGCATGGTATCACTCAGTTGGATCCAATTGATATCCGCTACAAGTGCTTAATGCACATAAGACATCAATCCGAGCATATAATATGGCATTGCTCACCTACATTAGATTGATATCCACTACAAGTGCTTAACACACATGAGACATCAATCTAAGCATACAAGATGGATCCAATCACTGATGCATCTAGGATCCTCTTCATTCTATCTCTCTCTTTGTGTGGTTTAGGACAAATGTCCTTAAAGAGATAGACACCATGTTCCACCGGAAGAAATCCCTTCTTGGATTCTTCCATACTGAATCTTTTCAGTACCTTGTCTATGTACTCTAACTTAGGCTAAGCAACCTACCCGATTTACCACGATAGATATTCATTCAAAGAATGTAAGCTGCTTCTCTTGAGTCTTACATAGAGAAGAACTTGGATAACGAAGTCTTTACTGATTGCAAGTTTGGTATATCATTCCCGATCAGAAGTATGTCGTCAACATACAACACCAGGAATGCCATTATGCTCCCACTTACCTTTTTGTAAACACATGTCTCGCTTTCGTTCTTGTAATAACCAAATTCTTTTACGGCTTCACCAAAACGAATGTTCCAGCTCCTTGAAGCTTGCTTGAGTCCATAAATGGACCTCTGTAACTTGCATATCTTATCAATTGTCTATCAAGAAAGAAACCATTGGATTGTGTCATATACACATCCTTTTCAAGGTTTGCATTCTGGAAAGCCATCTTGACATCAATTTGCCAAATCTCACAACTGTGATATGCAACAATCGCAAGCATGATCTAGATAAACTTAATCATGGCAACCGGCAAAAAGGTTTCTTCATAGTTAATTACCATGAATTTGTTTGAAACCTTTGGCAACTAGTCGTGCCTTATAGGTATGCACTTTGCCATCCATGCCAGCATCTTCTTGAAGACCATTTACACCCTATGGGTTTTACCCCTTCAAGTGGATCCACCAGAGATCATACTTGGTTCTGGTACCTGGAGTCCATTTCAGATTTCATGGCTTCAAGCCATTTAACAAAATCTGGATCCGATATAGCGCCTTATTAGGTTCTGGGCTCATTGTCTTGGTAGACCAGTACGTCACCATGTTGAGTCACGAGAAAACCATATCTCTCAGGCTCACGACGTACTCTCCCATATCTACATAGCTCCTGTGCTACCTGAGGTGGTTCACTTTGATCCACAAGTTGTGGAGTAACCTCCTCTTGATGTTCAACCACTTGCTGTGGCATATTATCCTGTCCTTCGTCTAATGTATCTTGTGGTACTAGAACTTCATCAAGTTCTACTTTTTCTCTCACTATAGAAAAAAAAAATTCCTTTTCTAGGAAGACACTAGTACGATCAATAAAAACTTTTATGCTCTTCTAGATGGTAGAAATAGTATCCTTTGGTCTCTTCAGGATACCCCACAAATTTACTTTCACAGGATTTCGAGCCCAGATTGTTCGAGTTAATTTCTTGACATAAGCTTCACAACCCAAATCCTTGGATAAGACAAGTTGGGCTTTCGCCCACTCCATAACTCATATGGAGTCTTATCTACAGACTTTGATGGCACACAGTTCAATACATGAGTCTAGTATCTAGGGCATAACCCCAGATTGATGCAGGTAGACCACTAAAACTCATCATAGACCTAACCATGTCAAGTAAGGTCCTGTTTCTCCTTTCAGACACACCATTATGTTGGGGTGTATACGGAGACGCGAGTTTTGTTACTATCCCACATTCCTTCAAGTATGTTTAACTCAACTTGCCACAGTTGGCATAGTTGTTATTTTGAGAGTATCCTTATTTTCTATCTTAAGAACATATTATTATGAAACAGTTCTATAAATAATATTATTTATACTAAAATACAACAATTCATTAGTAAAACAATATTTTTACTTGTCCAAAGTGGACACAAAAAAATTATTTCTAGAAACCGAATGAATATCATAACAATCCACAAGTTCTAAGTAACAAGCCCGTAGGCAAAATCAGATGATAAGATCCTACAGCTAATGCAGCACCGTGTGCTTCATTTCTAACTGATAGGTCCACCTCTCCCTTGGCGAGTAATCTACTCTGCCATAGTTCATAGTTCCTACACATCAGAACAAATTTGAGTGCCACATCTTGTGTCAATGACCCAAGATGTCGACGGGAAAAGTTAATCTCAATCAAGAACGTACCGGACAAAGAAGTAACATTCTTCTTCCTTTTTGTTAGGAAGACCTTGTAATGTTTCCTCTAGTGGCTTGGATTCCCACAGTGAGGACAAGCACCCTTCCTATCTATAACAGTTCCTTCGAATGACTTCTGAGCCCTTTCCTGCTCACTTGAGTTGGCTTCAACCAACATCAATGTTTCTGACATTTTCATGCCTGACTGAATAGTCTTTAACATATCCAGAAGCTCGAAAAGGATATTCTTCTTACCATCCTCAATGAAGTCATAGACAAATTGAGAGTAAGAATCTGGCAAAGACTATAATATTAGGTCTATCGCTAAACCCTCATTAAGTCTGAATCCTAAAATCTCAAGCTTGTTCATATACTCGATCAACTTGAGTATATGATTGCCAATTTTGGTACCCTCTTCCAACCTACATCTGAATAATGATTGAGACACCATATGCTTCTCATTACTCTGAAGAAAATGAAGAATAGAAAGTAAGTCCATTTTCTAGCACTGTTGTCGTAGTAATGGTGTCATTGATGCAAGCACAATATATCTTGTCATTTCTACTTTTGCATCATGTGTATGCTTCATATATACATACCCAGCCTGATGGATAGAACTATCAGCAGGCTCTGGTGACAAAGCCTACTCAATGGTGTATAATCTATCGCTTGACTGAAGTATATTGTTTATACTTCTATACCAGTCAACGAAATTCTCACCATTCCATTTCTCTTCCAGTTCGATGACATTAAAGTGAATCTACACGTGCAGAAAAAATAACCGTTATTACAATGTTTATTATTATTTAATAAGGCCTTTTATTAAACAATCACTCCCACTATTTTCCTCAAGTCAACAACCCTCCCTATTAACTGGAAAAGCCTATTGGCTTTCCTAGTGGATTGAGATCCCATCTGGCCCATTTCAAACCTTTGCTTTGGCGAACAAGCCAAAATGGGTTGATTAGGTAGGCTAACAAACTTAATCCACACCAGTTGATAGCTCCCACTACCAACCTCAAATGTGACGCAAGTCAACAAGTCAATCACACAATCCAACGGCCTAACCGTCGTCCTCAAGTGTGATTCCCAGTATCAGTAGAGTGGACACTACATGTCACCACGTACACATAACATGTGTACTACTCTACTATGCCTATGACGTGTTTATCAACCTTCACTTTGGTGAACAAGCAAAACTATCATTTTAAGTCCCATCACCATCAAGGAAAACTCCAATGAATTTTAACCTCCCACTGGTAAAAGTGTACCCTTCACTTTGGTGAACAAGGTTCCGACGAATAGTGGTTTGATTAAAACCATGGTGATGGAAGGCATACGTGACTTAATATACTTTATTTGAGGGGTTTTTAATTTTATGTCTCACCAATTTATTATCTTTGTTAGAATGTCATTGTTTGGCATGTTATTGAACATTCAACTTTAGCATGCATTCTAAAAATAAATTAAACGTGCCAGTACATGGCCCACTAAAACTGATTTCCTCTAGCCTAGAGGAATCGATGGGTCAACCTAGGGGTTTAAAAATAAACTTCAGTCCTCCAGTTTGCCTCGTCATCGCTCTTTCATTTCTTCATCATGATCATTACATAGAATTTATAAATCCTATTCTAATTTACATCAATAAAAATAGAAACCTCATGTTACATACGAGGGGAGTAAGATGAGAAGAAGAAATACATAGAGAATTTATAGAGAGAGTCAGGACACGCAGGTCCTATTTATTGAAAACTTTACAAACAAACCCAAAATTTTAAATAAGCACACCAAAGGTCTAAGGCTCATGTACCGGGCACATGAAATTTCAAACAAGAACATTGCATACATCCAAAATTAACATTTTGAATTTGGATGGGTGAAATTATTAAATTTCCCTCTTAAATGTGCAGAATAATTATTGGCTTTAAAGGTTCATAATACTACAATTTGGTCCCTACACGAAAAACAAAAAAACAATCCAGTAGGATTCTTGCCCCGGCGAAGTCCAAATATCCATGGTCGCTGAGACGAAATTTTATTTTGCTGCGGCAAGATTTACTTTTTGGCATGTCGCCGCTGTGAAGGTTTATTTCGCTGTAGCAAGATTCACTTTTTGGCTATCGTCAGGCCAACACCACAAAACCGTGAATTGCACAGTCACGCCTTTTTGCAGTTTTTCACGTAACGACACAGATCCAAATCAAATCGAATGCAAAATCATTCGACCAGGACACCAACCAACCAATAAATCATTCATCAACACGTTATTAATCAATTAATTAACCAAATCATGCAATGAACGCAAATTTTACAGATTTTAAGAACAATTTACACTAACATGTTATCAAACAAGCCACATGTTATCAAACATCAATAAAAATATTATAATCAATTACCTGAAGCTCTAATACCACTATAAGTAAGTGATCAGGTTCGTGCAGCAAAAAAACGTAATATTAAAACAAAAAAGATCACTTACTCTAACCAAGATCCGAGTACAGACTATAATGTTTTCATACATAAACTAAAATGTAAAATAAAATCTGTGTAAAAAACAAATCCATACAAGGATTTAGTCCACACCCACGATTGGAGGCTCCTTCGAATATCTCTGACTTCGCTCACAAACATTGTTCACCAAGTACTATTCATAGGCAATTGTTCACCAACTACTATTCATAGACATTGTTCGTTGGATACTATTCATCGAAATTGTTCACTGTATTTCTTCACTAATCAATCCAACGTAGGATCACACTCACAGAAATCCACACGAAGATAAACTGAAGAACTGATAATTGTTTTGCTAGAACAATTGCCAGCTTCAAGAATCAAAAGACAATCAAAGAAAAAAAAAATTCTTTCGCACTCAATGTAACAACTACTTTCTTCTACCAAAATCATAATATAGATTAATAAAAAGACAGCATATTTATCAAAACAGTTGGGCCCAAAAATTTTTCTTTACTTAATAATTACATTCTTTACAAAACAGAACATCATGTGTATAAAGATTCTCAAAAACGAAAACAGTGGACAATGCAGCCAAGTCTCCCCGCTTGCCGACGTCCATCCGACCAGGTCCTCACCTATTTCCTGTACAACAAAGAAAACAATGGAGTGAGCACAAAGATGCCCAGTAAGTAAAAAATCTCTTACTCTATCATCCCTGTGCATTACTCATCAATTCTCTTTGTATTCTTATCAATTTTCTAATTCAAAAATCTCATTTTTCTTTCTTTTCTTTTCTTTCTATTCTTTTCTTTTTCTCAATCTCATTCCGCTTTCTCATGGCGGAGACCGCTAGATCAGTCACTACTGCCTTTTCACAAGGTCGTTCAACACTATGATAGTCTACCGTATTATCTGTGTCATTGGTTAGAATAATACCGGGCTAAGACATTTCTAGAATGGCTGCTATATGTGATAATGGGTTCTATCAAGATTTGAAACACTTGATCCCTCGTCACGGTTTGACCATCCTAAGGACATATATCAATCATATGAATATTTACATGATATAGTGAATAATGCCTTTTATTGATTATGAACATTATACAAAGAGTCTTCCACATAATTGATTGGCTCTAAGGCACCTACTCTACAATCTCCCACTTGCACTATAGCCAATCATTCATGTATTTAACATTGAATGACCAAGTGTCCATCATGCTTTGCTCTAACGAAACTTCAACAGTGGTTTTAGTAGTATTCTGCGAATCTACACATTTTCTTTCTAATTGACTTCTCGAATCAGATGAATCAACTAGTAAGTGTTGGATTACTAGTGAGACGTGATTCCTCAGCCACAATAATGGCTCATTGTTATCAGCAGTAGAACTTTACTGGTCAACAATGCTTGGAACCACATCAAGTTTAGAATGAACTTCTTGTCCAATGCCTACAGGCTGCATTAAATAATGCATATATTTAGCATCAATTGTAGAATCTGCTCAGTACTTTGCTTCGGCTTTTCTAGCTCACTGCAGTTCTATTGAGATAAAATTTCAAGCGAAAATCATCTTTATTGTTTGGAAATTGGCATCACTTATCCTCTTACAGTGTGCTCATCTTCCCCTCCATAATCCAAGATCATATCCTTAGCTCTTTTCAGGTATTTAAGGATGTCTATTGACACTTATCCTGCACTCACTTGGATCTGATTGATGTCTTCTACAAGTGCTAATATGCATTGCTCTCTTGGATCTATATAATATCTTTTGCAAGTGCTTGATGCACATGAGTATTAGTCTACATATAGCATGGTATCAGCTGGATCCAATTGTATCCGCTACAAGTGCTTAATGCACATAGACATCAATCCGAGCATAATATGGCATTGCTCACCTACATTAGATTGATATCCACTACAATGCTTAACACACATGAGACATCAATCTAAGCATACAAGATGGATCCAATCACTGATGCATCTAGGATCCTCTTCATTTATCTCTCTCTTGTGGTTTAGGACAAATTCCTTAAGAGAATGACACCATGTTCCCCGGAGAAATCCCTTCTTGGATTCTTCCATACTGAATCTTTTCAGTACCTTGTCTTGTACTCTAACTTAGGCTAAGCAACCTACCCGATTTACACGATAGATATCATTCAAGAATGTAAGTTGCTTCTCTTGATTCTTACATAGAAAGACCTTGGATAACGAAGTCTTTACATTGCAAGTTTGGTATATCATTCCCGATCATGAAGTATGTGTCAACATACAACACAGGAATGCCATTATCTCCCACTTACCTTTTTGTAAACACAGTCTCTCTTTCTTCTTGTAATACCCAAATTCTTTTACGACTTCACCAAAACGAATGTTCCAGCTCCTTGAAGCTTGCTTGAGTCCATAAATGGACCTCTAACTTGCATATCTTATCATGCCTATCAAGAACGAACCATTGGTTGTGTCATATACACATCCTTTTCAAGGTTTCATTCGGAAAGCCATCTTGACATCAATTTGCCAATCACAACTTGATATGCAACAATCGCAAGCATGATCTAGATAAACTTAATCATGGCAACCGGCAAAAAGGTTTCTTCATAGTTAATTACCATGAATTGTTTGAAACCTTTGGCAACAGTCGTGCCTTATAGGTATCACTTTGCCATGCCAATCTTCTTGAAGACCATTTACACCCTATGGGTTTTACCCCTTCAAGTGGATCCACCGAGATCATACTTGTTCTGGTACCTGGAGTCCATTTTAGTTTTCATGGCTTCAAGCCATTTAACAAAATCTGGATCCGATATACGCCTTATTAGGTTCTGGGTCATTGTCTTGGTAACCAGTACGTCACCATGTTGAGTCACGAAAAACCATATCTCTGGCTCACGACGTCCTCTCCCATATTACATAGCTCCTGTGCTACTGAGGTGGTTCACTTTGATCCACAAGTTGTGGAGTAACCTCCTCTTGATGTTCAACCACTTGCTGTGGCATATTATCCTTCTTCGTCTAATGTACTTGTGGTACTAGAACTTCATCAAGTTCTCTTTTTCTCTCACTATAGAAAAAAATTCTTTTTCTAGGAAGACACTATTACGACAACAAAACTTTTATGCTTTCTAGATGGTAAGAATAGTATCCTTTGGTCTTCAGGAACCCCAAAATTACTTTCACAGGATTTCGAGCCCGATTGTTCGAGTTAATTTCTTGACATAAGTTTCACAACCCAAATCCTTGGATAAGCAAGTTGGGCTTTCGCCCACTCCATACCATATGGAGTCTTATCTAAGACTTTGATGCACACAGTTCAATACTGAGTCTAGTATCTAGGGCATAACCCCAGATTGATGCAGGTAGACCACTAAAACTCATCATGACCTAACCATGTCAAGTAGGTCCTGTTTCTCCTTTCAGACACACCATTATGTGGGGTGTATACGGAGAGCCGTTTTTTTTACTATCCCACATTCCTTCAAGTATGTTTAACTCAACTTGCCAGTTGGCATAGTTGTTATTTTGAGAGTATCCTTATTTGTCTATCTTAAGAACATATTATTAAACAGTTCTATAAAAATTATTTATACTAAAATACAACAATTCATTAGTAAAACAATTTTTACTTGTCCAAAGTGGACACAAAAAAATTATTTCTAGAAACGAAGAATATCATAACAATCCCAAGTTCTAAGTACCAAGCCCGTAGGCAAAATCAGATGATAAGATCCTACAGCTAATGCAGCACCGTGTGCTTCATTTCCAACTGATAGGTCCACCTCTCCCTTGGTAGTAATCTACTCTACCATAGTTCATAGTCCTACACATCAGAACAAATTTGAGTGCCACATTTGTGTCAATGACCCAAGATGTCGAGGGAAAAGTTAATCTCAATCAAGAACGTACCGACAAAGAAGTAACATTCTTCTTCCTTTTTGTTAGGAAGCCTTGTAATGTTTCCTCTAGTGGCTTGGATTCCCACAGTGAGAACACACCCTTCCTCTATAACAGTTCCTTGAATGACTTCTGAGCCCTTTCCTGCTCACTTGAGTTGGCTTCAACCAACATCATGTTTCTACATTTTCAGCCTGACAATAGTCTTTAACATATCCAAAGCTCAAAAGTATTCTCTTACCATCCTCAATGAAGTCATAGACAAATTGATAGTAAGAATCTGCAAAGACATATATAGGTCTATCGTAAACCCTCATTAAGTCTGAATCCTAAAATCTCAAGCTTGTTCATAATCATCAACTTATATATGATTGCCAATTTTGGTACCCTCTTCCAACCTACATCTAATAATGATTGAGACACCATATGCTTCTCATTCTCTGAAGAAATGAGAAATAAAAGTAAGTCCATTTTCTAGCACTGTTGTCGTAGTAATGGTGTCATTGATGCACACAATATATTTGTCATTTCTACTTTTGCATCATGTGTATGCTTCATATATACATACCCAGCCTATGGATAGAAATCAGCAGGCTCTGGTGACAAAGCCTACTCAATGGTGTATAATCTATCGCTTGACTGAATTAATTTGTTTATACTTCTATACCATTCAACGAAATTTCACCATCCCATTTCTCTTCCGTTCGATGACATTAAGTGAATCTACACGTGCAGAAAAAATAACCGTTATTACAATGTTTATTATTATTAATAACTTTAATAAAAATTAACTAAGGGCTATAAAACATAATTTAAATCATGTACCTCCATGTTAAGCGTTACATGATGCTGCATTTGCTGTAGGATCTTATCGTCTGATTTTGTCTATGGGCTTGTTTCTTGGAACTTGTAGATTATTATGATTTTTCTTCAGTTTCTAGAAATTATATTTCCCTGTCCACATAGGACAAATGAGAATATTACTTTACTAATGGATTATTATCCTTGAGTGTAAATAATATTCTTTTTAGAATTTTTTTTATAATAATATGTTCTTATGATAGACAATAAGGATAATCTCAAAAATGACAACTATGCCAACTGAGGCAAGTTGAGTTAAACATACTTGAAGAAATGTGGGATAGTTTTAAAACTCGCATCCCTGTGTACACCCCATCATAATGGTGCACTTGAAATGAGGAATATGACCTTACATGAAATGGTTAGATCCATGATGAGTTTTTGCCCACATAGTTCTGGGGTTATGCCTTAGAGACTACGACTCATGCACTGAATGGTGTGCCGTCAAGGTCTATAGATAAGACTCCATATGATCAATGGAGTGGGCGAAGGCCCAACTTGTCTTATCTAAGGATTTGGGTTTGCAAAGCTTATGTCAAGAAATTGACTTCGAACAACCTGAGCCTGAAATCCTGCATCTATATATTTGTAGGGTATCCTAAGAAGACCTAAGGATATTATTTCTACCATCCAAAACAGCACAAAATTTTTGTTACTCGTACAGGTGTCTTCCTAGAAAAGGAATTTTTTTAAGAAGTACTAGTGGGAGAAAAGTAGAACTTAATGAAGTTCTAGTACCACAAGATACATTAGACAAAGGACAGGATGATGTGCCACAAGAGGTGGTTGAACATGTAAGTAAGTGATCAGGTTTGCGCAGCAGAAAAAGGTAATATTAAAACGAAAAAGATCACTTACTTGAACCAAGATCCGAGTACATATTATAACGTTTTCATGCATAAACTAAAACATAAAATAAAATATGTGTAAAAAACAAATCCATACAAGGATTTAGTCCATAACCACGATTGGAGGCTCCTTCGAATATCTCTGACTTCGCTCACAAACAATGTTCATCATGTACTATTCATCAACACTGTTCACCAGCTACAATTCATAGACACTATTCGGTGGATACTGTTCATCGACATTGTTCACCATATTTCTTCGCTAATTGATCCAATGTAGGATCGCACTCACGAAAATCCACATAAAGATAATCCAAAGAACCGACAATTGTTTTGCTAGAACAATTGCTGGGTTCAAGAATCAAAAGACAATCAAAGAAAAAAAAATTCTTTCGCACTCAAAGAGTGAAAACGTGAGAGAGTGAGTGCTCTTGGGTGGTGAGGGTTTTTTGTTTTTATAAAAAGCATTCCTTGTGTTTTAATTAAGTGCATTTATATAGTGCAACTAATTAAAACCCTACTCCAATAAGGAATACCCATGGGCACCAACCCAAGCTTATCCTTGCAACCAAACACCATGTAATTGGTATTTTAAATTAATTAATTATTATTATAATTAAAATCAATTAATATATAATAATACATTAACATTTAATTAATAATAACAATTCATTTAAATATATGCATACATATATTTAAATATAATCTCACGTATTTAATTTTAATATCAAATTAAATACAAGCAACAACTTTAGCAAATTTAATTGCACTGCAAGATTACTAAAATACCCTTTCATCCTGAAAGACGAAAATACCCTTCTCACAAATTGATTCTTAAATTATCTTCTAAGTGTGTGACCCGTAGACTCCTTATCATATCGGCAGTGTGTAGTATTGCAATTAACACAAATTAATCGTCTCACTACACAGACCAAGATTGGCCCCTAGCAAGGCATCATGGCCACCTGATAGATTCAGATTCAACAAAACCACAGCATGTCAACAGTATGGTTACCGTACAATCAAATCCTATCATCAAATATGATCTCATCGAGACTGAGATACAGAAATAGTGTCAACATTAGATATCCTCGACATGTTTGTATTCAGTTACTAGACCAATAACAGGAATATTAAATTGGACTGAGCAAAAACTCAATCCCACTGTGGCCACAGATTTAGTGTCATTGCCATGTACTGAATTACCTAGTGACATAACTTCTCCCATACCCAAGAGTGATGAATCCTTTGTTGATCCACCATAGTCTTGATACACTCCTTGATGCAGTTAATCACTACCGTATTGATAGCTCTAAATAGAACTATGTTGGGCTAGTTTCAAACTACATCAATCGATGCACAAGGCGCTCCGGTGATCTCAAGTCTAAGGATCACATGCACCACCATTCGTTAGAGGATTTATTCCATAGACACCAGGGTTACCATCCATGTGGAATCTTCTTATGGGTCTGTCTAGTGAACTTGCCTACAACAAGCACCCATGTGTCGCACCAGGTTGTCGATAAACAACATTGACAAGTGAGATCAATCACTGCCTTTCGACAAGGTCGTTCAACACTATAATAGCCTTACCGTATTATCTGTTTCATTGGTTAGAATAATATCGAGGCTATAGACATTTCTAGAATGGCTGCTATATGTGATAATAGGGTTCTATCAAGATTTGAAACACTTGATACCCTCGTCACGGTTTGACCATCCTAAGGACATATATCAATACATATGATATGATTTACATGATATAGTGAATAATGCCTTTTATTGATTAATGAACATTATTACAAAGAGTCAATTCCACAATAATTGATTGGCTCTAAGGCACCTACTCTAGCAATCTCCCACTTGCACTATAGCCAATCATTCATGTATTTAACATTGAATGACCAAAGTGTCCATCATGCTTATGCTCTAACAGAAACTTCAACAGTGGGTTAGTAGGTATTCTGCGAATCTACACATTTTCTTTCTGATTGACTTCTCAGATCAGATCGAATCAACTAAGTAAGTGTTTGGATTACTAGTGAGACTGTGATTCCTCAGCCACAATAATGGCTCCATTGTTATCGCAGTAGAACTTTACTGGGTCAACAATGCTTGGAACCACATCAAGTTTAGTAATGAACTTCTTGGTCAAAATTGCCTACATGGCTGCATTAAATAATGCAATATATTTAGCATCAATTGTAGAATCTGCTGCAGTACTTTGCTTCGAGCTTTTCTAGCTCACTGCAGTTCTATTGAGATAAAATTTCAAGCGAAAATCATCTTTATTTGTTTGGAAACTGGCATCACTGTATCCTCTTACAGTGTGCTCATCTTCCCCTCCATAATCCAAGATCATATCCTTAGTCTCTTTTCAGGTATTTAAGGATGTCTATTGACACTTATCCAATGTCACTCACTTGGATCTGATTGATGTCTTCTACAAGTGCTAATATGCATTGCTCTCTTGGATCTAATTAATATCTTTTGCAAGTGCTTGATGCACATGAGATATTAGTCTAAGCATATAGCATGGTATCGCTCAGTTGGATCCAATTGATATCCGCTACAAGTGCTTAATGCACATAAGACATCAATCCGAGCATATAACATGGCATTGCTCACCTGCACTCGATTGATATCCACTACAAGTGCTTAACACACATGAGACATCAATCTAAGCATACAAGATGGATCCAATCACTGATGCATCTAGGATCCTCTTCATTTTATCTCTCTCATGTGGTTTAGGACACATATCCTTAGAGAGATAGACACCATGTTCCACCGGAAGAAATCCCTTCTTGGATTCTTCCATACTGAATCTTTTCAGTACCTTGTCTATGTACTCTAACTTAGGCTAAGCAACCTACCCGATCTACCACGATAGATCTTCATTCAGAGAATGTAGGTTGCTTCTCCTGAGTCTTACATAGAGAAGAACTTGGATAACGAAGTCTTTACCAATTGCAAGTTTGGTATATCATTCCCGATTAGAAGTATGTAGTCGACATACAACACTAGGAATGCCATTATCCTCCCACTTACCTTTTTGTAAACACAGGTCTTACTTTCATTCTTGATATAACCAAATTCTTTTACGACTTCACCAAAACGAATGTTCCAGCTCCTTGAAGCTTGCTTGAGTCCATAAATGGACCTCTACAACTTGCATATCTTATCAACCTATCCACCAAGAACGAAACCATTGGGTTGTGTCATATACACATCCTCTTCAAGGTTTCCATTCAAGAAAGCCATCTTGACATCAATTTGCCAAATTTCACAACTATGATATGCAACAATCGCAAGCATGATCTAGATAGACTTAATCATGGCAACCGGCAAAAAGGTTTCTTCATAGTTATTACCATGAATTTGTTTGAAACCTTTGGCAACCAGTCGTGCCTTATATGTATACACCTTGCCATAAATGCCAGTATTCTTCTTGAAGACCATTTACACCCTATGGGTTTTACCCCTTCAAGTGGATCCACCAGAGATCATACTTGGTTCTGGTACCTGGAGTCCATTTTAGATTTCATGGCTTCAAGCCATTTAACGAAATCTGGATCCGATATAGCACCTTATTAGGTTCTGGGTTCATTGTCTTGGTAGACCAGTACGTCACCATGTTGAGTCATGAGAAAACCATATCTCTCAGGCTCACGACGTACTCTCCCATATTTACATAGCTCTTGTGCTACTTGAGGTGGTTCACTTTGATCCACAAGTTGTGGAGTTACCTCCTCCTGATGTTCAACCACTTGCTGTGGCATATCATCCTATCATTCGTCTAATGTATCTTGTGGTACTAGAACTTCATCAAGTTCTTCTTTTTCTCTCACTATAGAAAAAAATTCCTTTTCTAGGAAGACACTAGTACGAGCAACAAAACTTTTATGCTATTCTAGATGGTAGAAATAGTATCCTTTGGTCTTTTCAGGACACCCCACAAATATACTTTCGCAAGATTTCGAGCCCAGATTGTTCGAGTTAATTTCTTGACATAAGTTTCACAACCCAAATCCTTAGATAAGACAAGTTGGGCTTGCGCCCACTCCATAGCTCATATGGAGTCTTATCTATAGACTTTGATGGCACACAGTTCAATACGTGAGTCGCAGTATCTAGGGCATGACCCCAGATTGATGCAGGTAGACCACTAAAACTCATCATGGACCTAACCATGTCAAGTAAGGTCCTGTTTCTCCTTTCAGACACACCATTATGTTGGGGTGTATACGGAGAGCCGATTTTTTATACTATCCCACATTCCTTCAAGTATGTTTAACTCAACTTGCCATAGTTGGCATAGTTGTTATTTTGAGAGTATCCTTATTGTCTATCTTAAGAACATATTATTATAAAACAGTTCCATAAATAATATTATTTATACTAAAATACAACAATTCATTAGTAAAACAATATTCTTACTTGTCCAAAGTGGACACAGAAAAATTATTTCTAGAAACTGAACGAATATCATAACAATCCACAAGTTCTAAGTAACAAGCCCGTAGGCAAAATCAGATGATAAGATCCTACAGCTAATGCAGCACCGTGTGCTTCATTTCCAACTGATAGGTCCACCTCTCCCTTGGTGAGCAATCTACTCTACCATAGTTCATAGTTCTTGCACATCAGAACAAATTTGAGTGCCACATTTTGTGTCAATGACCCAAGATGTCGATGGGAAAAGTTAATCTCAATCAAGAACGTACCTGACAAAGAAGTAACATTCTTCTTCCTTTTTGTTAGGAAGGCCTTGTAATGTTTCCTCTAGTGGCTTGGATTCCCATAGTGAGGACAAACACCCTTCCTATCTATAACAGTTCCTTTGAATGACTTCTGAGCCCTTTCCTGCTCACTTGAGTTGGCTTCAACCAACATCAATGTTTCTAACATTTTCATGCCTGACTCAATAGTCTTCAACATATCCAGAAGCTCAAAAATGGTATTCTTCTTACCATCCTCAATGAAGTCATAGACAAATTGATAGTAAGAATCTGGCAAAGACTATAATATCAAGTCTATCGTTAAACCCTCATTAAGTCTGCATCCTAAAATCTCAAGCTTGTTCATATAATCGATCAACTTAAATATATGATTGCCAATTTTGGTACCCTCTTCCAACCTACATCTAAATAATGATTGAGACACCATATGCTTCTCATTTCTCTGAAGAAAATGAAGAATATAAAGTAAGTCCATTTTCTAGCACTGTTGTCGTAGTAATGGTGTCATTGATGCAAGCACAATATATCTTGTCATTTCTACTTTTGCATCATGTGTATGCTTCATATATACATACCCAGCCTAATGGATAGAACTATCAGCAGGCTCTGGTGACAAAGCCTACTCAATGGTGTATAATCTATCGCTTGACTGAAGTATATAATTTATACTTCTATACCAGTCAACGAAATTTTCACCATTCCATTTCTCTTCCAGTTCGATGACATTAAAGTGAATCTACACGTGCAGAAAAAGTAACCGTTATTACAATGTTTATTATTATTTAATAAGGCCTTTTATTAAACAATCACTCCCACTATTTTCCTCAAGCCAACAACCCTCCCTATTAACTGGAAAAGCCTGTTGGCTTTCCTAGTGGACTGAGATCCCATCTGGCCCATTTCAAACCTTTGCTTTGGCGAACAAGCCAAAATGGGTTGATTAGGTAGGCCAACAAACTTAATCCACACCAGTTGATAGCTCCCACTACCAACCTCAAATGTGAAGCAAGCCAATCACACAATCCAACGGCCTAACCGTCGTCCTCAAGTGTGATTCCCAGTATCAGTAGAGTGGACACTACATGTCACCACGTACACATAACATGTGTACTACTTTACTAAGTCTATGACGTGTTTATCAACCTTCGCTTTGGTGAACAAGCAAAACTGTCATTTTAAGTCGACCCATCACCATCAAGGAAAACTCCAATGAATTTTAACCTCCCACTGGTAAAAGTGTACCCTTCACTTTGGTGAACAAGGTTCCGACGAATAGTGGTTTGATTAAAACCATGGTGATGGAAGGCATACGTGACTTAATATACCTTATTTGAGGGGTTTTTAATTTTACGTCTCACCAATTTATTATCTTTGTTAGAATGTCATTGTTTGGCATGTTATTGAACATTCAACTTTAGCATGCATTCTAAAAATAAATTAAACGTGCCAGTACATGGCCCACTAAAACCGATTTCCTCGAGCCTAGAGGAATCGATGGGTCAACCTAGGGGTTTAAAAATAAACTTCGGTCTTCCAGTTTGCCTCGTCATCGCTCTTTCATTTCTTCATCATGATCGTACATAGAATTTATAAATCCTATTCTAATTTACATCAATAAAAATAGAAACCTCGTGTTACATACGAGGGGAGTAAGATGAGAAGAAGAAATACATAGAGAATTTATAGAGAGAGGCAGGACACACAGGTCCTATTTATTGAAAACTTTACAAACAAACCCAAAATTTTAAATAAGCACACCAAAGGTCTAAGGCTCATGTACCGGGCACATGAAATTTCAAACAAGAACATTGCATACATCCAAAATTAACATTTTGAATTTGGGTGGGTGAAATTATTAAATTTCCTTCTTAAATGTGCAGAATAATTATTGGCTTTAAAGGTTCATAATACTGTAATTTGGTCCCTACACGAAAAACAAAAAAAAAAACAATCCAGTAGGATTCTTGCCCCGGCGAAGTCCAAATATTCATGGTCGCTGTGACAAAATTTTATTTTGCTGCAGCAAGATTTACTTTTCGGCATGTCGCCGCTGCAAAGGTTTATTTCGCTGCAGCAAGATTCACTTTTTGGCTATCGTCACGATGAACACCACAAAACAGTGAATCGCACAGTCACGCCTTTTTGCAGTTTTTCACGTAATGACACAGATCCAAATCGAATCGAATGCAAAATCATTCGACCAGGACACCAACCAACCAATAAATCATTCATCAACACGTTATTTAATCAATTAATTAACCAAATCATGCAATGAATGCAAATTTTACAGATTTTAAGAACAATTTACACTAACATGTTATCAAACAAGCCACATGTTATCAAACACCAGTAAAAATATTATAATCAATTACTTGAGGCTCTAATACCACTGTAAGTAAGTGATCAGGTTCACGCAGTAGAAAAACGTAATGTTAAAACAAAAAAGATCACTTACTCTAACCAAGATCCGAGTACAGACTATAACGTTTTCATACATAAACTAAAATGTAAAATAAAATCTATGTAAAAAACAAATCCATACAACGATTTAGTCCACACCCATGATTGGAGGCTCCTTCGAATATCTCTGACTTCGCTCACAAACACTATTCATCAAAACTGTTCATTGGCAATTGTTCACTGACTACAATTCATAGACACTGTTCGTCGGATACTATTCATTGAAATTGTTCACTGTATTTCTTCACTAATCTATCCAACGTAGGATCACACTCACAGAAATCTACACGAAGATAAACTGAAGAACCGATAATTGTTTTGCTAGAACAATTGCCGGCTTCAAGAATCAAAAGACAATCAAAGAAAAAAAAAATTCTTTCGCACTCAAAGAGTGAAAACGTGAGAAATTGAGTGCTCTTGGGTGGCGAGGGTTTTTTGTTTTAATAAAAAACATTCCTTGTGTTTTAATTAATTTGCACTTACATAGTACAACTAATTAAAACCCTATTCTAATAAGGAATACCCATGGGCACCAACCCAAGCTTACCCTTGCAACCAAACACCATGTAATTGTTAGAGTAGATGCCCTAGAGCCAATCAATTATTGTAAAATTGACTCTTTGTAATAATGTTCATTAATCAATAAAAGGCATTTTATTCTATATCGCGTAAATCATTATTATTGTAATATGTATTGATATATGTCCTTAGAATGGTAGAGCCGTGACGAGGGTATCAAGTGTTTCAAATCTTGATAGTGAGAACCCTATGAGCACATATGGTGGCCATTCTAGAAACGTCCGTAGCCCCAGTATTATTCTGAACTAAGGGCACAGATAATACGGTAAGGCTATCATAGTGTTGAACGACCCTGTCGAAAGGCAGTGACTGATCTCACTTGTCAAGGTTGTTTGGTGACAACCTGGTGCAACACATGGGTGTTTGTTGTAGGCGATTACACCACAGCAAGTTCACTGGACTGACCCACCAGAGGATTCCATATGGATGGTAACCCCAGTGTCTATGGAACAAATCCTCTAACGAATGGTGGTGCATGTGATCCTTAGACTTGAGATCACCGGAGCGCCTTGTGCACCGATTGGTGTAGTTTGACACTAGCCTAACGCAGTTCTTTTCAGAGCTGTCAATACGGTGGTGATTGGCTGCATCAAGGAGTGTATCAAGACTATGGTGGATTGACAGAGGATTTATCACTCCCGGGTACGGGAGAAAGTTATCTCACGGCGCAATTCAGTATATGGCAATGACACTAAAACTGTGGCCACAGTGGGATTGAGTTGTTGCTCTATCCAGTTTATAATACGGGTCATTGGTCCAGAAACTGAATAAATAATATCGAGAGTAACCGAAGGTTGACACTATTTCTATGCCTTCGTCTCGTCGAGATAACGTATGATGAAAGGATCGAATTGTACGGTAACCATATCGTTGACAGGTAGCTACTTTGCTGAATCCGAATCTATCGGGTGGCCATGATGCCTTGCTAGGGGCCAATCTTGGTCTGTGTATTAGTGGGACGATTAATTGGTGTTAATCGCGATATTATACACTACCGATATGATGAGAAGCCTATGGGTCACACACATAGAAGATAATTTAAGACTCAGGACGTAAGAAGGGCGTTTTCGTCTTTTTAGGCGAAAGGGTATTTTGGTAATTTCACAGTGCAATTAAATTTGCTGAGGTCGTAGCCTTTTATTTAATTTGTTAGAAAAATCAAATAAGTGAAATTACATTTAAATATGTGTTAGCATATATTTAAATAAATTATCATTATTGTTAAATGTTAATATATATATATTAAATATATATTAATTGATTTTAATTGAGATAATGATGAATTAAAATAAATATCTAATTGGGAGTGTTTGGAAACAAGGGGTGTTTAGATTGGAGCCCAAGCCTATTCCATATGGGAATAGGGCAATTAAAATGTTACTATAAAAAAAATATTTTAATTGTAAAAGTAAGAGAATTTTCATTTAACACATTTTCATTGAAAAGGGAAAAACACACAGCCCCAAACTCTCTCCCACACCAGATTCAGTTTTGATTGACAATCAAAACACTCTTCATTTCTTCTTGATTCTTAAGGCTAAGGAGGATCTAGCAAATCCCTCCCTAGTTCCTTGCGATTGTCTTCGTGTGGACTACGTCGGTTCGATCCTACACTTGGGTCAGTAGGAAAACACATTCAGAGACAACTTGGAGGAGCCTCCAAACGTGTGTATGGTTTCTTAAACTCTAGATTAATTTTCTACAGACTCTTATTGTGATATACATTGTAAAATTGTACCATGATCTTGGTTCTATGGAACGATCCTTGTCATTATTGATTTTGTTTTCCGTTGCCTCAATGGATCGTTTCCTAACAGTGGTATCAGAGCCTAGGGTACCAGATTTTACAGTTTTTATGTGGATGGTTGATAACATGTATTTGATGATAATATGTTGCCTTAAAGAATCTGCATAAAATCTGCCTTAAAAGCATGTTTTAAGAAATCAATTAATCGATTAATTTTAACTTGTTCATGATCTGCAATATTGGTATAATGGGTGATGGATTTTTGTTGAAATCAGTGTGTATGATTGATTGCGAAATTCATTTGGTGTGTATATGGTTACTGTATGAACAGATCTGGAGCTATAGATCTGTGTACGCTCGCTGCGGTGATATAACTCATCACCGCAGCATGCGTTGCTCACGTTCATGCTGATTACGAAAACAGCACTCGCCACGGCAATATAAACCATCACCACGGCAATCGTCCTTAGGACGAGCGCTGTACAAAATCAACGTTGGCCACGGCGATCACACGTTGAGCGTGAATGTCAAGTCAACCAACACACACTGCAGTGATCTAACTCATCACAGCAGCGAGCGCACTTCTGAGTGTGTAGGGGCTAGATTGTAAAGTTTCAAAACTTTTAGACCAAATTACAGATCTGCAAATTGTCAGTGGTAATTAATAATTAACCCACCAATTTCAAAAACTGATTGTTTTTTAAATGTATGTGATGTATTTGTTTGTATATTGCATGGTGCCTAGTACATGAGCCTTAAACCTATGGTGAATGTTTTAAAATATTTTCGGGTATGTATGGTTGTATAATTTATTAAATAGGGCCTACGTGTCCTGCCTTTCTCCTCTTCTCAATGTATATTCTCTTCTCATCTCATTCCCCTCGAATGTAAATCGAGGTTTCTAAATTTATTGATGTAAAGAATTCTATATAATTATTATTATTGTAAATTTAGTATGAAGTATTTGTAATGTACTTAAAGACAGAGCAAAGGACAAGGCAACCATACTTGAAGACTCAAGATATTTATTATAGGACCCCTAGGTGACCCACCAATTCCTCTAGGCTCGAGGAAATCGGTTTTAGTTGGGCCATGTACTGGCACGTTTTAATATTTTGATTAGAATACATGCTAAGGTTGAATGTTGAATAACATGCCAAACAATGTCATTCTAACAAAGATAATAATCTGGTGAGATATTAAATAACAAACCCTCAATTAAAGTATATTAAGTCACGTAAGCCTTCCATCACCATGGTTTTAATCAAACCACTGTTCGTCGAAACCTTGTTTGCCAAAGCGCAGGGTACACTTCTACCAGTAGGAGGTTAAAATGCATTGAAGTTTTCCTTAATGGTGATGGGTCGACTTAAAATGACGGTTTTGCTTGTTCACCAAAGCGAATATTGATAAAAACGTCATAGGCATAGTAGAACAATACACATACTATGTGTACGTGGTGACATGTAGTGTCCACTCTACTGATACTGAGAATCACACTAGAGGACAATGGTTGGAGCCATTAGATTGTGTGATTGGCTTGTTGGCTTTTTCATATTTGAGGTTAATAGTAAGAGCTATCAACTAGTGTGGATTAAGTTTGTTGGCCTACCTAATCAACTCATTTTGGCTTGTTCGCCAAAGCGAAGGTTTGAAATGAGAAGGATGGGATCTCGGTCCACTGGGAAAGTCAACGGGCTTTCCTGAGTTAATAGTGAGGGCTATTGACTTGAGTAAAATAGTGAGAGCATCGTTTAATAAATGACCATATTAAATAATAATGAACTTTATAATGACTTTATTTTTCTGCAATTGTAGATTCACCAAAATAAGCATTATGAACCTGCGACCGATAATCGAGAAAGAAAATAGGTTGGATGGATCCAATTTCTTAGACTGGTATCGTAATCTTTGGATTATACTCAAGTCAAAAAAGAAATTGTATATCCTTGAAAAGCCATACATGGCTGAGCCTGATCTTGATGCCACTCAGGACGTAAAGGATACTTATCAAAAGTTCCTTGATGATGCTGATAGTGTTCAATGCTTGATCTTAGCATCGATGACACCTATGTTGCAAAAGCAGCATGAGAATATGGACGCTTCTTCCATTATTCTATACCTCAAGGAGATTTTCGAAACAAATGCTCGACATGAGAGGTACAAGGTGTCAAAAGCACTGTTTGGGAGTCGTCTGACTGAGGGAGCCCAAGTTGGTCTTCATGTGCTTAAGATGATCGACCATATAGAGAGGCTTGAGACTTTGGGATGTGGCTTGGATGCAGAATTACAAATGGATTTAATTCTGCAATCCTTGCCTGACTCTTATGCTCCGTTCATAATGAATTTCAATATGAACACGACGGAGAAAACCCTGTCAGTACTTTTGAACATGCTGAGGACAGCAGAGCAGGACTTGAAAAAGTCCAATCCTGTTTTACTGGTTGCTGCCAGTAAAGTAAAGGGTAAGGCCAAGGCCGAACCCAAGCCCAAGCCCAAAGGACAGGCTGCTCTTGGCCCTAAGAGTGGCATAGGGAAGGGAAAAGCAGTGTGCTTCTTTTGTGGCAAGCCTGGCCACTAGAGGAAACACTGCAAGGCTTTCCTCGCAAGCAAAAAGAAGTCAGATGCTACGACTTCAGGTATGTTTATGATTGAGATTAACTTCTGTCCCTCAATATCTTGGGTCATTGACACAAGATGTGGTACTCACATTTGTACTGATGTGCAGGGACTAAGGCAGAGTAAAGTGCTCACCAAGGGAAATGTGGACCTACGAGTTAGAAATGGAGCACATGTGGCCGCATTGGCTGTAGGGACTTACTGTTTATGTTTGCCTACGGGCTTGTTATTGGAACTACATAGCTGTTATCACGTACCTTCTATTTCTAGAAATATTATTTTAGTATCCGCTTTGGATAATATGGGGTATCATTTTGAGATATCTAATGGATTGTTGTCCTTTAGTTTGAATGGTATTATATTTGGAATTGCAAGGTTATATAATGGATTATATGTTCATGACTTAAACAATAAAGATATTCTCAATGTTGAAACCAAGAAAGCTAAACATAGCGATCAAAACCAGACATATCTCTAGCACTGTAGATTGTGTCATGTTAATAAGACCCGCATTGTAAAACTTCAAAGGGATGGAATTTTGGACCCTTTTGACTTTCAGTCATTTGAGGTATGCGAGTCATGCCTATTAGGCAAGATGACCAAGTCTCCTTTCACAGGACAAGGTGAAAAGGCTATTGAGCTATTAGGCATCATCCATAGTGATGTATGTGGTCCACTAACAGTTGAGGCCAGAGGTGGACATTCATACTTCATCACATTTACAGATGACTTCAGTAGATATGGTTATGTCTATCTTATGAGACATAAATCTAAAGCCTTTGATAAATTCAAGGAATTCAGGAATGAAGTATAAAATATGTTGGGCAAAAGTATTAAAGCTCTTCGATCGGATCGAAGAGGTGAATACTTAAGCTCAGGGTTTTCAGAGTACCTGAAGAAATGTGGGATAGTATCACAACTCACCCCTCCTTATACACCCCAACACAATGGAGTGTCAGAAAGGAGGAACAGGACCTTACTTGACATGGTTAGGTCCATGATGAGTTTTAGTGATTTACCTACATCGTTCTGGGGTTATGCCCTAGAGATTGCGACTCATGTTTTGAACGGTGTGCCGTCAAAGTCTGTAGATAAGACTCCATATGAATTATGGAATGGGCGAAATCCCAACTTGTCTTATCTAAGGCTTTGGTGTTGTGAAGATTATGTTTAAGAAATTGACTTCGAACAATTGGCCGAAAATCCTGTAAATGTATATTTTGTGGGGTATCCAAATAAGACCAAAGGATACTACTTCTACCACCCAAAGAGCGCAAAATTTTTGTTGCTCGATCTGGTGTCTTCCTAGAAAAGGAATATTTTTCTAAGAAGTACTAGTGGGAGAAAAGTGAACTTGATGAAGTTCTAGAACCGCAAGATATACTAACGAAGGACAGGATGATGTGCCACAAGAGTGGTTGAGCATCAAGAGGAGGTTACTCCACAACTTGTGGATCAAGTGAACCACCTCAGTGCATAGGAGCTACGTAGATCTGGGAGAGTACGCCAAGCCCGAGAGATATGGTTATCTCATACTCACATGGTGATGTACTAGTCTACCAAGATGATGAACCTAGAACCTACGAAGACGCATATTTGGATCCAGATTCTGTTAAATGGCTTGAAGCCATGAAATCTGAGATGACTCCATTTACTAGAACCAAGTATGGTCTCTAGTGGAACCACCTGAAGGGGTAAAACCCATAGGGTGTAAATGGGTCTTCAAGAAGAAGACTGACATGGATGGCAAGGTGCATACTTATAAAGCATGACTGGTTGCCAAATGATTCAAACAAATTCATGGTATTGACTATGAAGAAACCTTTTCGCTAGTTGCCATAATTAAATCCATCCGGATTATGCTTGCGATAACTGCATATCATGACTATGAGATTTGGCAAATGGATGTCAAAATAGCTTTCCTGAATGAACCTTGAGGAGGATGTGTATATGACACAACTGGATGGTTTCGTTCTTGATGGGCAAGCTGATAGGTGTATGCAAGTTGCGAGATCCATTTATGGACACAAGCAAGTGTAAACCCCGCGTTATTATTATTCCAATGCCCTAAGGTATGAAATTTACCTTTTCAAGTAATTTTCTTTTTTGAATGGAAGGGTAAAATGGTCAATTTACATGTATTTCGAGATGTGGCCGTTATAAGTGTAAAGGATGATATCATTGAAGAGAATGAGGTAGAATGGTTATAAAGTTGATTGATAAGGTTAAATGGCATAAATGGTAACCAAGGGTATAATGGTCTTTTCATACAAAACCATATGATTAAGTGTCCATAAAGTGCACCAAGGGTAAATTAGTCATTCACCTAATGGGATTGCTTAATGGTTAAGTGTTTTAAAGAAGTCAAATGGCATTAATGAGTACTTATCTTTATGTTGAGGTAGAATGACCAAAACGCCCTTATATGAAAATTTATCCAAATGACCTTTATATCTAACTTTTATTGACCAATCATATTTGAGTATCAATGGAATGAATATTTACAAGGTTAAAGTGAGAGTAGTCCCTTAGAGACCCCAAAATCATCTCTTCTTCTTCATCTCTCAAATCCCCATAAAAGCCACTAATCCAAGCTTTTATTCTCAAATTTTCTTAGGATTTCAAGTTGATTTTCAAAGGAGATCACCATCCACTCTTAAAGAACTTCAATTTCAGGGTTAAAGGTGAGTTTCAAAACCCTAGTTTTTCTGAATTTTTTGGTTAAAAGAGAATTCATAAGTGGTTGTGTGTGTGAGGTAGAAAGGTGAAACTTTGAGCCAAGGAGGAGTACCTTTGTGCTTTGAATACTAAGGTAGGAAAAAATCTCCCTTATGACTATAATTGTAACACCTGGTTTTATGAAACTTACATTTATTTATGTTAATATGAGTGTGATGCTATGTTTTGGTTATGGATTGTTTAAATGGTGTGTTGATTGGTGTATGTGTCATGTGGATGATATATTCCAATTAAGAGATTTGTAGTTGGACATGTTTTTGGCACTTTTTTGGTTCTGTAAAAAGGGAGGTTTTTATGGCCTTTTATACTAAGATGATATGGCAAATGATCTGAATGTGCAAATGAAGGTGACATGGTTAAAATGAATAGAATTCGGATTTGGCTTTTTGAGACTTATACTGTACATGCTTCACTGAATCAGTCATAACTGAGTTATGAAGTCCGATTGAGTTGATTCTTGAAGTGTAAAAATTTTAGAAACAGACCTAAAACTTTTATGTTTTAGCCAAAAATAAATTCGAATTAGAGATATGGAAAATTGCTTGAAAGTAACGAACTGTATGGCATCCACCTTCTTAATGGAAATTCCCATTTGTTTCTAATTCTAATAAACCCTGATAATCTTACACTGAAATTCTTTGTATTGTATGAGAAATTGAATGAATTAAGTTAGAAGTTTAGTAGAGAATATAGTATGATTGAATGGAATATGTTAGTCCATATGTTTGCTTCATAATGGTAATGCATATAGCTTATTTAGTTGTCTTATGAAAAATTTATGAAATGTTAAAGAATGAATTCCATGAGTCTCTTGAGGTATAAACCAAGATCAAGGAATGGAATTCTTATGGAAACCATGAGTCCTTTGAGGTGACGACCAAGAACAAGGTAATGGTTCAATGAATCCGATCATAACAAAGACTAATGAAACCATCAAGTATAAGACAAAAGAAATAAGCATGCCATGTACATGAATATTTCATAAGTCATTATGTTCTATGTTATATTATGTATGATTATGTTATACTTATGTTTATGAGAAAAGTCCAAGTGTATGATATGTTTTATGAACTTTTGTATTAAAAATGAAGGTCATATTTTGTAGTGGTAGGTCCTAAGTATATCTTGTAAAATGATGTTTATGAACCTTAATAGTTTATAAATGGCCATATTCCTTACTGAGCGATTAGCGCTCCCCCCACGAAATGTTTTAAAAATGTTTTGCAGGTAAGGATTAAGGCATGAAGCTGGGAGGATTTCGAGGACGCTATGAGCATGAGGGATGTTTTAATTATGACTTTTGAATGGTTTTGCTAGTATTTAGTGTAGTAATTATTTTCACACCTCATAATGTATTAATTATGTCCATGTTCTATAATGGAGTAAATATGTTATATTAATAAAGGAAATCAAATTGCTAGTAATTTTATAAAAGTGTATATGTTCTAGTAAGTATTACTATGGATGTTTAATTTCACTCCAAGAAAGGAAATTTATTTTTTGATTATACAATGAACTTATTATAGAAAAAAAAAAAATTAAACACATATATCTATATATATGTTTTAAACTACAAGTTTATTCTTAAATAGGATTTTAAAATAAAACTTCTTTCCTAGGCGTGCGTTTTCTAGGTTCTCAATGGCCAGGGATCCTTAGGAAATACCCGCTAGGAGGGGTGTTACAGCAAGCTTCAAGGAGCTGGAACATTCGTTTTTTGATGAAACCGTAAAGAATTCGGTTTCATCAAGAACGAAAGAGCCCTATGTTTATAAAAAGTGAGTGGGAGCGCAGTAGTATTCCTAGTATTGTATGTCAATGACATACTTCTGATAAGGATGATATACCGAACTTGCAGTCGGTAAAGACTTGGTTATCCAAGTGCTTCTCCATGAAGGACTTAGGGAGCGCCTACATCCTTGGTAAAGATCTATCGTGATAGATTGCGTAGGTTGCTTGGCCTAAGTCAGCGTGCTATATTTGACAAAGTACTAAAAAGATTCAGTATGAAGAACCAAAGGGATTTCTTCCGATGTCACATGGTGTTTATCTCTCTAAGGAATTGTGTCCTAGAACACAGATAGAGAGATAGAATGAAGAGAATCCCATATGTATCAGCAATTGGTTCCATCATGTATGCCTGTTATGTACTCGGATTGATGTCTCATGTGCTTTGAGCACTTGTAGTAGATCAATCGGATCCAGGGGACGTCACTAGATGGCTGTCAAGAATATTCTTAAATACCTAAAGAAGACTAAGGATATGCTCTTGGTTTATGGAGGGGAAGATGAGCTCACTGTAAGAGGATACAGTGATGCTAGTTTTGAAACGGACAAAGATGATTATCGATCGCAATCAGGGTTTGTATTTTGTCTCAATGGCGATGTAGTGAGCTGGAAGAGCTCCAAGCAAAGCACTGTAGCAGACTCTACAATGGAGGCTGAGTATATTGCACTGTCAGATGCACCAAGGAGGCAGTCTGGATTAAGAAGTTCATTACTGAACTTGGTGTGGTTCCCACGATTGTTGATCCTATAGACATCTATTGTGAGAACAATGGAGCAATTGCTCGCCAAGGAACCACAGTCTCATCAGATGTCTAGACACATACTTAGACGATTCCATCTCATTAGAGAGATAGTTGAGAGGAAAGACGTGCAGATTCATAAAGTGCATACTGACGACAATCTTGCAGATCCACTAACAAAGCCTCTGTCGCAGCAGAAGCATGAAAGGCACTTGAGATCATTTGGTATTAAATACATGAATGATTGGCTATAGTGCAAGTGGGAGATTGTTAGAGTAGATGCCCTAGAGCCAATCAATTATTGTAGAATTGACTCTTTGTAATAATGTTCATTAATCAATAAAAGGTATTTTATTCTATATCGTGTAAATCATTATTATTGCAATCAGTATTGATATATGTCCTTAGAATGGTAGAACCGTGACGAAGGTATCAAGTGTTTCAAATCTTGACAGTGAGAACCCTATGAGCGCATATGGTGGCCATTCTAGAAACGTCCGTAGCCCTAATATTATTCTGAAGTAATGGCACAGATAATACAGTAAGGCTATCACAGTGTTGAACGACCCTGTCGAAAGGCAGTGACTGATCTCACTTGTCAAGATTGTTTGGTGACAACTTGGTGTAACACATGGGTGCTTAATGTAGGCAAATACACCGTAGCAAGTTCACTGGACTGACCCACCAGAGGATTCCATATGGATGGTAACCCTAGTGTCTATGGAACAAATCTCTAACAAATTGTGGTGCATGTGATCCTTAGACTTAAGATCACCGGAGCGCCTTATGCATCAATTGGTGTAGTTTGACACTAGCTTAACGCAGTTCTTTTTAGAGCTGTCAATACGATGGTGATTGGCTGCATCAAGGAGTGTATCAAGACTATGGTGGATAGACAGAGGATTCATCACTCTCGAGTGCGGGAGAAGTTATCTCACGGCGTAATTCAGTATATGGCAATGACACTAAAACTGTGGCCATAGTGGGATTGAGTTATTGTTCTATCCAGATTATAATACAGGTCATTGGTCCAGAAACTGAATACATAATATCGAGAGTAACTGAAGGTTGACACTATTTATATGCCTTCATCTCGTCGAGATAGCATATGATGAAAGGATCGAATTGTACGGTAACCGTTGATAGGTAGCTACTTTGCTGAATCCGAATCTATCAGGTGGCCATGATGCCTTGCTAGGGGCCAATCTTGGTCTGTGTATTAGTGGGACAATTAATTGGTGTTAATCGTGATATTATACACTACCGATACGATGAGAAGCCTATGGGTCACACACATAGAAAATAATTTAAGACTCAGGAAGTAAGAATGGCGTTTTCGTTGTTTTAGGTGAAAGGGTATTTTGGTAATTTCACCGTGTAATTAAATTTGCTGAGGTCGTAGCCTTTTATTTAATTTGTTAGAAAAATCAAATAAGTGAAATTACATTTAAATATGTATTAGCATGTATTTAAATAAATTATCATTATTGCTAAATGTTAATATATATATTAAATATATATTAATTGATTTTAATTGAGATAATGATGAATTAAAATAAATATCTAATTGGGAGTGTTTGGAAACAAGGGGTGTTTGGGTTGGAGCCCAAGCCTATTCCATATGGGAATAAGGCAATTAAAATGTTACTATAAAAGAAATGTTTTAATTGTAAAAGTAAAGGGAAAAACGCATAGCCCCAAACTCTCTCCCACGCCAGATTTAGTTTTGATTGAAAATCAAAACACTCTTCATTTCTTCTTGATTCTTAAGGCTAAGGAGGATCTAGCAAATCCCTCCTTAGTTCCTTGCGATTGTCTTCGTGTGGACTACGTCGGTTCGATCCTATGTACACTTGGGTCGGTAGCAAAACACATTCAGACACAACTTAGAGGAGCCTCCAAACATGCGTATGGTTTCTTAAACTCTAGATTATCTGCAGATTCTTATTGTGATATAAATTGTAAAATTGTACCCTAATCTTTGTTCTATGGAATGATCCTTGTCATTATTGATTTTGTTTTCCGTCGCCTCAATGGATCGTTTCCTAACAGTAATTGGTATTTTAAATTAATTAATTAATTATTATATCTAAAGTCAATTAATATATAATAATATATTAACATTTAATTAATAATAACAATTCATTTAAATATATGCATACATATATTTAAATATAATCTCACATATTTAATTTTAATATCAAATTAAATACAGGAAATAACCTCAGCAAATTTGATTACACTGTGAGATTACCCAAATACCCTTTTGTCTTGAAAGACGAAAATACCATTCTCACAAATTTATTCTTAAATTATCTTCTAAGTGTGTGACTTATAGGCTCCTCATCATATCGGCAATGTGTAGTATTTCGATTAACACAAATTAATCGTCTCAGTACACACAGACCAAGATTGGCCCCTAGCAAGGCATCATGGCCACCTGATAGATTCAGATTCAGTGAAACCGTAGCCTATCAATGGTATGGTTACCGTGTAATCAAATCTTTTCATCAACTGTTATCTCATCAAGACTAAGGTACGAAAATAGTGTCAACCTCAAATATCCTCGACATGTTTGTATTTAGTTACTGGACCAATGGCAAGAATATTAAATTGGACTAAGCAACAACTCAATCCCACTATGACCACAGATTTAGTGTCATTTCCATGTACTGAATTACCCAGTGAGATAACTTTTCCCATACCCATGAGTGATGAATTCTTTTTCGATCCACCATAGTCTTGATACACACTTTGATGCAGCCAATCACTATCATATTGATAGATCTAAATAGAACTACGTTGGGCTAGTGTCAAACTATACCAATCAGTGCACAAGGCGCTCCGGTGATCTCAAGTCTAAGGATCACAGGCACCACCATTTGTTAGAGGATTTATTCCATAGACATTGGGGTTACCATTCATGTGGAATCCTCTGGTGGGTCTGTCCAGTGAACTTGTCTACAGCAAGCACCTATGTGTCACACTAGGTTGTCATCAAACAACCTTGACAAGTGAGATCAGTTACTGTCTTTTGATAGGGTCGTTCAACACTATGATAGCCTTATCGTATTATCTGTGTCCTTGGTCAAAATAATATTAAGGCTACGGACATTTCTAGAATGGCCACCATATGTGATCATAGGGTTCTCACTATCAAGATTTGAAACACTTGATACCCTCGTCACAGTTCTACCATCCTAAGGACATATATCAATACATATGATATGATTTATGTGATATAGTGAATAATGTTTTTTATTGATTAATAAACATTATTACAAAGAGTCAATTTCACAATAATTGATTGGCTCTAGGGCACCTACTCCAACAGAACATCGTGAGGAGGTTACTCCACAATTTATGGATCAAAATGAAGCACCACAAGTAGCACCGGAGCTACTTAGGTCTAGGAGAGTACGTCGTGATCCTGAGAGATATGGTTTTCTTGTTACTCAACGTGGTGACGTGCTGGTTTACCAAGACAATGAACCCAGAACCTGCGATGAAGCTGTATCGGATCCAAATTCTGTTTAATGGTTTAAAGCCATAAAATCTAAGATGGACTCCATGTACCAGAACCAGTCATGGTTTTTGGTGGATTCACCTGAAGGGGTAAAACCCATAGGGTGTAAATGGGTCTTCAAGAAGAAGACTGACATGGATGGCAAGGTGCATACATATATAACACGACTGGTTGCCAAAGGTTTCAAACAAATTCATGGTATCGATTATGAAGAAACCTTTTGCTGGTTTCCATGATTAGATCCATCTAGATTATTCTTGCAATTACTGCATATTATGATTGTGAAATTTGGCAAATAGATGTCCTAACTGCTTTCCTGAATGGAAACCTTGAGGAGGATGTGTATATGACACAACCCGATGGTTTCATTCTCGATGGACAAGCTAATGACTTTGAGATTTGGCAAATGAATGTCATAGCTACTTTCCAGAATGCAAAACTTTGAAGAGGATGTGTATATGACACAACCCAATGGTTTCATTCTTGATGGAAAGGCTAATAAGATATGCAAGTTGCAGAGGTCCATATATGGAATCAAGCAAGCTTCAAGGAGCTGGAACATTCGTTTTGATGAAGCCATAAAAGAATTCGGTTTTATCAAGAATGAAGATGAGGTATGTGTTTACAAGAAGGTAAGTGGGGGCGCAGTGTCATTCCTAGTGTTGCATGTCGATGACATACTTCTGATCGTGAATGACATATCTAACTTGTAGTTAGTAAAGACTTGGTTATCCAAGTGCTTCTCCATGAAAGACTTAGGAGAAACAACCTACATTCTCAGAATGAAGATCTATCGTGATAGATTGGGTAGGTTGCTTAAACTAAGTCAGAGTACATAGACAAGGTACCAAACAGATTCAGTATAGAAGAATCCAAAAAGGGATTTCTTTCGATGACACATAATGTCTATCTCTCTAAGGATATGTGTCCTTAACCACATGATGAGAGAGATAGAATGAAGAGGATCCCATATGTTTCAGCAAGTGGATCCATCTTGTATGCTCAGATTGATGTCTAATGTGCATCAAGCACTTGTAGTGGACATCAATCACACTCAAGTGAGCAATGTCATGTTGTATGCTTGGATTGATGTCTCATGTGCATCAAGCACTTGTAGGGGATATCAATCGGATCCAAGTGAGCGATGCTGTGATTGCATGCCCGGACTGATATCTTATGTGCATTAAACACTTGTAGAAGACATCAATAGGATCTAAGTGAGCAATATGTTATGTACTTAGATTGATGTCTTATGTGCATTCAACACTTGTAGAAGATATCAATCAGATCCAAGTGAGTGACACTAGATGAGTGTCAATGGACATCCTTAGTACTTGAAAACGTTTAAGGATATGTTCTTGGATTATGGAGAGGAAGATGAGCTCATTGTAAGAGGATACAGTGATGCTATTTTCAAACAGATGAAGATGATTATAGTTCGCAATTTGGGATTGTATATTTTGTCTCAATGTAGTTGCAGTGAGCTGGAAGAGCTCGAATCAGTGTACTGCAGTGGATTCTACAACTGATGCTAAGTATATCGCATTATTTAATGCAGCCGTGTAGGCGGTTTGGATCAAGAGTTCATTACTAAACTTGATGTGGTTCCAGGCATTACTGATCTAGTAAAATTCTACTGCGCTAACAATGGAGCCATTGTTGTGGCCAAGGAACCACGATCACACCAGCAATCCAAACACTTACTTAGTTGATTCAATTTCATCTAAGAGATCGATTAGAAAAGGAATGTGCAGATTTGTAGAGTACCTACTAACCCACTATTGAAGTTTCTGTTGCAGCAGAAGCATGATGGGCACTTGGGTCATTCGATTTTAAATGCATGAATGATTGACTATAGTGCAAGTGAGAGATTGTTGGAGTAGGTGCCCTAGAACCAATCAATTATTGTGGAATTGACTCTTTGTAATAATGTTTATTAATCAATAAAAGGCATTATATTCTATATCATCCAAACCATAGTTATATGTATTGATATATGTCCTTAGAATGGTAGAACCGTGACAAGGGTATCAAATATTTCAAATCTTGATAGTGAGAACCCTATAAGAACATATTGATATGAATTTCTTCAACCTCAATTCATATACTACCCCAAAACAACCACTTTTGACTCAACCTAGGCTAGGTTTTCTTCCAACTCCTTATGACCATTCGGCTATCACACTCCATACACAATCACAACCATTAAACAACTTAAAATAACTCCTTATATCAAACTCTAGTCAATCACAAAGTCATTTATGCTCAAATGCAGCACAAATGGATTCATACACACCATGCAAAACAAAATCCGGAAAATGAGTTAACTTGAAACTAAAGGAAAACAACTTACATAAGAGATGACCAAGGAATTAATCAAGCCTAAAGGAAACTCCACCAGCTTGATAAACACTCCACCACCAAGTTTGGCCGAACTTGGGTAAAGGAAAACAAGAGAAAACAATTCTCAAGACAAAGCACTATTCATTCCATATTCAAAAATCCTTTACAAAAATGATCAAGTGGCCTTTAAATAGGCCTTACAAAAATTAGGGATTTACCCTAGCAAATATTACATGATGGAAACATTAAAATATTACATTCAAATTAATAAACAAAAGTCCACCACACATGTCAAAAACAAGCCATAACCATTTAATGATCAAGTGGACAACTTTTCCCTAATTTAAGGACCTATGTCCTTAACAACAATTTTAGGGTTTTTCCTCCAAAATTTGAATCAAATGACGCCCAAAACTTGGGCTTGAGCCAATGAAACTTGCTCCCACTTCTTGTTCACGTTTTTGGTCATAAAATTGGGCTTGAGCCGTGCCTTGGAACCTTAAGACCTCTTGGACAATTTTGTGAACTTCCTTGAGTGCTTGGGATGCTTGGGCCGAATGTTGATCTTCATGTTGTCCTTGAGTCTTCATTGAAATCCCTAGCATTTGTGATGGGCATGATGGGCTAGGATTCTCGTCACATATGGTGGTCATTCTAGAAATGTCTATAGCCTTAATACTATTCTAACCAAGGGCACAAATAATATGGTAAGGTTATCATAGTGTTGAACGATCCTATCGAAAGGCAGTAACAGGTCTCACTTGTTAAGGTTGTTTGCTGACAAGCTGGTGTAACACATGGATGTTTGCTATAAGCAAGTTCACTAGACTAACCCACCAGAGGATTCCATATAGATGGTAAACCTAGTGTTTATGGAACAAGTCCTCTAACGAATGGTGGTGCATGTGATCCTTAGAGTTAAGATCACTAGAACGCCTTGTGCACTGATTGGTGTAGTTTGACACTAGTCCAACGTAGTTCTATTCAGAGTTGTCAATACAATAGTGATTGACTGCATTGAGGAGTAGATCAAGATTATGATGGATCGACAGAGGATTCATCACTTCCGGGTATGAGAGAGGTTATCTCATAGTGCAGTTTAGTTAATGACAATGAAAAAAAATCTGTGATCACAATGGGATTGAGTTGTTGCTCAATCCAATTCATTATTATAGTCATTGGTCCAATAACTAAATACAAATATATCGAGAGTAAACTGAGGTTAACACTATTTCTATACTCCAGTCTCGTTGAGATAAAAGATGATGAAAGGATTGGATTGTACGGTAACCATATCATTGTTAGGTAGTTGTTTCGTTGAATCTGAATCTATCGGGTGGCCATGATGCCTTGCTAGGGGCTAATCTTGGTCTGTATGTAGTGAGAGGATTAATTGGTATTAATCGCGATACTACACACTACCAGTATGATGATAAACCTACGGGTTACACACATAGAAGATAATTTAAGAATCAATTTGTGCAAGGGCGTTTTCCTCTATTAGGGCCGAAGGGTATTTTGGTAATCTCACAATGCAATTATATTTGCTAAGGTGGTTGCCTAAATTTAATTTGATATTAAAATTAAATAAGTGTAATTATATTTAAATATATGTACACATATTTAATTTGATTATTATTATTAATTAAATGTTAATGTATTTCTGTAAATACATTAATTGCGTTTAATTGAAAATTATAATAATTAAAATTAAAATATCATAATTGGAAGTGTTTGGACATAGGGACTGTTTGGGTTGAAGCCCAAACCTATTCCTTACTGGAAAATGGTTTTATGTGCACTATATAAGTGCTATGTTATGTGAACTGAAGTAAGGGAATTCATTCAATCATTTTCATTGAAAGAAAAGAAATACAGCCCTCTCCCAAGTCTCACGCTATCTTCATTCTTTGAATCAAAGTCTCTTTGATTCTTGATTTGGTTCTTGAAGCTAAAAAGGATCTAGCAAATCCATCTTTAGCTCTTCGAGTTATCTTCGTGTGGATTAACACTGGTTCAATCCTGTTCTTGGATCGGTAGCGAACCCAGACAGAGACAAGTTTGAAGAAGCCTCCAAACGTGCGTATGAACTCTAAAGTTTACTCTGATCATTCATAATACTGCAGATTTTGATTTAACATATAAATTGTATAATATGTGCCTTAATCTTAGCCTAATGGGAACGATCTGTGCTTTAAAATTTTTGTTTTTCGTTGCCATGAGTTAGATCGTTTCCTAACAAGAACTGTATGACGCTCAATGGTGTTTATGAAGTTAACATGACTCACACTTAAAATGTGACACTGACTCTAAACTGGGACACAATTTCTTCAAGATTGGGAGAGGAGGATGTCCTAATCGAGCGTGGAAGATGGACATGGATGAATCACTAGTACAAGCAACAGGCTATGGCACTGGAGTAGAAATGTCAGCAAGCAGGTACAAGCCACCCAAAACATGACCCCTACCAATAATCTGCTTCATCCCAAGATCCTGAAAGACACAATGAGAAGGGAAAAAATAAACACCACAGTTAAATGTATTAGTGATCGGACTCACAGACAATAAATTAAAAGGAAAGTAAGGAAGACACAAAACAAAGGACAGCGATATAGATTTGGTGGGATTAGCAATACCACACTATAATAGACACANACTTACTGAGCATTATTTTGTGCTCACCCCGTTATTTTCCTTTGTGTATGCAGGATCTAGGTGATGATGCAGTCGGAGGGGCGTCGGCAAGCGAAGAGAGATAGCTACACTGTTTCCCCTGTTTTGTCTTTTAAAATGCATTTTTGTAAAAAGTACTCTTTGTGTATAAAAGACATATGATTTATAATGAAAAGAAAATTTTTGGGGCCCAATTTTATATTGTAATTATGCATGCACTGTACTAGTTTTCAGTAGTTGTTACAATTCACCATCCACGAGGGTTAGTTCCTAAAGAAATCATTCTCTGATCCATACCTTAAGTTCATCAATCCTAGAGAAGCTAAGTATGTCCTCATCGAGATCCATGAAGGCAAGTGTGGGAATCATGCCGGGGGATGCACCGAGTGATCACAGCCGGATACTACTGACCCACGTTACAGTCTGACTTAGCCACTTATGTCAAGAAGTGTGATAGTTGTCAGAAGTTTGCCCATGTTCGCACCTTCCACCTGAGCAACTCAACTCGATCCTCACCCCCTAGCCATTCATGAAATGGGGGATTGATATAGTTAGCAAACTCCTAGTTCCACTCGGGCAACGAGTATACATGCTCACAGTCACTGACTACTTCACCAAGTAGATTGAAGCAGAAGCATTTGCCCAAGTTAGAGACCTATTAGTAAGTGATCAGGTTCGTGCAACGGAAAAATGAAATTTTAAAATGAAAAGGGTCACTTACACATCCCAAAATCCAGGCACATATTGTATTGTTCAAATGCATAAACTTAAAACGTAAAATAAAATCTGCGTAAAAACAAATTCATACAAGGATTTAGTTCATATGCACATTTGGAGGCTCCTCCAAATATCTCTGATTTCGCTCACAAACACTGCTCACATCACTATTCATCGGGTACTGTTCATCGACACTATTCACCTAATTCTTTGCTAATCGATCCAATGTAGGATCATACTCACGAAAATCCACACGAAGACAATCCATAGAACCCTTGATTGATTATTTTGCTAGAACAATCAAAGGCTTCAAGAATCAAGAAAGAACACAAGGAAAAATATTTCCTTTCACTAAGGAGTGAAAACGTGAGAGAGAAAGAAAGAGAGATTCTTTTAGGTGGTTAGGGTTTTAATTGAATGAATATCTCTTATTTTAATTTTAAGTTGCACTTATATAGTGCAACAATTAAAACCCTATTCCACTTAGGAATAGCCATGGGCTCTAACCCTAGTTCACCCTTGCAACCAAACACCATGTAATTGGTATTTTAAATTAATTAATTATTATTATAATTAAAATCAATTAATATATAATAATATATTAACATTAATTAATAATAATAGTTCATTTAAATATATGCATACTAATAATCCTAGGATTATACTATTTATCAAGACTTTTTGGCCGGATTTTGGATACTTCTTATTTCATTTGTGTCTGAATTACAACTTAATTGCATATATTTTATGTTTCAGGCCAAAACGTACAGTTAGAGCAAATAATGAGCAAAATTGAGTTTCTAGACCCAGAATCAAGCGAATCTCAGGATTCGAGGAAGTTCTGAAGCAGATTTGAAGCACTATGAAGCTTGTTCCTATTGGAGAGCACCAAAGATTGAAGACTCAAGCAAGGAAGCAAGTGGAGGGCAGTTCTGTAATTTCAGAATTGTTCAAAAAATTTCACCGCGGCAATAAGCTCTTGGGACAGATTAAGAATTTTAAACCAACTCGTTGTCGCAGCGAAGTTTATTCTTTGCCGCGGCAAAGTCTACAAGTTTCAGTTTTTCAGAATTGTGCGTTTTAATTTAGGTAAAAGTTTTAGGTTTGTTTTGGACCGACTATATAAAGAAGACTTAGTCATTTTATTAGGGAGTTCGACATTTGGGAGAGAAGAAGAGAAGATTGGAGATTGAACTTTTTGGATTCATCAAATAGGGAAGATTTTGATCTCTTTTCTTTATTCCAACATGTTGAATGCATTGTTTACTGTTTTTATTTTGATTTGTGTTAATTTTAGCATGAACTAACTCACTTTTGGGTTAGGGTTTTGATGTAATTGGGATTTTTAAGTTTAATCAATAAATTGATGTTGCTTTTTACATTCTATTGCATGGATTGTGTGATTGCTCTTGTTTTTATTGAAATTACTTGTTGAACATGATGAGACTAAGAAGTGAATCATGTATTAGCTTCTTAGGGTAATTGCCATTATTGTATTGAACGTTAGAGATAGGTTTGAGAATCAATGAAATCAATTTAGGATTCCATTTAGCTTAACAAACTTGGAACTATTAACCTTCAATTTGTTGGGTGCGGAAGCTTAATAGGGAAAAGTAGGAAAACATAGCCTGAGAAGGTATGTTTTACACATTAGGGAGTTTGATTTATAATCCATGTATGTGAGTGTAGAAGTAGCATAATTCGTAGATTAATTCATAAAATCCTAGTGAAGTCAAAACCCTAACCGTTTGTTTTAATTGATATTTCTCTTGAATTAACCTTGCTGTTATTAATTAGTTTTTAAAGTACGTTGTAAATTTTGTTTTCACTTTAGCTTAAATTTCTCCAGCAAATCCAACATCTTTTGGTTTCTCCAACTTGATAAACAACTAGGAAAATCAGTGCTTAATAAGCAATCCTCATGGGAACGATACTCTACTTATCACTTTATTAATTTTTGCGACTAGTGCACTTGCTATACACATTGCATGTTGTAATTTCAACGCATCACATACATGTATTTAAATATAATCTCACTAATTTAATTTTAATATCAAATTAAATACAGGCAACAACCTCAGCAAATTTAATTGCACTACGAGATTACCAAAATACTCTTTCATCCTAAAAGACGAAAATAATCTTCTCACAAATTGATTCTTAACTTATCTTCTAAGTGTGTGACCCATAGGCTCCTCATCATATCGACAGTGCGTAGTATTGCGATTAACACTAATTAATCGTCTCACTATACACAGACCAAGATTGGCCCCTAGTAAGGCATCATGACTACCCGATAGATTCAGATTCAGCGAAACCATAGGCTGTCAATGGTATGGTTACCGTGCAATCAAGTCCTTTCATCAACTGTTATCTCATTGAGACTGAGGTACAGAAATAGAGTCAACCTCAGATATCATTATATATAACTATAATTTACACGATATATAATAATATGTCTTTTATTGATAAATAAATATTTATTACAGAGTCAATTTTAGAATAATTGATTGGCTCTAGGGCGCCTAATCTTACAAGACCGAGAGGTAAAAAGCTTCATATGGAAGAATGTGATCAATTTGGTACCATTTTAAAACTCTCTTGTGACATTTACATTATTGATTTTTACATACATTGCTGGTTATCTTTAATCACGCATACATCCGTTTCGATTCCACCAAGGTCAATCGGATCTCTCGAGTTGGTGTAGATTTTCATATCAACACTATACAATGTTATTAATAGATATAATATGATATATTTTAAGTAATTTATATATATTTAATAACAATATAAAAATATTTTAAACCAGTAATTTTATTTCATTAAACTATTCTTAATTTAATTTTATTAACTAAAATTACAAATTATTATATGGAAAAATAACAAATATTCTTATTTGCATCATCAAAGTAATTATTTATCATTTTTAAAAAAAATATTAAATTAACATGTTAATAACTAAAATATTTCTCATTCAAGTTATTAAAATTAATTAATTATATAAATATCATAACTATTAATATATATTATTGATATAATTGATATTGAATTAAGATCAAATTTAACATTTAAAATATATATTGTAAATATTTTTAACTATGTAATATATTTTATTTAGTGTAAATATAATTAATTATTTAATGTATAAATTTATTTACCTATTTAATATTTAATTTAGAATATTATATTTAGTAGTTTAAAATTAATTATTAGATTATATTCAATATTTTTAAATTAATTTTTAATTTATATATGGTTATCTAGACTTATGTTTCACCAAACACACAACAACATGAAATATAGGTGTTTTGGATGGCTTAATATTGATAGGAAAAAAAAAAAAAGGGTTCCCTCCCAATTACTAGATGTAAACACTTATTAGATCACAATAAAAATAGGTTGGCAACCCTCTCTCATAACCTTTCTATCATAAACCCAATGCGGTAGCTGATTCTTTTTTATGATGAATTTTTCCACCTGTAGAGGTTCCCTAGGGGTGTGCTAGGAGTTGCCACGTTGGGATTGTGAGAGCATATTTGTGAGATTGTGTTGTTATTGTCATATTTGCTCATTAGATTAAGGGGGTAAAATAATTTTGTGATAACTTTTAATCTATCAAACTTTCAATCACTTGATAAAATTTTAGGTGCCTCTATAACGGATTGAAGCATAGGTTTTGTAATAGCCACTACTACTCAAAAACTTATAAAGAAATGCATATAAAATAACATAAAGAAATTGGGCCCAAATTTTTCTTTTATTAAACATATATACATACTCTTTACAAACATACTCATTTTTACACAAAATGTATAACGTATACAAAAGTCATCAAAAACATAAGGGACAGTGTAACCACTCCTTCTCGAACGCTGACGTCCATCCGACTGTGTCCTCACCTAGGTCCTGCAAAACATAGGAAAACAACGGGGTGAGCACTAAAATAATGCTCAGTAAGTAAATCCTCTGCTCATGCTATCCCCGTAACTCTCTCTCTAATTCTTTCCTTACAACTCCTCATTCAATTTTTCCTTTGGTTCTACTCTATTTCTCTTTCTCTTTCACTTAGAACTCTTTTCTCATAACTCTTTCATAAATCACGACCCCATCTTACCGGGGGCATGGCCGGACTCACTCCCACTCTACGTGACCTCTATTCACTCTAGCCTCGGACTCGGTTATGCATGGATTCGGAACCTTGGCATGTGAGTGTCTAATCTCTCTCTCGGTACTCGGTATAGCCCTCATCCGCATGCACTCTCCAGGGCTACACCACTTCTCTATCTGATACTCATGCCGCTCTCTCAATGCGGCGTACATGCGGGAATACTCTACCCATTACTCACGGGTCCCCATCGCACACCTACTCTATTCTCTTTCTCTTAACTCTTAAAGTACCTTATACTCATATTCTATACTATATCCAAGCTACATCTTACTGCTTAAGTGCATAAAAAAGGTATAGAGCTAGCTCATGCTCCCTAATGCACTAATGAAATGCCAACTACAAGAATTCCTCAAAACCGTTATTCTGCACAGGTCACAACAAACAGCCATAACTTATGCTATACACCTCGATTACTACGGTTCTGGTCTCGTTTTAAATCTTGAAACAGGGCTACAACTTCTCTGTTTTTGTCTCACAGCCAGTTCAAACCGTAAGATGCTCAAAAATTACTTAGAAAGTTACGGCAGTGACAGGGCAGATTTCACTTAGGCATTCCTCAAACACCTTATGTGCATATAAACACTCTACCAAAATTACTACTATACTTCATTCTCTAGCCATCCAAATTGGGGAAAAACTCCCTCAAATAGTCATAATCCCTGTCAAGAAAAGCACTCCCAAAAAGCTCACACAACAACTCTCAAACTTCCTCAATTCCATTCTCAATCACATTAAACACTCTCATACATGGAATCTATCCAACAACTACAAAAATAACTACTCATCTCAATTCAATTCTCTCATAAGTCATACTACATACTGATCATGCATACATCTCTACACAAAAAGCTTGTTTAAAACTCAAGTTGGTTGGATTTACTTACCTTGTGCAAAGATGGCTTCTTTAGCACTTTTCCTTCCTTTTGTGGACTTGTCTCTTCTCTACAACTCAAAACAACCACAAGGACAGCAACAACCCAATAAGACTTCACTATATTTATAAGAAAATTCACATCTAAAGCATGAATTCTTACCTTAGAAAGCTTTAGATGAAATCTCTACTCCAAACCCCTCTTAAATCCCTTAGAAATCTTGGAAGATTGGGTGGAGAAATTGAGAGAATATGGGCAAATGGAAGAGGCGGTGGAATGAAGATGAATAAAGGCTTTCTCTACACTTTACTCTTTTTAATTCATATTAAAAGCTTCATTTCCCATTTTGCCCTTGCCCTTTCTTGGAAATTCCATCTATATCCTTTGATTCTTTACAACTACACCCCTATCCAAACACAATCTCTACTAAATTTCCTTTCATTTTACTCCCCACTTTTCCTACTAATTAGGGGTAGAATGGTCATTGTGTCCCAAAAGAAGAATTCTCTAGAAAACTCAAGAATCTTTGTTTTAGGCTCGTCGCCGCGGCGAAGCATTTTTCGTCGCCTCGGCGAAAAAGGCAGAACCTACCCGTAAAGCAACTTCTCCTCCTCGCCGCGGCGAAGCTTCTTCTTCGCCCTGGCGAAGATTGGATTTCCAACTTCACCAAAACTCAACATACAAACTCAATTTAAGTTGAAACAATAAACTTTTAACTAATACAACAACTCTTAAATACGTACCTCAAGTGGGATATTACAGGTTTGATTGCACGGTATACCTAAATTATGTCTTTTATCAACTGCATTAAACACTTGCAGTAGGTATTGGTTGAAGTGGATTTACTGGCTCAATAAATTGTGCCGTATTCATTGTCTGATTTTAGTCCATAAGATCATATCCCTAAACATGAATTTCGAGTGTTGATTTTATTATCTAGTGTGAATTTGAATATAATTTATTGTCTTCGTGCTAAAATCTTATTTTGTTTTTGTTTTGGGCTGATAAACTCTTGCTGGGTGATTATTCTATTGCTTCTTTGTGGCTAGTCAGCCTTCCTCAGATGTTCGTGCGTTGATAGGGGTAGCTTCCTAAAGGTCTCCGGGAAGTTGGCCCGCTTTTTCATTTCTAGGGCAGTTTCAACAAGCGACCATCTCTTTCATGAAGGTACGCACCATGCTCCCTTTGCTTATTTTGGCTGGCGTATATTGTGCTTAACAGGATTTGGTTTCCTTCATTGCAGACCCATGGCATCCTTTCCACATTGTTCCAGGATGGTTATCCATTTCTGGAGTAGACTACTAGGGTTTGGGAGGAGGCAGACCTGATCCGGAAGTCTTATGAGGACAAGATTTTCGATATTGAGGAGGAGCTCATCCAATTGAAGGTAGATCTAGAAAGGCAAACTGAAGCTTCTCAGTTATTGTTGATTCAGAAGGAGCAGGAGTTTGTGGCGAAGCTTGCAATGTTTGAGGGGGCCAAGGGTAAATCCCTGGCTGAGAGAGACCTTTCGGCCGTGCTAGTCACCAAATTTAAAGAAAGTTGTGAGGCAGCGACCTTGGAGGTTTGAAAAACTATGGGTCAAGCTGTAGACTTGAGGTCGGAGCTTGAGCAGCATACTACCAAGGTGTTTGAGGCTTGGGAGAGGTTAGTTAAGTTGGAGAAAAGAATTGCCAAGAAGAAGCGTAATGGTGAAGTTGTTGCTTGGGATGAGTGTCTCTCCACCCTTAGGTTGGTACGGGAGCATAACCCAATGATTGATTTCTCTTCTCTTTCATCTCATTATCAAGAAAGATAGGGAAGTTTGCCATGGAGGTGGTAGGAGATGCTCTTTAAAGGCACCCTACCCCAAAGTGTTCAAGTGAGGATGGAATGGGGTATGTTTCCTTTGAGTAGTCTCTTACCACCTATAGCCAATAATTTACGTATTTTGGGAGGTGATAACAATGGTGCCATTGCAATAAGAGAACATCCCCAGTATTTTTATGATAACAATAAACCAACTGTAGCGCACACTATTTCTATACCTCACCTCAATGAGATAACAGATGATGAAATGATTTGATTGCATGATAACCCTAGTTTGACTTATTAACCTAAATCAAAATAAGTGCAATAGTCCACCTTAAAATATGGAATGTATTCATTAAGTTGAAATGAACCATGGCAGATTGTTGCATAGTGTGCACTGCAGTTGGTTTTTCATTCAATCAAACCCTACAAAGGAAAAGTTTGCCCAGTTGAGTAAAAATCTCTAATAAACGTCAATGAATCTTCAGCGGCCATCCCATGAAATAAGGGGAGTATCTGAAAATGGATACTCTTTAACTCATAATTCCTCACTGCAGCACCCAAAACAATACAGAAGGACGACGTTCCAATGGTAGGATGCACATACTCCTTTATTGGGCAAGGTGGGTTCGCCATCTCTTCTTCTAATTCTGAATTTGATGCACTTGATTCTTCTGAACTTTCAAGTTCTCTTCTCATTCTACCAATCAAATTCACCCTGTCAAAATAAGGAAGCACTTCTTCATCCAATGATCTTCGACGTCGTTGGAGTAGGTGATGCACATCGTTGATGCGTTGTTACTACAACATGCAATGATAGCAAGTGCACTGGTCACACAAAGTAATAAAGTGATGAGTGAGTATCGTTCCCATGAGGATTGATTGTTAAGCACTAATTTTCCTAAGTGTTTTTCAAGTTGGAGAAACCGAAATTTTTTGGATTAATGGGAGATTATAAAATAAACTAAAAACAAAACTTACTAAGTATTAAAAACTAATTAATGAGCAAGAATTTAAGGCAAGAATAATATCAATTTAACAAACGGTTAGGGTTTTGACTTCATTCGGACTCTATGGATTAATTTTACGGATTATGCTATTTTCACACTCACATGCATGGATTGTAAATCGAATTCTCTAAGTTGTCAAACATACCTTCTCAGGCTATGAATTCCTACTTTTCCCTATTAAACTTCTGCACCCAACAATTTGAAGAATAATAGATCTAAGTTCATTAAGCTAATGGAATCTTAGATTGATTTCATTGATTCTCAAATCTATCTCTAGCATTCAATACTACAATCGTGATTACCCAAGAAGCTCAACATGATTCATTTCTCAATCTCATCATATTCATCAAATAAAATCTATGAAAACAGAATAACCACACAATCTGTGCAATAGAATATTAAAAATAACAATAATAATTGATTAACCCATAGAAATCCGAGTTACATCAAAACCCTAACCCAAAATGGGTTAGTTCATAACTAAATCAACACAAACAACAAGAAAAATAATAAACACAATATTTAACATATTAAAATGCAGAGAAAATAGTAGAGATCTCCCTTAGCTGAAGAATCCACAAGATTCAAGCTCAAATCTTCTCTCTAAATGTCAAATCTATTTAAAACTCAATGAAAACCAGACGAACCTAGATGACCCCTCTCAAAATGGTAAGGTTTTTCTTAAATAGCTTGCCCAAAAGACCTAAAACTTTCGTAAAATAAAACTGTGCGTTTTGGAGAAAACAAAAATTCACAGACTTTGCCGCAACGAAGAAAGAATTTCGCTGCGGCAACGAACTAAAGCTAAATCTCGTTCTTAGTTGCTTTCGCCATGGCAAAGAATAACCTTCGCCACAGTGAACCTTCCTGGAAAATTATGGAATTACAGGATTGCCCTCTGCTTGTTTTCTCCTTGAATCTTCAATCTTCGATGCTTTCTCATGGAAACAAGCTTCATAGTACTTCACTCTGCTTTGGAACTTTCCCCAATTCTGATATCCGCTTACTTCTGAATCCAGAAACTCCAATTCACTCATTATTTGCTAAAAATGCACGTTTCGGCCTAAAACAAAAAATATATAGAATTAAGTAGCAATTCAAGCATAAATGAGCTAAGAAGTATCTAAAATCCGGCCAAAAAGCTTAAATAAAATAGTATAATTCTCGGATTATCAGTAGGTGCCCTAGAGCCACTCGATTATTATGGAATTGACTCTTTGTAATAATGTTTATTGATCAATAAAAGACATATTCTTCTATATCATGTAAACCATAGTTGTATGCATTGATATATGTCCTTAGAATGGCAAAACCGTGATGAGGGTATCAAGTGTTTCGAATCTTGATAGTGAGAAACCTATGATCACATATGGTGGCCATTCCAGAAAAGTTCGTAGCCCCAGTATTATTCTGACCAAAGGCACAAATAATACGGTAAGGCTATCATAGTGTTGAACAACCCTGTCGAAAGGCAGTGACATATCTCACTTGTCAAGGTTGTTGGATGACAACTTGGTGCAACACATGAGTGCTTGTTGTAGGCAAGTTCACTGGACTGACCCACCAAAGGATTCCATATAGATGGTAACCCTAGTGTCTATGGAACAAATCCTTTAACGAATAATGGTGTATGTGATCCTTAGACTTGAGATCACCGAAGCGCCTTGTGCACCGATTGGTATAGTTTGACACTAGCCCAACGTAGTTTTATTCATAGCTGCCAATACGGTAGTGATTGGCTGCATGGAGGAGTGTATCAAGAATATGGTGGATCAACAGAGGATTCATCATTCCTAGGTACGGGAGAAGTTATCTCACGGTGCAATTAGTTAATGACAATGACTATAAATCTATAATCATAGTGGGATTGAGTTGCTGCTCAATCCAATTCATTATTCTCGTCATTGGTCCACTAACTGAATACATATATATATCGAGAGTAACTGAGGTTGACACTATTTATGTACCTCAATCTCGATAAGATAACAGATGATGAAAAGATTTGATTGTATGGTGACCATATCGTTGATAAGTAGTTGCTTCGCTGAATCCGAATCTATTGGGTGGCCATGATGCCTTGCTAAGGGCCAATCTTGGTATGTGTGTAGTGAGACGATTAATTAGTGTTAATCGCGATACTACTCACTACCGGTATGATGAGGAGCCTACAGATCACACACATAGAAGATAATTTAATAAGCAGTTTGCTCAAGGGTACTTGCGTCTTTTAGGATGAAAGGGTATTTTGGTAATCTCACAATCCAATTTAATTTGCTTAGGTTGTTGCCTATATTTAATTTAATATTAAAATTAAATAAGTGAGATTATATTTAAATATATGTACACATATACTTAAATGGATTATTATTATTATTAAATGTTAATGTATTTCTATAAATACATTAATTTAGTTTAGTTGAAAATAATGATAATTATAATAAAATATCATGATTGGGAGTGTTTGGGTATAGGGACTATTTGGGTTGAAGCCTAAGCCTATTCCTTAATGGAATAGGGTTTTATGTGCACTATATAAGTGCAAGGTTTTGTGAATTAAAATGGGGAATTCATTCAAGTGAATTCAATCACTTTTCATTAAAAGAAATACAGCCCTCTCCAATTCTCTACATCTCATGCCACCTTCATTCTTTGAATAAAAGTTTCTTTGATTCTTGACTTGATTTTTGAAGCTAAAGAGGATCTAGCAAATCCCTCTTTAGCTCTTCGGGTTATCTTCATGTGGATTATTGCTAGTTTGATTCCATTTTAAATCAATAGCAAACCTAGCCAGAGACAAGCTTAAAAGAGCCTCCAAACGTGCATATGAACTCTAAAATTTACTCTGATCATTCATATTACTGCAAATTTTGATTTAACATATAAACTGTATAATTTGTGCCCTGATCTTAGCTTTAATAGGAACGATCTATGCTCTAAAATATTTGTTTTCCACTACCTTGAGTTAGATCGTTTCCTAACATTGGTAGCAGAGCCTAAAGTACCAGATTTTATAGTTCAATGTATGGTTGATAACATGTATTTTATTGACAACATGTTGCCTTGCTGAATCTGTATAAAATCTGCCTTGAAAGCGCGTTTTAAGAAATCAATATACTTGATTAATTTAATTTGTTGATCATCTGCAAGATTGGTATATGGATTTTTGTTGAGATCAAATATTTAGATTGATTGCAAAATCCGATTGGCATTCTATTGGTTGCTGGTTGAACTGATCTGTTACAGATCAATGTACACTTGCCGCGGTGATATAATCCATCGCCACAGCGATCGTTGTTTGGCGTGCTCGTTGATTGTAAATCAGAGCTTACCGAGGCTATTGTCCTTAGCGCGATCATTGATTGAATATCAATGCTTGCCACGATGATATAACTCATTGTCGTGGCGACCGTGGTCTAAGGTGCATGCTGACAAAAATCAGCGCTCGCCGCGATGATATAACCTATCGTCGCGGTGATCGCATGTGATGCATGTATGTGACGAAAATTAGTGCATGTCGCGGATATAATCCATCGCCGCAACAAGCATACTTTCGAGTGCGTAGGGGTCAAAGTGAAAAGTTTCAAAACTTTTGGACCAAATTAGATCTATAAATTGTCAAGGGGTAATTGATAATTCACCCACCTAATTCAAAAATTGATTGTCTTTGAATGTATGCAATGTACTTGTTTGAATATTGCATGGTGCCCGGTACATGAGCCTTAGACCTATGGTGAATGTTTTTAAAATATTTTTGGGTATGTATGGTTATAAATTTTTAAAATAGGGACTGCGAGTCCTGCCTTTCTTCCCTTCTCAATGAACATTCTCTTCTCATCTCATTCCCCTCGAATGTAAATTGAGGTTTCTAAATTTATTGATGTAAAATTAGTTTGAGATTAATTTTATTGTAAATTTAGAATGATGTATTTTTTAATGTACTTGAAGACGGAGCAAGGACGAGACAATCATACTTGAAGACTCAAGATGTTTGTTACTAGACCCCTAAGTGACCCACTGATTCCTCTAGGCTCGAGGAAATCAATTTTAGCTAGGCCATGTACTAGCACATTTACATTTTGCTTAGAATGCATGCTAAAGTTGAATGTTCAATAACATGTCAAATGATGTGATTCTAATAAAGATAATAAAACTGGTGAGTCGTAAAATAAAAACCCTCAATTAAAGTATATTAAGTCATATGTATGCCTTCCATCACCATGGGTTTAATCAAACCACTGTTCGTCAGAACCTTGTTCGCCAAAGCAAAGGGTACACTTCTACCTGTGGGAGGTTAAATTTCATTGGAGTTTTCCTTAATGGTGATGGGTCGACTTAAAATGACAGTTTTGCTTGTTCACCAAAGCGAAGGTTGATAAACACGTCATAGGCATAGTAAAGAAGTACACATATTGTGTGTACTTGGCGACAAGTAGTGTCCACTCGACTGATACTGAGAATCACACTTGAGGATGATGGCTAGGCCATTAGATTGTATGATTGGCTTGTTGGCTTGTTTCACATTTGAGGTTGATAGTAGGAGCTATCAACTGGTGTGGATTAAGTTTGTTGGCCTATCTAATCAACCCATTTTGGCTTGTTCGCCAAAATGAAGGTTTGAAATGGGCTAGATGCGATCTCGGTCCACTAGGAAAGCCAACGGGCTTTCCTTAGTTAATGGTGAGGGCTATTGATTTGAGGAAAATAGTGGGATTGTCTATTTAATAAAAGGCCTTTTAAAATAATAATTACTAACGATCACTTATTTTGCACCTATAGATTCACTTAAAATTGAGCAAAATGATCCCAACATCACTGCGACAAATCATCGAACTGGGAGAGAAATGGAATGGTGAGAATTTTGTTGACCGGTATAGAAGTATAAACAATATATTTTAGTGAAGCGATAGATTATACACCATTGAGCAAGCTTTGTCACTAGAGCTTGCTGATAGTTCTATCCATGAGATTGGGTATGTATATGTGTAGCATACACATGATGTGAAAGCAGAAATGACTAGATACATTGTGCTTGCTGGTGTGTTGTCATAGGCNTGCACCGATTGGTGTAGTTTGACACTGGCCTAATGCAGTTCTTTTCAGAACTGTCAATATGGTAGTGATTGGTTGCATCAAGGAGTGTATCAAGACTATGGTGGATAGACAAAGGATTTATCACTCCCGGGTGCAGGAGAAGTTATCTCACGGCGCAATTCAGTAAATGACAATGACACTAAAACTATGGCTACAGTGGGATTAAGTTGTTGCTCTATCCAGATTATAATACAGGTCATTGGTCTAGAAACTGAATACATAATATCGAGAGTAACCGAAGTTGACACTATTTCTATGCCTTCGTCTCATTCAAGATAGCATATGATGAAAGGATCGAATTGTACGGTAACCATTGACAGGTAGCTACTTTGCTAAATCCGAATCTATCAGGTGGTCATGATGCCTTGCTAGTGGCCAATCTTGGTCTATGTATTAGTGGGACGATTAATTGGTGTTAATCGCAATATTATACACTACCGATATGATAAGGAGCCTATGGGTCACACACATAGAAAATAATTTAAGACTCAGGAAGTAAGAATGGTGTTTTCGTCTTTTTAGGTGAAAGGATATTTTGGTAATTTCACATTGTAATTAAATTTGCTGAGGTCGTAGCCTTTTATTTAATTTGTTAGAAAAATAAAATAAGTGAAATTACATTTAAATATGTATTAGCATATATTTAAATAAATTATCATTATTGTTAAATGTTAATATATATATATTAAATATATATTACTTGATTTTAATTGAGATAATGATGAATTAAAATAAATATCTAATTGGGAGTGTTTGGAAACAAGGGGTGTTTGGGTTGGAGCCCAAGCCTATTCCATATGGGAATAGGGCAATTAAAATGTTACTATAAAAGAAATGTTTTAATTGTAAAAGTAAAGGGAAAAACACACAGCCCCAAACTCTCTCCCACGCCAGATTCAGTTTTGATTGAAAATCAAAACACTCTTCATTTCTTCTTGATTCTAAAGGCTAAGGAGGATCTAGCAAATCCTCCTTAGTTCCTTGCGACTGTCTTCGTGTAGACTATGTCGGTTCGATCCTACGTACACTTGGGTCGGTAGCAAAACACATTCAGACACAACTTGGAGGAGCCTCCAAACATGCGTATGGTTTCTTAAACTCTAGATTAATTTTTTGCAGATTCTTATTGTGATATAAATTGTAAAATTGTACCTTGATCTTGGTTTTATGGAACGATCCTTGTCATTATTGATTTTGTTTTCCGTCGCCTCAATAGATCGTTTCCTAACAGTAATTGGTATTTTAAATTAATTAATTAATTATTATATCTAAAATCAATTAATATATAATAATATATTAACATTTAATTAATAATAACAATTCATTTAAATATATGCATACATATATTTAAATATAATCTCACGTATTTAATTTTAATATCAAATTAAATACAGGCAATAACCTCCGCAAATTTGATTACACTGTGAGATTTCCAAAATACCCTTTCGTCTTGAAAGACGAAAATACCCTTCTCACAAATTGATTCTTAAATTATCTTATAAGTGTGTGACTTATAGGCTCCTCATCATATCGGCGGTGTGTAATATTTCGATTAACACAAATTAATCGTCTCACTACACGCAGACCAAGATTGGCCTCTAGCAAGGCATCATGGCCACCTAATAGATTCGGATTCAGCGAAACCGCAGCCTATCAATGGTATGGTTACCGTGTAATCAAATCCTTTCATCAACTGTTATCTCATCGAGACTGAGGTACGAAAATAATGTCAACCTCAAATATCCTCAACATGTTTGTATTCAGTTACTGGACCAATGACAAGAATATTAAATTGGACTAAGCAACAACTCAATCCCATTGTGACCACAGATTTAGTGTCATTTCCATGTACTGAATTACCCAGTGAGTTAATTTTTCCCATACCCATGAGTGATGAATTCTTTGTCGATCCACCATAGCCTTGATACACACTTTGATGCAGTCAATCACTATCATATTGATAGCTCTAAATAGAACTACGTTGGGCTAGTGTCAAACTATACTAATCAGTGCACAAGGCGCTCCGGTGATCTTAAGTCTAAGGATCACAGGCACCACCATTCGTTAGAGGATTTATTTCATAGACATTGGGGTTACCATTCATGTGGAATCCTCTGGTGGGTCTGTCCAGTGAACTTGTCTACAGCAAGCACCCATGTGTCACACTAGGTTGTCAGCAAACAACCTTGACAAGTGAGATCAGTTACTGCCTTTCGATAGGGTTGTTCAACACTATGATAGCCTTATCGTATTATCTGTGTCCTTGGTCAAAATAATACTAAGGCTACGGACATTTCTAGAATGGCCATTATATGTGATCATAGGGTTCGCACTATCAAGATTTGAAACACTTGATACCCTCGTCACAGTTCTACCATCGTAAGGACATGTATTAATACATATGATATGATTTATGTGATATAGTGAATAATGCTTTTTATTGATTAATAAACATTATTACAAAGAGTTAATTCCATAATAATTGATTGGCTCTAGGGCACCTACTCCAACAGAACATCGTGAGGAGGTTACTCCACAATTTGTGGATCAAAATGAACCACCACAAGTAGCACCGGAGCTACTTAGGTCTAGGAGAGTACGTCGTGATCCTGAGAGATATGGTTTTCTCGTTACTCAATGTGGTGACGTGCTGGTTTACCAAGACAATGAACCCAGAACCTGCGATGTAGCTGTATCGGATCCAAATTCTGTTTAATGGTTTAAAGCCATAAAATCTGAGATGGACTCCATGTACCAAAACCAGTCATGGTTTTTGTTGGATTCACCTGAAGGGGTAAAACCCATAAGGTGTAAATGGGTCTTCAAGAAGAAGACTGACATGGATGGCAAGGTGTATACATATATAACACGATTGGTTGTCAAAGGTTTCAAACAAATTCATGGTATTGACTATGAAGAAACCTTTTGCTGGTTTCCATGATTAGATCCATCTAGATTATTCTTGTGATTGTTGCATATTATGATTGTGAAATTTGGCAAATGGATGTCCTAACTGCTTTCCTGAATGGAAACCTTGAGGAGGATGTGTATATGACACAACCCGATGGTTTCCTTCTCGATAGACAAGCTAATGACTTTGAGATTTGGCAAATGAATGTCATAGCTACTTTCCTGAATGCAAAACTTTGAAGAGGATGTGTATATGACACAACCCAATGGTTTCATTCTTGATGGAAAGGCTAATAAGATATGCAAGTTGCAGAGGTCCATATATGGACTCAAGCAAGCTTCAAGGAGCTGGAACATTCGTTTTGATGAAGCCATAAAAGAATTCGGTTTTATCAAGAATGAAGATGAGGTTTGTGTTTACAAGAAGGTAAGTAGGGGCGCAGTGTCATTCCTAGTGTTGCATGTCGATGACATACTTCTGATCGTGAATGACATACCGAACTTGTAGTCAGTAAAGACTTGGTTATCCAAGTGCTTCTCCATGAAAGACTTAGGAGAAACAGCCTACATTCTCAGAATGAAGATCTATCGTGATAGATCGGGTAAGTTGCTTAAACTAAGTCAGAGTACATAGACAAGGTACCAAACAGATTCAGTATGGAAGAATCCAAAAAGGGATTTCTTTCGATGACACATAGTGTCTATCTCTCTAAGGATATGTGTCTTTAACAACATGATGAGAGAGATAGAATGAAGAGGATCCCACATGTTTCAGCAAATAGATCCATCTTGTATGCTCAGATTGATATCTAATATGCATCAAGCACTTGTAGTGGACATCAATCACACTCAAGTGAGCAATGTCATGTTGTATGCTTGGATTGATGTTTCATGTGCATCAAGTACTTGTAGGGGATATCAATCGGATCCAAGTGAGCGATGCTGTGATTGCATGCCCGGACTGATATCTTATGTGCATTAAACACTTATAGAAGACATCAATAGGATCTAAGTGAGCAATATGTTATGTACTTAGATTGATGTCTTATGTGCATTCAACACTTGTAGAAGATATCAATCAGATCCAAGTGAGTGACATTGGATGAGTGTCAATGGACATCCTTAGTACTTGAAAAGGTTTAAGGATATATTCTTGGATTATGGAGAGGAAGATAAGCTCATTGTAAGAGGATACAGTGGTGCTATTTTCAAACAGATGAAGATGATTATAGTTCGCAATTTGGGATTGTATATTTTGTCTCAATGTAGTTGTAGTGAGCTGGAAGAGCTCGAATCAATGTACTGCAGTGGATTCTACAACTGATGCTAAGTATATCGCATTATTTAATGCAGCCGTGTAGGCGGTTTGGATCAAGAAATTCATTACTAAACTTGATGTGGTTCCAGGCATTACTGATCTAGTAAAATTCTATTGTGATAACAATGGAGCCATTGTTGTGGCCGAGGAACCACGATCACACCAGCAATCCAAACACTTACTTAGTTGATTCAATTTGATCTAAGAGATCGATTAGAAAAGGAATGTGTAGATTTGTAGAGTACCTACTAACCCACTATTGAAGTTTCTGTTGCAGCAGAAGCATTGGGCACTTGGGTCATTCGATTTTAAATGTATGAATGATTGACTATAGTGCAAGTGAGAGATTGTTGGAGTAGGTGCCCTAAAGCCAATCAATTATTGTGGAATTGACTCTTTGTAATAATGTTTATTAATCAATAAAAGGCATTATATTCTCTATCATGCAAACCAAAGTTGTATGTATTGATATATGTCCTTAGAATGGTAGAACCGTGACAAGGGTATCAAATGTTTCAAATCTTGATAGTGAGAACCCTATAAGAACATATGGTGGCCATTCTAGAAATGTCTATAGCCTCAATATTATTCTAACCAAGGGCACAGATAATACGGTAAGGCTATCATAGTGTTGAACGATCCTGTCGAAAGGCAATAACAGGTCTCACTTGTTAAGATTGTTTGCTGACAAGCTGGTGTAACACATGGATGTTTGCTATAGGCAAGTTCACTAGACTACCCCATCAGAGGATTCCATATAGATGGTAACCCTAGTGTCTATGGAACAAGTCCTCTAACGAATGATGGTGCATGTGATCCTTAGACTTAAGATCACTAGAGTGCCTTGTGCACTGATTGGTGTAGTTTGACACTAGTCCAACGTAGTTCTATTCAGAATTGTTAATACGGTAGTGATTGACTGCATTGAGGAATAGATCAAGATTATGGTAGATCGACAGAGGATTCATCACTCCCGGATACGGGAGAAGTTATCTTATAGTGCAGTTCAATTAATGACAATACAATAAATCTATGATCACAATGGGATTGAGTTGTTGCTCAATCCAATTCATTATTCTAGTCATTGATCCAATAACTGAATACAAATATATCGAGAGTAAACTGAGGTTAACACTATTTCTATACCCCAGTCTCGTTGAGATAAAAAGATGATGAAAGGATGGAATTGTACGGTAACCATATCATTGTTAGGTAGTTGTTTCGTTGAATCTGAATCTATCGGGTGGCCATGATGTCTTGCTAAGGGCCAATCTTGGTCTGTGTGTAGTGAGACGATTAATTGGTGTTAATTGCGATACTACATACTACCAGTATGATGAGGAGCCTACATGTTACACACATAGAAGATAATTTAAGAATCAGTTTGTGCAAGGGCGTTTTCGTCTTTTAGGGCGAAAGGGTATTTTGGTAATCTCACAGTGCAATTATATTTGCTGAGGTGGTTGCTTAAATTTAATTTGATATTAAAATTAAATAAATGAGATTATATTTAAATATATGTACACATATATTTAATTTGATTATTATTATTAATTAAATATTAATGTATTTCTGTAAATACATTAATTGCGTTTAATTGAAAATTATAATAATTAAAATTAAAATATCATAATTGGGAGTGTTTAGACATATGGGGCTGTTTGGGTTGAAGCCCAAACCTATTCCTTACTGGAAAAGGGTTTTATGTGCACTATAAAAGTGCAATGTTATGTGAATTAAAGTAAGGGAATTCATTCAATCATTTTCATTGAAAGAAAAGAAATACAGCCCTCTCCCAAGTCTCACGCTATCTTCATTCTTTGAATCAAAGTCTCTTTGATTCTTGATTTGGTTCTTGAAGCTAAAAAGGATCTAGCAAATCCATCTTTAGCTCTTCGAGTTATCTTCGTGTGGATTACCACTGGTTCAATCCTGCTCTTAGATCGGTAGCGAAGCCAAAGAAGACAAGTTTGAAGAAGCCTCCAAACGTGCGTATAAATTCTAAAGTTTACTCTGATCGTTCATAATACTGCAGATTTTGATTTAACATATAAATTGTATAATATGTGCCTTAATCTTAGCTTAATGGGAACGATCTGTGCTTTAAAATTTTTGTTTTTCGTTGCCATGAGTTAGATCGTTTCCTAACAAGAACTGTATGACGCTCAATGGTGTTTATGAAGTTAACATGACTCACACTTAAAATGTGACACTGACTCTAAACTGGGACACAATTTCTTCAAGATTGGGAGAGGAGGATGTCCTAATCGACCGTGGAAGATGGACATGGATGAATCACTAGTACAAGCAACAGGCTATGGCACTGGAGTAGAAATGTCAGCAAGCACGTACAAGCCACCCAAAACATGACCCCTACCAATAATCCGCTTCATCCCAAGATCCTGAAAGACACAATGAGAAGGGAAAAAATAAAAACCACAGTTAAATGTATTAGTGATATGACTCACAGACAATAAATTAAAAGGAAAGTAAAGAAGACACAAAACAAAGAAGAGCGATATAGATTTGGTGGGATTAGCAATACCACACTATAATAGACACAGTAGACCCATTTGCTAAAGTAACTGAAGACAAATCAGAAGATGATGTGAATGACGAAAGGATACCTGTATCACTTATCATATTGTGAGTAACACCAGAATCAATGACCCAATTGCAACTAGAAGTAGACAACAAGCTCTAGGATTACCTAACTGTGTCAATGTAGCAACAGTCGATGGAATGGATGACAGAAGACTAGCAACCTGTGTGAGGCAAGCATACTCATCAGCAGGAATAGTAACCATGGAAGGAGTAGGTAAGAGACCATCTTTAGTGGCAACATAGGCATATCTTTTAGACCCTTGCCCATTCCGAGGCTTTCCATGAAGTTTCAACAATGCCTTTTTACATGTCCCTCAGTACCACAAAGCCTAGTTAGTAAATACGGGTACGGCAAAAAAACGGTACGGGAATTATACGGGTATAATACGGTAAACGGTGAAAAATACGTTTATAAAAATTCGGCCATAAAATTCGGATACGGGAAAAATACGGTACGGGTATATACAGGTTTAATACGATGCATTGTCAATAATACGTTTTGAAAAATACGGCAATATCAATCTTAGTTTTAACACTTTTATGGACTACGTAGTTAAAATCAACAGAACATTTCAAATGCAAAGTATTCAATTAACCAATAACACAAATACACAGTATATAAAAACATCTAAAATTGACATCAACACTTCACATTACACAGATTATATAAAAATATAATATAGATATGAACTTAACAAGGTACTGAAAATTTTTCACAAGCAAGCAGCTACCAAAGTTTTACTGCTTGGCTTGAGGGAGAATGTTAGAGTATTACAAGGCAGCTGGAGTTTTACAATTGATCAATGGTGGAGATGCTAGAAGAATGATCAACGGTGGAGATGTTATTTTGTAAAGGATGGCCAACGTGGCTGATGCTTGTATAAAAGAGATTTAATATCAATTGAAAAAGTTAAGCAAATAAAAAATAAGTTTTAGGTCTGGAAAGATTCAACATTTTCTCTCTCTCTCTTTCTTTTCTGAAATTTCTGTTTGGTTCTTGAGAAAGTTTCGCAACTTTCAAATCTTTTTCTTTTTCTTGATCCTAGGACTCTATTACTTTGTAGAGCATGCTGCTGTTGTTCTTACACTATATGCCTTTAGCAAACTACAAGAAGAGCTTGTTTTGGCTCCACAATATGCATCACTTATGGTGGATCAGACTTATTTTATTGTGAGACACCATACAGACGTTGATGGAGGGTGCAAAGTAGTCTGGATCCCACATGATGACTTCATTAGCTGCAGCTGCCATTTGTTTGAGTTTTCTGGAATCCTTTGAAGAAATGTTCTTCATGTTCTATCAACGAACAACTGTTTCCACATTCCAGACCGTTGTTTGCCCACCCGTTGGCGTAATATCAACTGTTTCCACATTCCAATGATGGGAGCTGATGATTTGAATAGAGATGGGCTGAGTTCTGTAGGATGAATGTATATGGGTAGAAGAAATATGGGCTTACGCTCATACAAAAATATTAGAAACTTTTTTTCCACATTTTTTTTCCACTTCTTATTTGTAGAAGAACTGAGGAAGATAAGCTGAAGAAGAACTGTTGCTGACCGCGGAAGAACCGAAGAAGAACGACTGAACCAAATCTGTTTTAATTTTTTGTATAAACCCACCAAAACGACGTCGTTTTGGGGGTGTGAGATTTTGTTTTTTTTTTTTTTTCAAAAATTCGCGAATAATTCGCGAATTATACGGGAACCCTTATTATACGCGAATTATACGGCAGATTTTATAAAATACGTATACGTGCGTTTTATACGCGAATTATACGGCTGTCCGTACAATTCGCGTATAATACGCGTTTTTACTAACTAGGCCACAAAGGAAACAAATGCAAGTAACAGAAATTTCAATCACCCCCTGTTTACTTATGTCTGCCATAGCGTAATCAAACAATAAAACAAAATTCACCAAGCTTGGAGACAAAACCCCAAATCACCAATGACTAATCACCAATAACCAACATTTAGCAATAAAAAATCAGTCACTGGCAATCACCACTTCACAACCAGTTCACCACTCAAACGCAAATCAATAGAATAAATAATAAGAATATATCCCACAACTACAATGAATCACTGCCAAATCAAACACCACATCCAGAATAGTCAAAAAGCAAACACCAGGCACTATTGAATAAACCCAAATCACCAAATCCACAACAAATCAAATCCCAAAATAATAACCCAATCTGACCAAAATCTGACCAAGCATCAAAACACCAACAAATCAACACTAGAACATAAACTGATACAATTCACCAGAAAAAAAAGAGATAAGAAGTCACCGGAATTGTAGAATAAAGTCACCGGCCATTGAGATCACAACTAGAAACCAGACTAGAAGTTGTTTGTACCAAACTCGCAAAAAACAAACCAAATCTGAACAGAGGGCAATGAACCCGCAAAGAATAGACCAAATCGAAACAGAGAAACGAGATCGGAGAAAGAGAGAATAGCTAGAGATGAATAGAGAATAAATCTGGATGAGTAGAAAACAGATTGGTGATTATCGGTCGTCGAAACACTGAAAACTGACATGAACCAAGATTGCTGGCCGTTGGAAAAATCAAACCGATCGGAACACTATCGGCTCTAATAACATGTTTGTAGAAAAGTAATCCCTTTTACTAAGCATTTCATTAATTAAAAAATGCAAAATACAGGCTAATATATTTACTCTATCACAATTACATAATTACCCTTAACTTATATTTACACTATTTCTAATAGTTTAAAAAGCCGACCCATTGAGATACCCGTCAAGGTGATTGGGTCATGGGTTAATCGGTCCAATTGGTTGGATCAGTGACAACAGCAATAAACATATTTTTTAAAAATTATAATTAGTCTCTTAAATTTAAACATATTACACAAATACCCTTACAAAATTACAAATTAGGCTCTAAATTTTAATTTATTTTAAAATGCCCCAAAAATTTAGCAGTCCCTAAAATTTTGTAAAATTCTAAAACACCCCCAAAAAAAATACAATCTAGTCCCCACACCTTTGAAAAATGTCAAAAAACCCCTGGACCCTAAACTAGACCGAAGAGACTACCGAGTCCCAGTCTAGGTTTTAAAACAATGGTATGGTCACATCTATATATTTATAAAAATCTTGAGACATGGGCTATTTGATTGCCATGTAGGATTTTTAAAGCTCTAAAATTGGTGGATTTTGACATGATAGATGATTGTTCGACACGTGGCTGCATATAATTGGTGATGACGTGGATATGTGGATGTGTAAGATTTTTGGTTACATGTGGCTTAATGTAATTGGTTTTTTATTTTATTTTTTGTAGTAATTATACTTTATTGGGCATCCTAAAGGTCTAATTAAAACTTTGTTAATGGGTGAATGTGTTTAATCCCTTCACATTCACATAAATACAAACCCTTCATATTCACATTAAATATTATTTGTGTGAAAATTAATAAATAAAGAACAATTAATCTTAATCTAATCCAATCTCCTCATCAAATGATCAATGTTCACAACAAGGGTTGAGTGTCATCTGTTCATCATCTTTGTATCTTCATAATCACCATCACCATCTCCTTTTGCTTTTGTTTCTGATTCTATAGTTCTATTTTTATATGTATATGCAGCAAATATGTTTCTTTTCTTCTTTTGGTGTTGATTTCAGGTATACCTAGGGCTGTTAACGAGCCAGCCAAGCCGAGTTTTTGGCTTAACGAGCTCGACTCGTGAAAAGGAAGAAGAATCTAAGTCGAGCAAAACCTCTAATTTCCTGACTCGGCTCGACTCGTAAAGAGAGAAAAAGATTTCTAACCTAGCTCGCAAGCCAACTTAACAAGCCAAGTTAGAGCCGGCTCGTGAGCCAGTAAAAAGCATGCAATTTTTTTTTTAATTCGGTGCTGATTTTCTCTCTCTCATTTATTACTCTTTCTCTATCACTTCTTTTCCCCTCTAATTTATTATTACTCTTTCTCTTCTTTTCTCTCTCTAGAGACTCCAATGACTCACATTTCTCTCTTTTTTTTTTTCCCTTTCTTTCTTTCTTTCTTTCTCCCTGTTTCCCTTACTCTCTCCAGTCTCCACCAACTCTGAAGTTATTCTATTCCTCCTCTTTTGTTACTTATTACTCTTTGCTTTCTCTGCTTTTCTCTCTCTCTAATGACGCTTGTTTCTCCTATTTTCTCTTTCCTTCCTTCTTTCTCCTTTTTTCCTATTTTCTCTTTCTTTCTTTCATTCTTTCTCCTTTTTTCCCCTGCACTCTCCACCAACTCTGATTTCTTTCCTCCTTTCTCCTTGTTTCCCTACACTCTCCACCAAATCTGATTTCTAAAATTGCCTAAAATGGTTTGGTTTGGTTTGGTTTTAAGGAAAAGGATTTTAGTCGCGTTTTCAGGGATTTTGACATCGGGGTGTTCTTTGTCATTTTTGCAAACTTTTTGTTTTAAAAATTTTAGTTTAATCCCCTATACTTAATAAAACCCCTAAAATGCCCTTAATAATTCGAGCTTGGCTCAACTCGTGAGCCTAACGAGTCGAGCCGAGCCAAGGCAGGCTCGAACTCGGCTAGTGCTGTCTCACGAATCGAGCCGAGCTGGCTCGATTCCAGACGAGGCGAGCCGTACTCGAGCCCAGCCAAGTCGGCTCGCGAGCGGCTCGCCTCGTTGAACAGCCCTAGGTATACCCAAAGGTTGAGCACAAGAAGCACAAATCATTTCATTGCCTCCTTACAGTGATTTTGCTCGCTGCAGCTTTCTTCGTGGGGAGTGCCTTTGTAGTCTCAAACTGTAAAGAGATATCAATAGAATTCTCCTATGAACTTATTAGAAAGTTGATGTCATTGACTAATCTGTATGCATCAACTTAAAAGTAACAAAAAAGTAGAGATGGATGAAGTGGTTATGTGTGAAGAGTAATGCTATAGTTACCAACTGGTGTGTACCGATTTTGTACACCGAATGATGTGGCACAATCCTGACCGTTTATTTATTATCAGTTAATATTAATCAATGGTCAGGATCTTGCCACGTCATTCAGTGCACAAAATCGGTATACACCAGTCGATAAGTCTATCATTTTCCATGTGTGAAATAAGCAGCCAAAAAAAAAGAATTGTGCTGTACTACTTCTGATGACTACCTTTCTGCAATAGTCAAATCATATTTATTTATACTTAAATGGATATGTTAAAAGAAGACAATACAACCCATAGTGAAATTGTCTTCTTTATCATATCTTTTTATGGCTTCACATCACACGTCATGCATGCGTGCATGCTAACCACTTTGACAGTTTTCGATGGGGAGTGCTTTCAAGGTCTAAGATGTGTGAGGTTGTCTATTTTCTTCTGTTTTCTTAGGAATACTGTATGCAGTGAGTAGCTTTAGCTTTTGATGATTTGTTATTGTATGCATTCAGGCTCAAGACAGGCTATACAGAAGCAAGACGCTACCTAAAGCCACTTTCATAAACAACCCATGCAATGCGCATTCTTTCACCTAGTTTAACTGATAAAACCAAAACCTTCTTCGCAATTGAATAGATCCTTGCAAAGAAAATTTTCACACTAATGTCAAGAAGGAATCTCCACGGCCCATTATTATTAAATTACAGTTGGTTCGGGTAAACAGTATGATATATTATATTACCAAAATTGGTTAAGAATGATTGATAAAAGACAAATAGACTATCTATCTTAAAGCCAAAGGGGCTCTGTTTTGTCTTTCCTCTTTCTCCAAATTGTTGCAACTTGCAAGAACAAATTCTTGTTCGCTTTAACTGACTTGTCGAATCAATCGCTAACCAGAAAAAAGTAAAAAGATAAAGACAAAAAGCACTTAAACACCAATCTTCGACACAGCATTGAGACAAAAATAAATAAATAAATAAATAAAAATAAAAATAAAAAAGATGCCTGTAATGATATATTTCTGGAAATTTCAGTTGACAACTTGGTAAGAAATCCACTGAATTCTTGGCAAACTGGAGCGAATGGTACACCGTGTATTTCCAACGTGGTTGAAATTACACTGGTCAACGCCTTCTCTATGCACCGCGGTGTGAAACTGTATAAAATGCAATAGCTGGAAGCTATGGGGACTCATTGTGAACCCAAAAGGGGAAGGGGAAAAGAAAATTTTCACCCTTCTTCTACCGTTTCCCAAAAGAATACCATGAAATACAAGTTGATGTTGAGAAGTTTCTCTCGAAAGTATATGAACGTTTTTTACGGATGACAGAGAGACAAGTCAAGCCAATGGATATCACGGTGTTCTCATCGAATCTTGTCGCCTTAGAGGGATGCCTTCAGATCCGAAACCATCCTCGTCTGCGTGCTTAGGTAACCGCAAAGACATAGATGTTGTCAAACCTGTACCTGCTTTCGTAACGTCAATTTAAAAATCCGGAATGTAAAAAACTAATTCTAATAAAAACTAATCTTAAATTTATAAGAAAAAAAAACAATTGTGAGAATGATAAATTGAGAGAACGATAACAAGAGCATACCATCACCCATATCCTTGGTTTTGTGAAGAAGAAACGTTCCAGAAAGGATTGTCACGAACCCACACATTTCTGTGACAATCTGCGTTGGATTCTGCCTATCCCAATCCTGATGAAAGAAAGAAAACTAATCAAATTCAATCCAAGAAAATTTCCCAGTCAGTGGGTGGAGGATGATTATGCAAACCATATAAAAAGAAAACAAGAGATTATTAAGAGGGTCCAATCTGATGAAATACATTACACTTGTCTTACATTTGTGGATTTATGCAAACTCATGCTGATATTCAAACACAGACCATTATGAAATATATTTTGCAACACATGAAATATTCAAATCATTAGCTAGTTTGCATTGCTCTAAGGATCTACTTCCAATGAGTTATGGAATTTCCATCAAGGGAGGAGAGAAAGGAGAATTAATTATAAAGATGATTTAAAATAAAAATAAAATAGGTTTAATACAAGGAAAAGGGGAATGTTCAAATCGATTGGGGTATATAGAGAAATTAAGACTATTCAAAAAAAAAAAAAAAAAAAAATTACTGGAGGTTATTTAGATATGGGGTCTGATTAGATAAAATATGGGTGCTACTCTTTTTTTAACAAACCCAATCACTTTATACACATAAAGAGACTCAATTAGCAAAGAATCCGCACAACCAAAATGAGCAATCAGTTCAGACAGGGTAAGAGTGAAGGAGTTTGGGGAAAAGGTTTGTTGGACTAGCTTAACTTTCAAGATTTTAATAAAGAGCCAGTAGCTAGCATCTCAACTCTAATAAAATAATACATTAATTATACTACAAGTAGCCAGACTGAAGAATTTACCTTAAACATGATCACACTAGCCAAAATGGTAAGTGATGTGAACATGACATAGTAAATGGGAGATACAACTGCTGTGTTAAAAGTGTCAAGCGCCTGCATTAGCAACAACAAAAATGAATGATCAAGGAAATCATAAAGACCAAAAAAAATGAAACCACCAGAACTTGACAGGGTTGGGGTGAGGACGAGAGATGAAGTGATGATGCAAATTCAAGGATGGTTTTATTGAGGTCCATGCAAGTACGGATTGAAGCCCTAATTCAAGGTCCAACCCTCAAAAGAATACATATACTTTCAAGTTTTAAGGATAGGAATTTGACAGACAAGTGCTAAATCTAGCTACTCAAATTATCAAACATTCTGTCACAACATTGATGTCTCACATTCCTGAATACAATATATAACCAAGTAGACCAAAGTGCTGGGTTGTCATAGTAATAATGATATAAACATCCTGGCAACCACAGCATTGACTCGCTCATGTGCCTCCACTAAGAAAATTTTAATTTTCTTTGCAAAAGGGGGTCAATCTTCTAGTTGTTATCCAACAATAAAGCCACAAAACTGGTAAATCCTTCCAGACCACCAGTTTTCCATGAAAGTTGCTAGGAAGGCAATTCTTGCAACCAGTCCTGGATAGTAAGTGTATGCAATCGTGAATTCCAAAATAAAAGTAGTCCAATATCATAAAGCTCATGAGAACTCAACTCAAGCAAAACAAATAGGGCAATAGTCTTGAGAGAATTCCATTGCACAACCTATCCTTTATAAACTGCATAAGGTTTGCTCAGCACAAGATTCTAGAAATTACCCTGCCCTACCAAACTGCAAAACCTTATATCTGATCACTGCCAACTGCCCACAATCTAATCAATCCCAGTCCATACCACAACAATCTACAGTGACCTCAGTTATCTACACTGCACCTCCCCCAGTCTACAAAAAAACCCTATTCATCACGACAAATTAATAAAATCCAATTCTCTATAACCTTACTATGCATGCCTCCATACAATTACATCAATTCATGGCATCTGGTAACACATCTAGCGCATGTAATAGACATGTGTTGCATCACAAACCAAAAACACGTTAACATTGCTAAAGAAAGAAATGTAGGGTCTATTACACTGTAACCAAGACATTCTTTGAACAACCTGAACCTTTATGCTCGGCCTAAACCTGAAGAAAGCAATCCCCAGAATAGCCAGGCAGAAGGGGATGAATATGTGATCAAAGATCCATCAATAAACCATTTCACAATTCCTCAAGTTCTTTTGGAAAATCTCATGCAGCCCCAGTATGACTAAGAAAGCCAGGGAAGTTTATATATCACTCAACTCAAGATTCCAATCTAATATTGAAAACCAGAAGATGTGAAAGAAAACAAAAGTCATGTAATTGAAAGTTATAAAACTTCTTCTCAAATCAACATATTCACTTATTCACATAGAGTACACACCTATGCTAAGCCAACTTGATAATCTTACAGCAAGGATGCCTCCTGAGGACATTTGCAGATAGACCACTACAGAATCAGCAAGATCTATTACCCAGATAATTACTAGGTTGCTTTATTTTATCAGACCCATCATTATCCAATGCGAGTAGAAATTTTCAGGCAAAGCATAAGCGAAGTTTGTCACAAACATAACCACAAGGACTTTTCTAAAATCAAGACTTCTCATCATCATCTCTTCATCCCTATTTTGTTTTAGAAATCACCTATAAAGGCTTTTTGTCTCATTTCCAAGATATATCATGGCTTTTAATACTTTTCTTATTTTCTTTCAAGTAGCCTTTCTCATTTGATAAAAGGGCCATTCAGTTTCCAGCTTGAATAACTTAACAAAAGAAGCATTTTGAACCCCCTAGAGTAATATATCAATACAGACAAGGACCACAAGCTTGTGCATCAGGAGAATAACCTTTCAAGTTTATCGAGCATAAATAAGAACAAAGAAGAAACGGTCATTACCTTGTTCAAATAATTCATTTGGGTAATCACACAAGTAATTACAATTAGAGTGAATGCCCATGTTTGGGGATATATTAGCTGATTCATTCCAGACAATGTTAACTTCAGAGCAATTCCTAGAGCTTTAACACTCATAACCTGTCAAAAAACACTACGATTACAAACACTAGACAGGAAATGCTTGGCTAAACATAACACAAATTACCAAAAACCAAGTACCAAGTACCAATACATACCGACAATGAACCTACAAGAGAACAGATTCCAATATAAACCATTATGTGTGTCTGACCATACTCTGGGATAAATTGGAATATAAGGATAAATACAGCTGTTGTGACCAAAGCCGCATACAAGAGAAAAGCTGGAAAGAGGAAAAGAATGTCATCAAATTCATTGATCTGCAATTTAAACAATAACTGAAGGCAAGAATGGATAAATAGACGAATATTTTAAGGAAAATAAACACCTGGCTCTGTAGCAAGATTCCAAACTTCTATTACAGATTCAATCTCACGTTCTTGAGGAGCATGCAGCACAATTGTTGTGGAGCCCACAACACAAAGTGCACAACCAAGAATACCAAAAATATGTAGTCTCTCACGTAAAATGATATGAGCAAGAACAGCACTGCAAGAGAACACCATACTCAACACCATCACCAGCAAATCAAACCTAAACTTGGAGGGGCTTTTCTCTGTACCTGATAATAATGCTGAGAGCACCAAGCGGTGTAACTAATATAGCAGGTGCAAATGCATAAGCAGCAAAATTAGCAATTTCCCCGACAATCACTGTAAAATTAGCAATTGCCCATCAGAATAATCATTCTTCAGAACAACCATAAATTGCAATCAACCCACATGGTTAACTCAATCCAGAAATCAAAATTAGCAACTTTTTCGATTAATTTCAATAAATTAACATAGGACATTAATAAGGAAACTGTTATGTCGACTCAAAATTCAATTTACACTCTTAAGTTCTCACAATCAAGTCATCCAAGAGGCCCATAAAGAATAAAATTTATAATATAGTAAAACCTCTCTATAGTCATAATGTTGGGACCAACAAAATTTATTACTATAAAGAGGTTATAACTTAATAGAGGTGCAATTACAAGAATTATTATTTTGATTCAAAAATTATTGTTTTAATTTCTTATTTTATAATTCATGTTTTAGTAGTATTAAGATTTCAATTCATTGTTTTAATAGCATTAGGATAGTAACGGAAATGGATATCAAAGAGTCATTGCGAAATTGAGTGATAAAATTCGACAACTTCACTATAATCAAATGGATATTAATGTCTTCATCAATCATCCAAATGAGCAACAAGTCGTGTATGTTTTAATTAAAGAAGAAATCATTACTAGAATTAGACAAGAAGAGTAAGGAGATAATCTAAGGATGATAGCATAAAAATACCAAAAGTTTCGTGTCAAAAAGCTCTAAACATGTTTGAGAAGTTAGAAATATTTTGGCTTCAACAAGAAAGTGTCTATGTTGCGGACTTATTAGGTACCCGAAAGATAAAAAATATGGTAAAAACTTTAAAACATAAATTAATTTCCCAAACAACTTTAGATAAATATTTTATTTCATCTTAAACCTTTAATGTAAAACAACATATATTTTTTGCAATATACATATAATTATTACTATATAGAGACAAATTCCTTAAGATGAGATCTAGAAAAATTATAACTTATTACAATGTGAAATTTATTCTTATTTATAACTGGCCTAAGTTGGGATTAAAATTTTTTATGACTACATGGAGGTTATTCCTATATAAAGTATAACTATAAAGAGGTTCTACTGTATATTTTCTATTGCACTAATTTACACTCAATGAAAGAGAAAATCAAACAAAATTTCTGGATGGTGATAAGTGAAGAAAAAATAGTCAGATTAAACTCACTTGTTATCATGCCCACCCACCATAGTGGCTCATACAAGTAAGAATAGCCTCCAACCCCTGCAAAACAATCAGCGATTCAATTTTAGAGGAACTCTAGTCGAGATAAAAGCAAAAGTACAGTAACTGCTCAAGAAAACTAATACACATACTTCTTGAGCACATCACCATAAGATCATTGCATAGTATAAGCAAATAATTATCACAAATTTACACAATTAAAAAGTAAATTAAGTCCAAAAATCATAAATCATCAAACCAATTTTTTCAAAATAAGCAGCATGTCAGAACCTGAGTATGTCTATTTTTCGAAGGCACATGAACTTCTCTCGTGAACATAATTCATTTATACAAGATACAGATTAGAAAGACTATTCCTTTAGCACATCTATCAAGTATCAAAAGAGAATTAAGATGCGATAAAAATAAGACAAACCCAACAAAATTAAGACAATCTCTTCAAGTTATCGTTCCATTCGATGCAAAAAAGCTATAATTGGATATCGCCACATAAAAACAGTTTCAGATTCAGGTTCACTACATCAAGATATCATTTCCCATATTTTACAACATTTTTCAAAGAAAGACAAAGTACCACTGTACCAACAGAACTTTCCTAAAATTAAGCCCACAAATTTTCATGTTACTAAATACCTAACAGTTCAAAACCACAAAGAAAACAAAACAAATGCCGCCCATAACGCCGTACCAAGTGAAAAGAACGCCAAGACAAGTCAACTGGTACCGGTCCAGTAACGTCACCGGGGCAATTACAACACAAAAATTAATTAATTAATTAAAAAAATAAACGAAATTAATCAAACNAGAGGTTCTACTGTATATTTTCTATTGCACTAATTTACACTCAATGAAAGAGAAAATCAAACAAAATTACTGGATGGTGATAAGTGAAGAAAAAATAGTCAGATTAAACTCACTTGTTATCATGCCCACCCACCATAGTGGCTCATACAAGTAAGAATAGCCTCCAACCCCTGCAAAACAATCAGCGATTCAATTTTAGAGGAACTCTAGTCGAGATAAAAGCAAAAGTACAGTAACTGCTCAAGAAAACTAATACATATACTTCTTGAGAACATCACCATAAGATCATTGCATAGTATAAGCAAATAATTATCACAAATTTACACAATTAAAAAGTAAATTAAGTCCAAAAATCATAAATAATCAAACCAATTTTTTCAAAATAAGCAGCATGTCAGAACCTGAGTATGTCTATTTTTCGAAGGCACATGAACTTCTCTCGTGAACATAATTCATTTATACAAGATACAGATTAGAAAGACTATTCCTTTAGCACATCTATCAAGTATCAAAAGAGAATTAAGATGCGATAAAAATAAGACAAACCCAACAAAATTAAGACAATCTCTTCAAGTTATCGTTCCATTCGATGCAAAAAAGCTATAATTGGATATCGCCACATAAAAACAGTTTCAGGTTCAGGTTCACTACATCAAGATATCATTTCCCATATTTTACTACATTTTTCAAAGAAAGACAAAGTACCACTGTACCAACAGAACTTTCCTAAAATTAAGCCCACAAATTTTCATGTTACTAAATACCTAACAGTTCAAAACCACAAAGAAAACAAAACAAATGCCGCCCATAACGCCGTACCAAGTGAAAAGAACGCCAAGACAAGTCAACTGGTACCGGTCCAGTAACGTCACCGGGGCAATTACAACACAAAAATAAATAAATAAATTAAAAAAAATAAACGAAAATAATCAAACAGACCTGCTCTAATACCAGAAGCGCCGGCTTTCTTCAAGCCCTTCTTCTTAACAATGAAACTAGCACCGATAAAAACACTGGACGAGAGCGCCAAAACCAGACCTTTTATGTTATCCGATGACATGCCATCTCTCCAGCTCTGACTCGTTCCTGACGCCATTCACTGACGCCGGATTATCAACTCAGTCGCAACAACTCCGACTGAGCCACCAAATCCACTTCAACTCAGTCGATACTTAGTCGTTTCACAACAGCCAAAACGCGTCTATCGTCGACGTGATAGAAATGGAATCCTGCTTATTAATCTCTACTCAAATCGCCGTCGTTTCAGTACATCAATGAAGCTTACCTTTCCAGGTTCCAACAAACGAAGATCTTAGAAAAAAGAGAGTGCTGCTGAGGTGGTTTTGTCTTTACTAAAATCCGGCGTCGTTTGACTAATCAAGATTACGCTTCTCCAGTTCTCGTTTCAACTCAAAAGAGATCTTGAAGAAATGAAATTAAAAAGTTGCGGAAGAATACGCTTTAAACTTCGGTCAATTCGACATAGTTTCAATACTCTGTTTGAACTGAGGGAGATCTTAGAGAGACGAGAGATGAGAAAAGAGGAGAGTTGGAGTTGAATTGACTGGGCGGTGATTCAGGACGAGTAGATCTCGGGAGATTTGAAAAGATAGAGATTAGCGGAAAAAAGATCTATGTTGTCTTTTGTATAGCGTCGCGGTTGCATTAAAAACGGTGTCGTGTCGGTGAGGAGAGAGCGAGAGTGTTTGGTGGGAAGAAGAAGAACAGATGTGAAGGTGAGGAGGAGAGGTTTGAAGAGAAGTTAATTAGCAAAATAAGGACTCTTCTCCGACTCAGCGTTGATGACCGCTACGCTTTATCTTTCTTTCATATCCATCTTTGGCTACCCGATTCTTTCCTTTTTTTTTTTTTTACTTATTTGATTATATAATAATTAAAATTCAATAAAAAAATGCGAAGAATATAATAAAAAAGGTTAATTCGATAAATAATTGATAACATATTAATTATGGGTAGGGGTGAGCAGTTTTAGATATATGATATTTTTCGAAAAAATCGAAACCGAAACTTGTCGTTATCGTGTTTCATGCATGTTCCAAACGAGAATCATAGTATTCATTCCTATGGCAATGGAAATGAAAAACAAGAGATCATTTTTCTAGAAATATGGACAAATGGAAGTTTAACTCGTAAAGAAGCACTTCATGAAGCCTCCCGAAATTTGATTGATTGATTTATTCCCTTTCTACAGGCAGCAGAAGAAAACTTACATTTAGAGTACAATCAATACAAGGTTACTTTAACTTTTTTTACTTTTCATGATCGATTGGCTAAACTAAAGAAGAAAAAAGAAATAGCATTGAAATCCATTTTTATTGACCAATCAGAATTGTCTCCTAGGATCCATAATTATCTTAAAAAGTCTAATACACATACATTATTTGACCTTTTGAATAACAGTCAAGAAGACCTTATGAAAATAGAACATTTTCGCATAGAAGATGTAAAACAGATATTGGACGTTCTAGAAAATAAATAAAAAAACATTTCACAATTGATTTACTGAAAAGAAAAATCAATTGAATTTATTTCTTTTTTTTATAAAGAATAAAAAAAATAGAAAAACTAAAACGGTTTGCACCTTTAGCACAATTTAGATATTCGGACCAGAATTTAATTGAATAGAAATATCTAGGGAGAATTCACTGTGACTTTGAAGCGATTACTCCCTAGTAGAGTTGGTCAAGGACCAATCCCAAGCAGGCCCGGGATTGGTCCTTTTGGGACTGATCCCAAATGGGACCAGTCGCTCATGGGCTTAGGACCATGAGCAATTTCAAGACCGGTCCTATGGGCTTGGAAAAAATATTTTTTTCACCTGATCCTTTTTATATTTTAGGGACGAAACGAAATTTTGTAAGGGGTTTTTAGTATGTTTCAGGGGTAGATTAGTAAGTTTCTAAAAGTTTAACTAATTTTAAAAAATAATAAAATAATAAATAAATTAGTAGTTAATTTTAACATAAATGTAATATTCACATTTCACACATTCACAAATAAACAATTAAATAAATTTTTTTTATTAAATTATTCATCTTCATCGTCAACAATATTTACATCATTCAAATTTATATTCCTAAAGAGTTCGAGTAGTTCGGGATCTTCAGGGTGCTGTTGTAGTCTTCTTTCTGCATGAGTCCAATCCCATAAACACGTTATCACTTCAATCATCTCATCGGTTAAAGAACATCTTCTGTCTTCAACAATCCGGCCACTCGTTGAAAATGTTGACTCAGATGCAATTGTAGAAACCGGAATAGATAAAATGTCACGTGCCATTTGGGTTACAATGGGGAATCGACTTTCATGTTGGTTCCACCATTGAAGAATATCCATGTCATGTTTCTCCTTCATTGTCATAAAGGATAAGTTCACTTGTAGGTAGCGATTCAGCTCATTTGGTCCATGTATGTACGAGCTGGAGCTACTACTTCCGCCATGTTCCATATACATCCACTTGCTCGATCCTTGATGGAGGTTTGCATTAGGGTCCTGATCATCTCTCCTAAACGTTCCACTTCCACTTCCATTGTACCTGTTCTCATATAAAGAAAAAAGGCTATCCAATTTTTGTTTAAAGTCAGTCAAATAAGACGTATAATCATGTCCTAAATGCTGGCCTAACTCAGTAATTATACAGTTAACTACGTGTAATTTAAACCTAGGATCTACAACAAGGCCTAATCCATATAAGAATGGAATATCTAACCAATATTTCCCATATTTTTCGTCTATCTTTAAAACAATTTCCCTTAAAACGTTATTATATCTATATTTAGTAAAAATTTTATGCAATTTGAAGTAAAATATCTAACACTAAATTATTAGTCGGATAATAAATACCACTTAATGTATTAGTAGAATCATACAAAATTTTAAGAAATGAATAAAAAAGTTCACAAACCGCCCAATCATCATAGTTGACAACTTCCTCTGGATAGTGCTTTCGATTGACAAAATCTGTAATTTGTTTTGCGGTTGGCAAAGCTTTTTCAACATCAAGTAGGTGGAGTTCCAATGGATAGACATGTCCGTACATAACTTCAAAGGTCGAATCGGTGGGTCCTCTTGCTTACAATATTTAATGTACTCCGCCATCTTTTATTGCTACCGCCAACGATAAATCTGATAGTCACACGCATCCTCTCCATCTTCGAATGTATAGCATCTAAACCTGCTTTAACTATCAAATTGATGATGTGGCAAGCACATCTCTGGTGAAAAAATTTGCCTTCACCATGCAGATCCAATCTCTTTTCAAATAAAGAGATTGCCGCGGTGTTAGCAACTGCATTATCAAGCGTTAGCACTACAACTCTATCAGTTAATAAATATTCTTGCAAAACTTCAAGAATTGTAAAATAAATAGTTTTAGCACTATGTTTTTCATATAATTGTTTAAAACCCATCAATTTTTGTTGTAAACCCCAATTATGTCTAAGAAATGTACTGTGATAGTTAAAAAACCGATTTTTGATCTACAAGCCTATATGTCTGATATAAGTGCAATAGATGTATTCCTAAAATTTTGAAATTCGTTTTCAAGTTTATTATTTATTTTGTTAGAAAGTTTTAGTATATCTCTTCTACTTGTACTTCTACTAACAGGGGTATATGCTGGACAAAATGCAGTTTTAGTCATGTGAATAAAATAAGGATTTTCAGATAAACAAATAGGAGAGTCCGTAGCAACTATGAATCTTGCTATTTCCTCTCGTGCAACATCTACATTATATTGCCATGTTGAGAGAGTTGAGGATTGTGAATTAAAATTAAGTTGAGTTTGAATTTGTCTACCTGATCCGGTTGAAGATGCATCGGGCAACTGCATTATTTGTGGGTGCTTCTTCTCCACATGTTGTTGCATCGTTGAAGTCCCCTTCTCAGCGCCAATAATGGTTCCACATAAATTACATACCCCACACGATTCTTCCCCCTCCCCATTTGTCTTTGGCCGTTTTGATTTGGTGAAGTGTCGCCATAGATCGAACACGACCCTCTTTGACAGTCGAGGGGGGGGGGGGGGGGGTTCGGCTATGCCCGTGCCCGTTGACTCGCAACTCGCATGTGTTTGGCTACACCTCGTCCCAATCGAATATGGTTATGGAATTGTAGTTGCTGCCTCTATAGGAAAGGGTGAAAATGGATTAAACCCTTCCATTTCTTCGGTGGATGGAACGTAAAACTCATTTGGGGATGATCCTCGGAATGCATTATTTCGGGAATCCATTATGAATTTATGATAAAATAATAAATAATTAAAATGAAAATAAATTAAATAATAATATGAATAAGAGATGATATTGAAAAATAGAAAAAATTGAATAATATAAATTAATTAATTATAAATATAAATATGACCGTAGAAAGTAAAATTTTTTTTTTTTTTAAATAAATTTTGTAAAATTTCCTTTTAACCATACAATTTATGTTTATTTCAAAATTTATAGGGGGTTTTAGTAATTGTACAAGAGACTAAAACGAAAAAGTTTAAAAAAAATTTTGGCCTACGCCCGGGCCTTGGAGGAGGGCCCAGTGGAGGGATCGGGCCTCCTCCTTAGACCTGGTCTCGTTTTGGGACCAAGCCTCCTAGGATTGATCCTCTCAAGGACCGATCCTAGGACCGGGTTTTTGGACCCAGGCCCAAGTGCCCACCTCTACTCCCTAGATACACATGTCATCATATTTTACAATTTGACAATAGAATCAATTTAAAAAAGACATAAACAAAGACAAGGATAATCTTTCGAAAAGGTACTCTCTAAAGGAACCGATGAACAAATCAAAATAAAAGATCTGCTTTGACATGAAATGGATATATCCATATATTTGACTTGTATTTATGAAATGATAAAATATGGCAAAATCTATAAAAAAAAGTGTTTCACGTAGGACTAGACGGATTGGTTCACGTAAAAGTGCACGTTGAATAACAAAAGGCATTATTCATGTTCAAGCAAGTTTCAACAACACCATTGTGACTATTACAGATGTACTGGGGCGAGTGATTTCTTGGTCCTCCGCTGGGACTTGTGGATTCAAGGGTACAAGACAAGGGACACCCTTTGCTGCTCAAACCGCAGCAGGAAATGCTATTCGAGCAGTGGCAAATCAAGGTATGCAACGAGCAAAAGTCATGATAAAAGGTCCGGAACTCGAAAGAGATGCAACATTACGAGCTATTCGTAGAAGTGGTATACTTTTAAGTTTCGTAAGGGATGTAACCCCTATGCCACATAATGGCTTGTAATATCTCACTAGGCAAGTATTCACTGACTATCTTATAGAGAGAATCTAGAGAATTGCTAGCTTAAAAAAGGTGTTTGTCTAAAATTTTTATCCTTAATCCAGTTATAAAATACTATTACACAATGAATATTTCTCACATATATAAAAATAATAAGAATTCCAATGAACCGGAAAGCGTGAAGATGTTCTCTAAATATTATTACTACCAAAAATACATACATAAATCCACATTAATTCCTTCACTGAGATAGTGTGTGCAGCCCTCTCGCAAGCTTGACGTCTCTCGACCGCTACAATCTAATACTTGCAAAAATAAAGAAAGCAACAGGGTGAGCTATAAATGCTCTTTAAGTAAATCAAATTTAACTATGCTCTCACTCCACTGTCCCCGTTTTCGCTATACTGCTTCTAAATTTCTGCTTGCTTTCTCTCTTTATTCTCAGGTGCACTACTTAGCAATCTTCTGTTTTTCTCAAATCTTTCTAGTGCTATGCTATTCTTTATCATTTTATTTCTCTTCTCTGCTAGATTATATCTTTCTATTTCTTTCTCTACTCAACAAATCGCTAAGTTTCCTTGCTATTTGTCATGTTTCTAATTTCTATTCTTTTCTAGCATATATCTAATTTTTGTTCCTTTCTCGTATATCTCTAATTTCTTTTCTATTCACATAGGCTTCTATTTTCTTTTCTTCTCTATTTTTATGGGCTTCTAATTTCTTTTCTTGGCTAGTCAGACATGCAATAATAAAATAAACTGTTTAATCTATGCATAAATGCATAAGATGTGATGCACATAAAATGTCTTATGCATATGCAAATAATCATGTTTGTATTCTTTCTAAAAATTCTTTTCTAATTCTTTTCCTTTCTTTCTGAAATTCTTTTTGTTTTTTATTTCTTATTCTATTTTTCTTTCTTTCTGAAATTCTTTCTATTTTCTATTTCTTATTTTATTTTTCTTTCTTTCTGAAACTCTTTTTGTTTTCTATTATGGTTTGCCGATCGGACTAGGCTGAGGCATAGATTTGGAATCCTGGCTATGTAAGCGTATTCTGAAATTCTTTCTGGGTATAGTCCTCATCCACATGCACTTCTAGCGGACTGTAAAATTATGTTTTCTATTATGAGGCTGCTCACTGATGGCGGTGTGCATGTGGGAAACTTCTGCATCTTTGTCGCCACTAGCTAATGCAGCGAATGCTTACAGGTTCCCCATCACAATAGCCCTCTGAAAACATGCTCTGTAATCTACAAAGTAACTAGCTAGACATTTTCCAATAATTTTAAAATTTTTGAAATATATGCTATATTATGTCATGCATTTATATGCTGTCTATGCATGATCCCAAAATATGTGTCTGACTCTAGCATGTATTCTATTAATTCTAAGGCTTTTATTTCTATATTTTTCTAGAAATCCCAAAGTTCTATTCTAATAACACGTTTAACTTAAACATTTTCTATTTTATTCTTTATTTTTGAATTCTATGCATCGTGTGTAAGTACGCGATTCTATAATTTCTACACAATTCTGTAATTCTTCAATTCTATCATGCTATGTAAAATCTACATGTATACAATTACATTATCTCACACAAATTCTACTTTTCTATAATTCTATTAGTAAGATATTGAAACGGCACAATTCAAATAGGGAATGAATTCTACATTTTGGGCAATCTAATTTCTTCTATAAAAAATCTATGCCACAACTTAGGTATTAATCTACTAACTTGCCCAATTATGCTACCAGATTTTCTCAAATATATATATATGCCACAAACATGCCTTGTACAACTTTCTAAATACAAATTTTAATGTCATCATTTTGCATTCTCTTAACATGACCATCAACATTGTTATACATGCCCTTCTTTCTTCTTTTCTTTTGGCTGCATTCTATACATTAATCTATATTGCCATATTAATCATTGTAAATACAATCTAACATATAGCACAACATATATACTTTGGCTAAATTCTAATTTCTTTCTAACATTCTTAACAATCAATTTCTAAAATGGTCATGTATTTAATACTTAAACCAAACTTCTATTTCTTTGATGTTTCTTTTAATATCTATACTTGAGAAAGCTTTTCTATTCTTTATATAATAAAATCACTTATTATATACTATTTATAACTAATCTCAAAACAATAAACAACAATATCCTCATTTGGCCAAGCCATTCTTTGAATGATCTTTCTAATTTCAAGCATACAAGCTTGACAATTTATTGTGGTATATTGTAATATTATAATATAATCACCCATCTTTTACAATCATCAATACTACACTATTACAATAATTTCATATACAATTCTTGCCATCACTTTTCTAAAGTCATAAGTTTCAAAACTCATAATTCAATGACTAAATACAATATGCCATTCAAACTAATGCTAAGAATTCAAGCAAATTGAACCATGCACTAAAGGTCAATTATCTCATTGAACTAACATGACCAAGTGATATTCTAAATTTTGGCATAACAAAATGCACACTTGAATACTAGAACTTACACTTGGTTAAGCCTAACATAACCTTTCAACTCCAATTCTTTCTTTCTCACACAATTTCTTCAACAATATTTAACAAACTCATGCATGCATTTCTCTTTGAATTTTCATCAAACAATTCACATGCACATTGTAACGCCCCACTTGAGGTACGTAGTAAATTATGTTGTATCTTTGAATGTTTATTGCTTTGTTCTCATTTGAGCTTGTATGTCGTTATTTTCAGTTGGTTGGCCCTTAGTTGGTTTGGTTGAGTGTTTGCCTTGATTTTGGTTGAGTTTTGGTGAAGTTTGGAATTTTGGTCTTCACCGCGGTGACGTTGGCTTTGTAATTGCGGTGTCGGCTCTGTAACTTTTCGTCAGGGAGACGGAACTTTCTTCGCCGCGGCGACGGGACGGCAGAAAAGTTTATTGAGGTTTTTAGAGAATTCTCCATAGGGGCAAAATGACCTTTCTACCCTTAATTAGTAGGAAGAGTGGGGAGTGAATTGTAAGGAAATTTTATGGAGAATATGTTAGAGTGGGGGTGTAACGCCCCACTTGAGGTACGTAGTTTTGTTTCTTCCTTTGCTCTTTTTGAGTTGGTTTTTGGTAATATTGTTTGTTCGAGTGTTGTGTTGAATGCTTGCCCTGAAATTGGTTGAAAATAGAAGAAGTTTAGTGTACCAAGCTTCGCCGGGGCGAAGAAGAATCTTCGCCGCGGCGAAGATGTGTTGAAACCATGGGGAAGCTACTGGACAGTTTCGCCGCGGCGACAGAAGTTTCTTCGCCGCGGCGATAGCCCGTTTAAAATGTTGGTTGAGTTTTAGATATTTTCTTCCCTAAGGGCATTTTGACCTTTCTACCCCTAATTAGCAGGAAAAGTGGGGAGTTTTTTGTAAGGATTTTTCATGGAGAATATGTTGATATGGGGGTGAGTTTGTAATGAATCAAAGGATATAGATGGAATTCCCAAAGAGAGTAAGGGCAAAATGGGAATGAGTGTGTATATATTTCATTAAAAGGAATTAGAATTAGAAAACCCCTCATTCTTCTTCTCCAAAAACGCAGCTCTCCATCCTAATCCTCTCAACTTCTCTTTTCTTTTGATCAAGGAGTTCCAAGGGTTTTTGAATTGATTTGGGGTAAAAAATCAACCTAAGGCTTCCTAAGGTAAGGATTTCTACTTAAGTGTTGTTTTTGTGAGTTTTAACTTAATTAAAGTTTAAGGGTTTTGTTCTTTTGGTTAGAGTAGAGAAAAAGTCAAGCAAAACAAGTGAAAGGAAGAGTTGGTGAAGTCTATCCTTAACAAGGTAAGTAAATCCCAACCCAGTTGAGATTTAAGAATTTTCTTGATTAGGGTTTTGATAGAAATGATGTATGTATGTGATATGCATGTGATATGCCATGTATGAAGGCTTAAATAGAGATTTATATGCCTTGTGTTTGTTACCTTTCAAATATGGGAAATGAGTTGTTGGGTTGGAAAGGTAGTTTGAGATGGAATTGAAGGGTATGGATCCCCTTTTTGGAGTGCTTTCTTGACAGTTTTTATGTTTATGTGAAGGGGTTTTTCCCCATTTTGGATGGTTAGAGAAAGATTTAGAATCATTGCTATAGTAGAGTTTTATAGTGCACTTGAGTTGTTTGATGAAATGCCTAATAAGGTTTGAGTTGAGTAATGAACCTTATTCCTGCAACTTGCATGTTGGCATTTCATAAGTGCATTGGTAGTGATACCATCCAAGGCACTAATTGTGCATTGAAAAATGACCTAAGAAAGTGTAGGAAAATTGTGTTTGTAATTACCCTATGAGTAGAGAGCTTGGTGGGTACAACTACCTTAAGGGTAGAGAGAATTGAAGAATGTTAGTAGTGAATTAGAAGAAGTATAGTTGGGTTGATACTTTGTGATCATCATCCGACAGTTTATGGGAATCGGGTTGATGCTTTGTGATCACCACCCGAATAACCCTTAGAGATGGTCTGATGCTTTGTGATCGTCACCCGACGAGTAGTAGAAATGTAGATGCTTTTGCACACTACCCGTTAGTTGTTAGACAAGTGGATTGATGCTTTGTGTCATCATCCAACATTTAGTAGAAGCGGGTTGATGCTTTGTGACCATCACCCGATAGTGACTAGAGACGGTTAATGCTTGGTGATCGTTACCCAAAATTCATGAGGAACGGGTAAGTGCTAGGTGATCTCCACCCGATAGTTAAGAAAACCGAGTAGGTGCTTTGTGATCTCCACTCGGTAGTCACTAAGAACGGGTTGGTACTGTGTGAATTCCACCCATAGTCATGGAGAGTGAGATGGTACTGTGTGAACGCCATCCGGCCGTACCTCCGGTAGATGAGGCCGAGTTATTTAGTAGAACAGAAACAGAAACAGAATTAGAAAAGGAAAGAATTAAGAATTAATATATGGGGACAGACAGTTAGAGGGTTTTACTTACTGAGCATTATTTTGTGCTCACCCCGTTATTTTCCTTTGTGGATGCAGGATCTAGGTGTTGATGCAGTCGGAGAGGCGTCGGCAAGCGAAGAGAGCTACACTGTTTCCCCTGTTTTTTCTTTTAAAACGAATTTCTGTAAACATTCCTCTTTGTGTATAAAAGACATATGTATTATAATGAAAGAGATTTTGGGGCCCAATTTTATATTGTTTTATGCATGCATTGTACTAGTTTTCAGCAGTTGTTACAGGGGGTGTGATAGTAATGATTTAAAGGACAAGGATGGAATTTCCAAGGAAGAGCAAGGGCAATATGGGAATGAATGAAGAAAGTTTGAGCTAAAAAGGGGATAAGCTTCATAAACCCTTCATTCATTCTTCTTCCACCGCCATACTCCTTCACCATTTCCTCTCAACTCTTCCTTCAAGCTTTCAAGAATCTTTGAGGGCTTTTAGTTGGATCTTGGTAAAGAATTAATCTAAGGCATCATAAGGTAAGGATTCTTGCTTTAGATGTGAAGTTTTGCATATATTTGTATATTAAACTCTTATGGTGTTATTGTTTAAAGGGTAGAGAAGAGACGAGCATTCTAAAGGAAAGGAAAGTGCTAGTGTGATCTCTCCATTGCAAGGTAAGTAAATCCCAATCCAAGTTGATATTTGAGAACTATTTAATAGAAATTGTGTATGCATGTTAGATGGTATGTTATGGAGAATTGAGATGAAGATGAATAATTGCTTGTGGTGGTTAAATACACTTCAATCATGAGAAGTTTGATGTGTGATGAGAATGTAGTTTGAGATGAAATTGGAGGAGATTAAGAAATCTCTTTGGGAAATGTTATGTTGTGACAGGAATTATAGTTTGGTGAGGGAGTTTTCTCCCATTTTGGATGGTTCAAGAGAAGAGTAGAACTTTAGATAAAGTAGAGTTTACGTATGCACATTAGTTGTTTGATAAAATGCCTAAGAGAATCATGAGCATGAGTAGTAAACCTTAATTCTTGCAACATTGCATGTTGGCATTTCATGAGTGCATTAGTGGAGAAGATTAATTGTGCATTGAGAAGTGGCTTGAGAAAGAGTAGAGAACTTTGTGTATGAACTACTCTAAGAGTAGAGAGAATGAGAAAAACACTAAAAGCGGATTGGTGCTTTGTGATCTCCACCCGAAAGTTACGAAAAACGGGTTGGTGCTTTGTGATCTCCACCCGAAAATTATGAAAAATGGGTTGGTGCTTTGTGATCTCCACCCGAAAGTCACGAAGAGTGGGTTGGTGCTGTGTGAACTCCACTCGGCTATGCCTCCAGTAAGATGAGGCCGTGACATATAGCAGAAGTTAAGTAAGAGAGCTGTGTGAAAGAGAAAACAAATGAGATAAGAAAAGTGTAAGGAAAGCATTAAGAGAAAGAATTACGGGGAAAGTCGAATAGAGAATTTACTTACTGAGCATTATTTTGTGCTCACCCCGTTGTTTTCTTTGTGGTTGCAGGATCTAGGTGAGAACGCGGTCGGATAAGCGTCGGCACGCGAGGAGAAATGGTTACACTGTCCATCATGTTTTTGATAACTTTTGTACATAATCCAAACTTTGTATAAAGAATGTATATGTTTAATAAAATAAAAATTTGGGCCCAACACTTTTTACTATCTTATATGTATTTTCATTATGTATATTTTATGAGTACTTGATTAGAAAGCAGATATTACACACATGCAAATACTTGGTTGGCCACACTTCCATATCTCTCCAAATCCACCAAAATTGGAGCAAAAACTCACCAAACTTAACTTCAAATCTGGCCGAATTCAACACTTCCAAATTCCAACATTAACTCATCAAAATTGCATCCAAAATTCAACCAAAACATCACATCTACATAACTACTCATCTTGGCTGAACTTCTACACATTATTCTCCATCAAACAAGCATCTAAACAGAGAATACTTCTTATCATACATTATACACAAACTCTCAAGAATCAACTTACACATATACTACTCAAACTAAAGCTTAGACTGGGTTTACTTACCTTGAATTTGTACACCACTAATGATTCAACCTTCCTTTGCTAAAATTCTTTTCCTCTTGGACCTAAATCATGTAAAAACATAAGAATTCAAACTTAAAAGCTTAAATACACACTTTTGTGCCAGAATCTTACCTTTGGATGTTTTAAGATTGAAAATCTACAAAAATTTAAGCTAGCTAAAATATGGTTCGGCTAATGGCTTGCTACAATTCTATATTAATGAATGGGCATGGTTCGGCCTATGCATTTACCTTACATAAATATTAGACAAAATATTGATCCAGCATGGTTCAGCACGTGGATTTATTTAACAAAAATGTTAGACAAAATACTTGTTCAGCATGGTTCGGCTAGTACCTTCTTACAGTTAAACATCCAATATTATGGTTCACTACATGACTTCTCATAATTGGGCAGTAGAATTGATGTTTTAGCAAAAGAATACAAAACATTAAATTACATTTAGCAAAAAAGAATACAGGACATTAAATTACATTTAGCAAAACCTATATTACTATTGAATAGTCAAAAGAGTTATTTCCTTGAACGCAAAATGGATCAGCGGATGACTTAATAAAATCCTACAGCACAATTGAAAACAAGATAATGAGTCGGCATGGTTCGGTGTGTGGATTTTATTTACAAAAATATTAAACAAAATAATGGTTCGACATTGTTCGACTACTAACTTGTAATGCTTTCTTTCTAGCTAGTATACTCGTAAAATAATCACTAAAACTCATTAAAAATATATATAAGAAAATACACATATATATATACGAGTAATAAAGTATGGACCCATATTTAATTTTTCTTTATATACAAATATTTACAAAATGTTCTAAAAAATAGCAACTTGACAGTGCAGCCCAACCCTTCCACTGTGTGACGTTCCAAGTGACCGCAACTCACCTATTACCTGCAAAACATTAAAAACAACGGAGTGAGCACTAATGGCTCAGTAAGTAAACCCGCTATGCTACCCTTCTCTCTCCGTTGCTTAAATCCTGAATTTTCTTTCCTTACAACTCATTTCCCGAGTATTCTCTTTCTTTCTCTGTTCTTCTCTCTGTTCTTTCTCTATTCTTTCTCTGTTTTTCTCTATGTTTTTTTAATTTTTTCACTACCCATGATAATGAGCATGGTATTATGCATATTCATGATGCAAATGCACAAATGCATAAATTATGCATTTTCTTTTTTATTTTTCTTATTCTGTTTTCTGTTTCTTTTTCTTTATTTCTTTCTTTTTTTTTTCTAGTCTTTCTTTCTTTCTATTCTTTCTTTCTTTTCTTTTCTATTCTTTCTTTCTATTTGTTCTTTCTATTCTTTCTATTCTTTCTTTCTATTCTTGCTTTCTTTCTTTCTATTCTTGTCGATCGGACTCGGTTGAGGCATGGATTTAGAGCCTTGGCTGTGTGAGTGAATTCTCTAATTCTGGGTACAGTCCTCATCCACACACACTTCTAACGGATTGTACAATTCTTCTTTCTAAATTCTGAGGCCGCTCACTAAAGGTGGCGTGCATGTGGGACTATGTCACTCACGGCTCCCCATCGCAACAACCTTCTCTTCTTTTTATCTTTTTTTTTTTTTTTAACACTTCTTTAAGAAAAATTCAGAGTTGAATATCTTTAATATCTTTAATATTCTCACTTCTTTCTATTTTCTCTTTAATATATTTTAGAGCTTTTTCATGCTCTTATGAATATGTATGCATATTGACGGTTTCATGCTTATAATTCTTTCTAAATTCACATATTTAAATGAAATTATGCATTATGGAATGCAAACATGTCATTCTCTACCATCTACAAACTCATCCCAAAGTAACACATAATCATTCTCATACATGCACTTCTCTTTGGCATTTCATCATACAATTCATGTGCACAAATCAACACTAATTTGGCTACACTTCTATCTCTATTTTAGGCCACCAAAAATTTGGAATAAACTCCTCCATAATTAACACCAAATCTGCCCAAAATACACACTTCAAAATTTTCACTTCAATTCTTCCAAATCTCATCCAAACATTCATCAAATAACAACTACACCAACACAACTTCTCATGGATAGGTTCTAATCATTATTCAACACCAAATCCATCAAGAATTTTACATATAACACATATATATGCAAAAAGAAAGTTCTCTATGCAACATAACTTAAATCATACTTAGGGTAGGATTTACTTACTTTGTGCTTGAGTAATTCCACTAGAATCTCTCTTTCTTTGGTAGACTTGTTCTTTCTCTAAAACCCTAAGCATAAACACTATAAGAATTCAATGCTTTAAAAACTAATCTCATATCTATTGCAAGAATTTTTACCTTTGGGTGCTTAGGATCAAATCTCTACCAAAATTCAACCAAAAGCCCTCTAAAATCCCTTCGAAATTTGATGAAGAGATGAGAGAAATTGAGAGTGAAGTGGCGTGAGAGGAGTAGAGAATGATAGGGTCTTTTTGCTTGAATTCTTAATATCTCATATTAATATGCATACTTTCCCATTTTGCCCTTACACTTTCTTTAAAATTCCATCTATGTCCCTTAGTCAATTGCCATAATGCCCTAATTTAATACATTCTCCATGAAATTCTACCTCTTTTCACTCCTTACTTTTCCAACTAATTTTGACTGAAAAGACCATTTTACCCTTAATGCAAGTTTAAGGCATTTTCTTCACATTTTCTCAAAATTACTTTAGCAAAATAATCAACTAAAGGTATAAGAGCATAAATTAAATTACGCACCTCCATATGGGCGTTACATAACTTCTCACAATTCAATAGCCAAATTATGGTTGGCCAAATGGCTTCTCATAATAATTCTATATTGAAATTGATGTTTTAGCAAAAGAAAAGAGTTGTTACCTTTAGCAGGAACTATATTGTAAATCTAAGGAGTAGTTTCTTCTTTCCACCAATCGTATATACCTACATCAAATTATAGTAAAAAATATTGTCAAAAAAGTGACAGTATGCAAAACTCTCCACTCAGGTATCCTCTGAATATCCATTAATGAGAATCTAGGGGATACATGTCTGGAGAGGGGTTTCTGTAATAACTTCTTTCTACTAGTATTCTTTATAACATATACAATAAAACAAACATACTTAATATATGAAAATAGTTGGGCCCAAAATTTTTTTCTTTACTTACAAAACATAATTCTTTACATATATCAAAATAAAAAGTACAAAAATTTAGCAACGGTGGACAATAATGCCAATTCTCTCTGCTCGACGACTCCCTTCCGACTACTACTCACCTATTTCCTACGTACAAAAACATGGAAAAACAACGGGGTGAGCATAAAAATGCTCAGTAAGTAAATCCTTTAACTCTTCTCCTTCTTTGATTCTTTCTTTACTTAATTCTTTTCTTCTTTCTTTCTCTGTTTCTCATTCTTACTGTTCTTTCTTTCTTTCTAATTCTCGCTGTTCTTCCATTCTCTCTGTTCTTTCTTTCTTCTTCTTCTTTCTATTCTTTCTAACCATGATAGGATACATGGTAATATGCATGAATGAAATGCATGTGTAATAATGCATAAAAATGCATTTTCTTTCTTCTTTCTATTTCTTTTCTTTTCTTTCTATTCTTTTCTTGTCTTGCTTGCTCAAGCTTCTTTTTTCTTTCTTGTTTTTCTTTTCTTTGCTTGTTCAAGCCTTCAAAAATATAAAAATACTGTTCAGCATGGTTCGGCTAGTACCTTCTTACAGTTAAACATCCATATATGGTTCCTACATGACTTCTCATAATTGGGCAGTAGAATTGATGTTTTAGCAAAGAATACAAAACGTTAAATTACATTTAGCAGAAACCTATATTACTACTCATAGTCAAAAGAGTTATTTCCTTGAACGCAAAATGGATCAGCGGATGACTTAATAAAATCCTACAGCACATTGAAAACAAGATAATGAGTCGGCATGGTTGGTGTGTGGATTTATTTACAAAAATATTAAACAAAATAATGGTTCGACATTGTTCGACTACTAACTGTATGCTTTCTTTCTAGCTAGTATACTCATAAAATAATCACTAAAATCATTAAAAATATATAAGAAATACAACAAAAACACATATATAAATATATATATAACGAGTAATAAAATATGGGCCCATATTTAATTTTTCTTTATATACAAATATTTACAAAATGTTCTAAAAAATAGCAACTTGACAGTGGGCCCAACCCTTCCACTGTGTGAGTTCCAGTGACCGCAACTCACCTATTACTGCAAACATTTAAAACAACGAGTGAGCACTAATGGCTCAGTAAGTAAACCCGCTATGCTACCCTTCTCTCCGTTGCTTAAATCCTGAATTTTCTCCTTACAACTCATTTCCCGAGTATTCTCTTTTCTCTGTCTTTCTCTATTCTTTCTCTGTTTTCTCTCTGTTTTTTAATTTTTTCACTACCCATATAATGAGCATAGGTATTAGCATATTCATGATGCAAAGGCAAAAAGATAGATAAAGTAGAGTTTATGTATGCACATTAGTTGTTTGATGAAATGCCTAAGAGAATCATGAGCATGAGTAGTAAACCTTAATTCTTGCAACATTGCATGTTGGCATTTCATGAGTGCATTAGTGGAGAAGATTAATTGTGCATTGAGAAGTGGCTTGAGAAAGAGTAGAGAACTTTGTGTATGAACTACTCTAAGAGTAGAGAGAATGAGAAAAGCACTAAAAGCGGGTTGGTGCTTTGTGATCTCCACCTGAAAGTTACGAAAAACGGGTTGGTGCTTTGTGATCTCCACCCGAAAATTACAAAAAATGGGTTGGTGCTTTGTGATCTCCACCCGAAAGTCACGAAGAGTGGGTTGGTGCTGTGTGAACTCTACCCGGCTGTGCCTCCGGTAAGAGGAGGCCGTGACATATAGTAGAAGTTAAGTAAGAGAGCTGTGTGAAAGAGAAAACAAATGAGATAAGAAAAGTTTAAGGAAAGAATTAAGAGAAAGAATTACGGGGACAGTCGAATAGAGGATTTACTTACTGAGCATTATTTTGTGCTCACCCCGTTGTTTTCTTTGTGGTTGCAGGATCTAGGTGAGAACGCGGTCGGATGGGCGTCGGCATGCGAGGAGAAATGGTTACACTGTCCATCATGTTTTTGATAACTTTTGTACATAATCCAAACTTTGTATAAAGAATGTATATGTTTAATAAAAGAAAATTTTGGGCCCAACTCTTTTTACTATCTTATATGTATTTTCATTATGTATATTTTCATTATGTATATTTTATGAGTACTTGATTAGAAAGCAGATATTACACACATGCAAATACTTGGTTGGCCACACTTCCACATCTCTCCAAATCCACCAAAATTGGAGCAAAAACTCACCAAACTTAACTTCAAATTTGGCCGGATTCAACACTTCCAAATTCCAACATCAACTCATCAAAATTGCATCCAAAGTTCAACCAAAACATCACATCTACATAACTACTCATCTTGGTTGAACTTCTACACATTATTCCCCATCAAACAAGCATCTAAATAGAGAATACTTCTTATCATGCATTATACACAAACACTCAAGAATCAACTTACACATATACTACTCAAATTAAAGCTTAGACTGGGTTTACTTACCTTGAATTTGTACACCAGTAATGATTCAACCTTCCTTTGCTAAAATTATTTTCCTCTTGGACCTAAATCATGTAAAAACATAAGAATTCAAAACTTTAAAGCTTAAATACACACTTTTGTGCCAGAATCTTACCTTTGGATGCTTTAGGATTGAAAATCTACAAAAATTTAAGCTAGCTAAAATATGGTTTGGCTAATGGCTTGCTACAATTCTGTATTAATGAATGGGCATGGTTCGGCCTATGCATTTACCTTACATAAATATTAGACAAAATATTGATCCAGAAGTGGTGCGGCACGGGATTTATTTAACAAAAATGTTAGATAAAATACTTGTTCAGCATGGTTCGGTATACTTCTTACAGTTAAACATCCAATATTATGGTTCACTACAGACTTCTCATAATTGGGCAGTAGAATTGTGTTTTAGCAAAGAATACAAAACATTAAATTACATTAGCAAAAAGAATACAGGAATAAATTACATTTAGCAAACCTATATTACTATTGAATAGTCAAAAGAGTTATTTCCTTGAACGCAAAATGGTCAGCGGATGACTTAATAAAATCCTCAGCACAATTGAAAACAAGATAATGAGTCGACATGGGTTGGTGTGTGGATTTTATTTACAAAAATATTAAACAAAATAATGGTTCGACATTGTTCGACTACTAACTTGCATGCTTCTTTCTAGCTAGTATACTCATAAATAATCACTAAAACTCATTAAAAATATATATAAGAAAATACACATATATAATAGAGTAATAAAGTATGGACACATTTAATTTTTCTTTATATACAAATATTTACAAAATGTTCTAAAAAATAGCAACTTGACAGTGCAGCCCAACCCTTCCACTGTGTGAAGTTCCAGTGACCGAACACCTATTACCTGCAAAACATTAAAAACAACGGAGTGAGAATAGGTCAGTAAGAAACCGCTATGCTACCCTTCTCTCTGTTGCTTAAATCTGAATTTCTTTCCTACAACTCATTTCCGAGTATTCTCTTCTTTTCTCTGTTCTTCTCTGTTCTTTCTCTATTCTTCTCTGTTTTTCTCTATGTTTTTTTAATTTTTTCACTACCCATGATAATGAGCATGGTATTATGCATATTCATGAGCAAATGCACAAATGCATAAATTAGCATTTTCTTTTTATTTTTTTCTTATTCTGTTTCTGTTCTTTTTCTTATTCTTTCTTTTTTTTTAGTTTTCTTTTCTTCTATTCTTTCTTCTTTTCTTTCTATCTTTCTTTCTATTGTTCTTTCTATTCTTTCTATTCTTTCTTTCTATTCTTGCTTTCTTCTTTCATTCTTGTCGATCGGACTCGGTTGAGGCATGGATTTAGAGCCTTGGCTGTGTGAGTGAATTCTCTAATTGGGTACAGTCCTCATCCAACACACTTCTAACGGATTGTACAATTCTTCTTTCTAAATCTGAGGCCGCCCTAAAGGTGGCGTGCATGTGGGCTATGTCCATCACGGCTCCCATCGCAACAACCTTCTTTCTTTTTCTTTTTTTTTTTTTTAACACTTCTTTAGAAAAATCAGAGTTGAATATCTTTAATATCTTTAATATTCTCTATTTCTATTTCTCTTAATATATTAGAGCTTTTTCATTCTTTTGAATAGTATGCATATTGACGGTTTCATGCTTATAATTCTTTCTAAATTCACATATTAATGAAATATGCATATGGAATGCAAACATGTCATTCTCTACCATCACAAACTCATCCCAAAGTAACACATAATCCTTCTCATACATGCACTTCTCTTTGGCATTTCATCATACAATTCATGTGCACAAATCAACACACTAATTTGGCTAACTTCATCTCTATATTTAGGCCGCCAAAAATTTGGAATAAACTCCTCCATAATAACACAAATCTGCCCAAAATACACACTTGAAAATTTTCACTTCAATTCTTCAAATATCATCCAAACATTCATCAAATAACAAAATACACCAACACAACTTCTATGGATAGGTTATAATCATTATTCAACACCAAATCCTCAACAATTTTACAAAACACATATATATGCAAAAAGAAAGTTCTCTAACAAACATAACTTAAATCATACTTAGGGTAGGATTTACTTACCGTTGCTTGAGTAATTCCACTAGAATCTCTCTTTCTTTGGTAGACTTGTTCTTTCTCTAAAACCTAAGCATAAACACTATAAGAATCAATGCTTTAAAAACAATCTCACATCTATTGCAAGAATTCTTACCTTTGGGTGCTAGGATCAAATCTCTACAAAATCCAACCAAAAGCCCTCAAATCCCTTCGAAATTTGATGAAGAGATGAGAGAAATAATAGTGAAGGGGTGGAAGAGGGGTAGAGAATGATAGGGTCTTTTGCTTGAACTTTAATATCTATATTAATATGCATACCTCCATTTTGCCCTACACTTTTTCTTAAAATTCCATCTATGTCCCTAGTCAATTGTCATAATGCCCTCACTTAATACATTCTCTATGAAATTCTACCTCTTTCACTCCCCACTTTTCCAACTAATTTTGATTGAAAAGACCATTTTACCCTTAATGCAAGTTTAAGGCATTTTCTTCACATTTTCCAAAATTACTTAGTAAAAAAATCAACTAAAGGTTATAAAGGCATAAATTAAATTATGTACCTCATGTGGGTGTTACATAACTTCTCACAATTCAATGCCAAATTATGGTTGGCCAAATGGTTCTCATAAATTCTATATTGAAATTGATGTTTAGAAAAGAAAAGAGTTGTTACTTTAGCAGGAACTATATTGTAAATCTAAGGATCAGTTTTTCTTCACCAATCGATACTACAATCAAATTATAGTAAAAATATTGTCAAAAAAGTAACAGTATTAAAACTCTCTACTCAGGTGTCCTCTGAATATCCCTTAAGAGAATCTAGGGGATACACGTCTAGAGAGGGGTTTCTGTAATAACTTCTTCTTACTAGTATTCTTTATAACATATACAATAAAACATATACTTAGATATGAAAATAGTTGGGCCCAAAATTTTTTCTTTACTTACAAAACATAATTCTACATATATCAAAATAACAAGTACAAAAAACTTAGCAACGGTGGACATAATGCCAATCTCTCCGCTTGACGACTCCTTTCGATCGCTGCTCAACTATTCCTACAAAAACATGGAAAACAACGGGGGTGAGCATAAAAATTCTCAGTAAGTAAATCCTTTAAAATCTTCTCCTTCTTTGATTCTTTCTTTAATTCTTTACTTCTTTCTTTCTCTTTCTTTCTGTGTTTCTCATTCTTACTGTTCTTTCTTTCTTCTAATTCTCGCGTTCTTCCCTTCTCTTGTTCTTTCTTTCTTTTCTTCTTTCTATTCTTTCTAACCATGATGGGTACATGGTAATATGCATGAATGAAATGCATGTGTAATATTGCATAAAAAGCATTTTCTTTCTTCTTTCTATTTCTTATTCTATTTCTTTCTTTTCTTTCTATTCTTTTTGTCTTGCTTGCTCAAGCTTCTTTTTCTTTCTGTTTTTTCTTTCTTTTTTTTCTTGCTTGTTCAAGCCTTCTCATTCTTTTTATTCTTATTCTTTCTCTTCTCATTCTTCTTTTCTTATTTTTCTTTTCTATTCTTCTTTTCTCTTTTTTTCTTATTCTTTACCGATCGGACTGGGTGATGCATGGATTTGGAACTTGGCCGTGTGAGTGAGTATAATCCATCTAATATGCACTCTGCGACCGTACAAATTCTTCTTTCTTCTTAGGCCACTCAAATAAGGTGGCGTGCATGTAGGAAATTCTTTTTGGTACAACCCTCATCCACATACACTCTTACGGGTCGTACAATCTCTTCTTCTTCTTATGCCACTCAATAAGGTGGGTGTATATGGGAATTTTTCTTACAGTACAGTTCCCCATCACAACAACCTATTCTTTTCTCTTCTTTAACATCCTTAATTCTTAATGATTATTTCTTTCTCTTTATTCTTAAAGTGTTTTATGTTTCTTTCTTTATTCTTATTCTTTATTCTTTCTTAAGTTTCTATACATACAAATTATATGCATATGGATGGCTCATGCTTAAAATTCTTACTTAAATGCACTTATGAAATGCACATATGCAATGTTTGCATAAAATTAAGGTTTCTACTCAAAATTATACTTCCTTAGGCATTTCATCAAACAATACTTGTGTATAATAAACCCTACTTTATATCATTCAATTGTTTCTCAACAATCCAAAATGAGAGAAAATCTCTCTTGTAGCATCACCATACCTACATGGCAAATACACTCCAAAAAATTTCCAATTCTTCCAGTTTCAACCCCTCATCAAAACATCACATACACTTCTCATATTCAAATAATCCAACAACAAGCATAATTCATCATAATCTCATCTCAATTTCAAGAATCATAACATATGCATACTTAAAAGAAATCTCTACTCACTTGAATTCTTAAACTTTAACTTGAGTGGATTTGAGTGGGATAAATCTACCTAGCTTGAGTATCTCTACTAAGCTCTCTACTCTTGTGGATTCAAACTTTTCTAACCCTAAGCATAAACTTCATAAGAACTCAACTTTTACACTAATAAATCATAGAAAAGAGCATGAATTCACTTTTTGAAGTCTAGAATCAAAACCTATGAAAAATCACTCAAAAGCCCTCAAAATCCTTTGAGGAGTGAATAAAATTTGAGAGAAAATGGAGGAGTAGGTGGCTGTAGAATGAAAGGAAATAAGGGTTACAAACCCTTATCATCTTATTTTATAAACTCACTTTTCCATTTTGCCCTTACACTTTCTTTGAAATTCCATCCTTGTCCCTCAATCAATTACCATATTGCCTTCATTTATATTGTATTCTTTATGAAATTCTACCTCTTTTCACTCCCCACTTTTTCAACTAATTTTGAGTGAAAATACCATTTTACCCTTAATACAAGTTTTAAGGCATTTCTTCATATTCTCTTAAAATAATTCTAACAAAAATTAACTGAGGGCTATAAAACATAATTTAAATCATGTACCTCTATGTTGGGCGTTACAGTTTCACATTTGGTATTAGAGCAAGTATTTTGTTACTTTAAAAAGGTGTTTTAAGATGTTTTCTATTGCTGAGTCATGTATTTATGAGAATTGATGACAATATCCCTCATGTAAAGTTCCGCTGCTCTGGTTGTCTAATCTTTGTAAGTATGTTTACCTAATTTTAGGTAAGGATTGATTTAGATGATTAACCTTATATGTGTGACTATGATAGGGAATAAATATGAGAAAAAACAAAGAGAACGGATCTAGGTTGCAGTGATGCTTCGAATGCACAAGATGTTCCAACTACACCTAAAGCTCCTAACCCAGCAACTGCTACTTCAACATTGGAGCGTATGATCCAAGAGGCACTAAGGGGGGAGGAAATGTAATACCTATGTTAAGAATTCGGAACCCAATCATAATATCTTAGTTAGCTAAGAATCGTATCGTAGTACGGCAGGCGGAAAAAAGGTCTTTTCATCAACGTTGATCCATATCGGGTCCCACCCAGATCATTACCACGAGTCTAGGACGGAAAGAGGCTTTATGCTTACTTTGGATGTTCCCAACTCAAAACAGTCCTTTAGATGCTAATTTTATGTTAAAAAGCAAAAAATCTAACTAAGGGCAAAATAGTCAATTAATTTGGAATAGTATGAATCAATTATCCATAAAAAGATATTATAGGCAAAATACTCATTTTACCTATTGATAAGCATTGCGAAAAGTCAAGGATGAGTAGACTTAATTGCATTTAATGACATTAATTATGTAATAATTATGTCTAGTGCCAAATGACTAAATTGCCCTTATATGAGAAATTAAAGACTTAGGAGTTAGATAATTAAAATAGTTAGGCTAATAAGGTAATTACATGTTCTAAGGGAGATGAAAATGAAAATTCAATAAATTTTATCCATAAATTTCGTTCAAGGGAGAAGAAGTCACTATTTTCTTCAACCTTTCACAATTTTCTCTCAAATTCCACCATAACTTCTCTAATCCAAGTTTTCTCTCTCTAGAGAACAAAGAAGATTGACCTAATTTTCTTCAAGGGCGCAAGAATTGTGGGGAAATTTCTTCAAAAAGGTAAGGAAAAACCTCCTATGACTTTAGGGATTATGTTAGAGTTTGTAGATTTTAATAAAACCTTAAATTAAGGATTTAAGACATAGAATTAGTTGATGGCGAGTGTAGTTGAACTGATTAATGTTATTTATTGCCTTGAATGCATTATACATGAAGTTATTGCCATTTATGTTTTATGTGTTGTTATGTTTAATTGAAGAAAATGAAGTAATGTTGATTGCGGCAAAACTTGTAGTATTGGAAGCCACTTGGTGTTGAATGGTTGCTATTAGAAGTGTTGATGCATTGTTTGCATTAACTTACAATGTTATAGCAATGATGGATGATCATGGGAATGAGGTTTTACACTTCCTTTAAGATGTTAAAGACTATTAAGGGGAGGTTTAGTTGATCCATAAGTTGACATATTTGTTAATTGTCAAAAGAAGTTGATATGGCATGATTTAACATGAAAAATTTGGATTTGGTAATTTTAGAGGTTATGTTAAACTTGCTTCAGTATTTCGACTATAACTTGAGTTATAAAAATTGAAATGAGATGATTCTTGAAGCATTAAAAAGTTAAGACATAGCCTTATAACTTTTATGTTTAGGCCAAGAGCCAATTTGTAACACCAACATCAAGGTACGTAATTTTATTTATGCCCTAATACCCTTAGTTGGATTTCTTTGAAGTTACCTTAGATAAATGTGAAGAAAATTCCTTAAAACTTCATTAGGGGTAAAATGGTCTTTTCACTCATAATTAGATGAAAAAGTGGGAAGTGAAAGGAAGCAAAATAATGTGAAGAAGATAATAAAAATAAGGGTATTTTGGTAATTGACTAAAAGATATAGATGGAATTTCATAGAAAGTGCGTTACATAACTTCTCACAATTCAATAGCCAAATTATGGTTGGCCAAATGGCTTCTCATAATAATTCTATATTGAAATTGATGTTTTAGCAAAAGAAAAGAGTTGTTACCTTTAGCAGGAACTATATTGTAAATCTAAGGATCAGTTTCTTCTTTCCACCAATCGTATATACCTACATCAAATTATAGTAAAAAATATTGTCAAAAAAGTAACAGTATTCAAAACTCTCTACTCAGGTGTCCTCTGAATATCCCTTAATGAGAATCTAGGGGATACACGTCTAGAGAGGGGTTTCTGTAATAACTTCTTTCTACTAGTATTCTTTATAACATATACAATAAAACATACATACTTAGTATATGAAAATAGTTGGGCCCAAAATTTTTTTCTTTACTTACAAAACATAATTCTTTACATATATCAAAATAACAAGTACAAAAACTTAGCAACGGTGGACAATAATGCCAATTCTCTCCGCTTGACGACTCCTTTCCGATCGCTGCTCACCTATTTCCTACAAAAACATGGAAAAACAACGGGGTGAGCATAAAAATTCTCAGTAAGTAAATCCTTTAACTCTTCTCCTTCTTTGATTCTTTCTTTACTTAATTCTTTACTTCTTTCTTTCTCTTTTCTTTCTGTGTTTCTCATTCTTACTGTTCTTTCTTTCTTCCTAATTCTCGCTGTTCTTCCCTTCTCTTTGTTCTTTCTTTCTTCTTCTTCTTTCTATTCTTTCTAACCATGATGGGATACATGGTAATATGCATGAATGAAATGCATGTGTAATATTGCATAAAAATGCATTTTCTTTCTTCTTTCTATTTCTTATTCTATTTCTTTTCTTTTCTTTCTATTCTTTTCTTGTCTTGCTTGCTCAAGCTTCTCTTTTCTTTCTTGTTTTTCTTTTCTTTTCTTTTCTTTGCTTGTTCAAGCCTTCTCATTCTTTCTTATTCTTATTCTTTCTCTTCTCATTCTTTCTTTTCTTATTCTTTCTTTTCTTATTCTTTCTTTTCTCGTTCTTTCTTTTCTTATTCTTTACCGATCGGACTGGGTTGATGCATGGATTTGGAACCTTGGCCGTGTGAGTGAGTATAATCCTCATCTACATGCACTCTTGCGCACCGTACAAATTCTTCTTTCTTCTTAGGCCACTCAAATAAGGTGGCGTGCATGTAGGAAATTCTTTTTGGTACAACCCTCATCCACATACACTCTTACGGGTCGTACAATTCTTCTTCTTCTTCTTATGCCACTCAATTAAGGTGGCGTGTATATGGGAATTTCTTCTTAACAGTCACAGTTCCCCATCACAACAACCTATTCTTTTCTCTTCTTTAACACTCCTTAATTCTTTAATGCTTATTCTTCCTTTCTCTTTATTCTTAAAGTGTTTTATGCTTTCTTTCTTTATTCTTTATTCTTTATTCTTTCTTAAGTTTCTATACATACACAATTATATGCATATGGATGGCTCATGCTTAAAATTTCTTACTTAAATGCACTTATGAAATGCACAAATGCAATGTTTGCATAAAATTAAGGTTTCTACTCAAACTTATACTTCTCTTAGGCATTTCATCAAACAATACTTGTGTATAAATAAACCCTACTTTAATTATCATTCAATTTGTTTCTCAACAATCCAAAAATGAGAGAAAATCTCTCTTGTAGCATCACCATACCTACATGGCAAATACACTCCCAAAAATTTCTCCAATTCTTCCAGTTTCAACCCATCATCAAACCATCACATACACTTCTCATATTCAAATATATCCAACAACAAGCATAATTCATCATCAATCTCATCTCAATTTCTCAAGAATCATAACATATGCATACTTAAAAGAAATCTCTACTCACTTGAATTCTTAAACTTTAACTTGAGTTGGATTTTGAGTGGAATTTACATACCTTATGCTTGAGTATTCTCTACTAAGCTCTCTACTCTTGTTGGATTCAAAACTTCTTCTAACCCTAAGCATAAACTTCATAAGAACTCAACTTTTACATAAATAAATCATAGATAAAGAGCATGAATTCTTACTTTTTGAAGTCTAGAATCAAAACCCTATGAAAAATCACTCAAAAGCCCTCAAAATCCTTGGAGGAGTGAATGAAAATTTGAGAGAAAATGGAGGAGTAGTGTGGCTGTAGAATGAAGGAAATAAGGGTTACAAACCCTTATCATCTTATTTTATAAACTCACTTTTCCATTTTGCCCTTACACTTTCTTTGAAATTCCATCCTTGTCCCTCAATCAATTACCATATTGCCTTCATTTATATTGTATTCTTTATGAAATTCTACCTCTTTTCACTCCCCACTTTTTCAACTAATTTTGAGTGAAAATACCATTTTACCCTTAATACAAGTTTTAAGGCATTTCTTCATATTCTCTTAAAATAATTCTAACAAAAATTAACTGAGGGCTATAAAACATAATTTAAATCATGTACCTCTATGTTGGGCGTTACAGTTTCACATTTGGTATTAGAGCAAGTATTTTGTTACTTTAAAAAGGTGTTTTAAGATGTTTTCTATTGCTGAGTCATGTATTTATGAGAATTGATGACAATATCCCTCATGTAAAGTTCCGCTGCTCTGGTTGTCTAATCTTTGTAAGTATGTTTACCTAATTTTAGGTAAGGATTGATTTAGATGATTAACCTTATATGTGTGACTATGATAGGGAATAAATATGAGAAAAAACAAAGAGAACGGATCTAGGTTGCAGTGATGCTTCGAATGCACAAGATGTTCCAACTACACCTAAAGCTCCTAACCCAGCAACTGCTACTTCAACATTGGAGCGTATGATCCAAGAGGCACTAAGGGGGGAGGAAATGTAATACCTATGTTAAGAATTCGGAACCCAATCATAATATCTTAGTTAGCTAAGAATCGTATCGTAGTACGGCAGACGGAAAAAATGTCTTTTCATCAACATTGATCCATATCGGGTCCCACCCAGATCATTACCACGAGTCTAGGACGGAAAGAGGCTTTATGCTTACTTTGGATGTTCCCAACTCAAAACAGTCCTTTAGATGCTAATTTTATGTTAAAAAGCAAAAAATCTAACTAAGGGCAAAATAGTCAATTAATTTGGAATAGTATGAATCAATTATCCATAAAAAGATATTATAGGCAAAATACTCATTTTACCTATTGATAAGCATTGCGAAAAGTCAAGGATGAGTAGACTTAATTGCATTTAATGACATTAATTATGTAATAATTATGTCTAGTGCCAAATGACTAAATTGCCCTTATATGAGAAATTAAAGACTTAGGAGTTAGATAATTAAAATAGTTAGGCTAATAAGGTAATTACATGTTCTAAGGGAGATGAAAATGAAAATTCAATAAATTTTATCCATAAATTTCGTTCAAGGGAGAAGAAGTCACTATTTTCTTCAACCTTTCACAATTTTCTCTCAAATTCCACCATAACTTCTCTAATCCAAGTTTTCTCTCTCTAGAGAACAAAGAAGATTGACCTAATTTTCTTCAAGGGCGCAAGAATTGTGGGGAAATTTCTTCAAAAAGGTAAGGAAAAACCTCCTATGACTTTAGGGATTATGTTAGAGTTTGTAGATTTTAATAAAACCTTAAATTAAGGATTTAAGACATAGAATTAGTTGATGGCGAGTGTAGTTGAACTGATTAATGTTATTTATTGCCTTGAATGCATTATACATGAAGTTATTGCCATTTATGTTTTATGTGTTGTTATGTTTAATTGAAGAAAATGAAGTAATGTTGATTGCGGCAAAACTTGTAGTATTGGAAGCCACTTGGTGTTGAATGGTTGCTATTAGAAGTGTTGATGCATTGTTTGCATTAACTTACAATGTTATAGCAATGATGGATGATCATGGGAATGAGGTTTTACACTTCCTTTAAGATGTTAAAGACTATTAAGGGGAGGTTTAGTTGATCCATAAGTTGACATATTTGTTAATTGTCAAAAGAAGTTGATATGGCATGATTTAACATGAAAAATTTGGATTTGGTAATTTTAGAGGTTATGTTAAACTTGCTTCAGTATTTCGACTATAACTTGAGTTATAAAAATTGAAATGAGATGATTCTTGAAGCATTAAAAAGTTAAGACATAGCCTTATAACTTTTATGTTTAGGCCAAGAGCCAATTTGTAACACCCACATCAAGGTACGTAATTTTATTTATGCCCTAATACCCTTAGTTGGATTTCTTTGAAGTTACCTTAGATAAATGTGAAGAAAATTCCTTAAAACTTCATTAGGGGTAAAATGGTCTTTTCACTCATAATTAGATGAAAAAGTGGGAAGTGAAAGGAAGCAAAATAATGTGAAGAAGATAATAAAAATAAGGGTATTTTGGTAATTGACTAAAAGATATAGATGGAATTTCATAGAAAGTGCAAGGGCAAAATGGGAATACATGCATATATTATTTGATATAAGGTTTCATTTGAAGAAACCCTAACCAAAATGCAGCCCTTGTTCATGCCACCTTCTCCTCATTTTCTCTCAATTTTCTTCACTAAATTTCAAAAGGAAATCATAGGATTTGGCTTGGATTTTCATAGATTTTCAATCCTAAAGCATCCAAAGGTAAGATTCTAGCACAAGGAGTGTGATTAAGCTTTAAAGTTTTAAATTCTTATGGTTTTTATATGATCTAGGTCCAAGAGGAAGAGACTTTTAGCAAAAGAAAGTTATATCACACATTCAAGGTTCAGCCTTGATTTGAGCAAGACTTGTGTAGTATGATTCTTAAATGTCTTTATGTGATTGTATGTGAGAATTGTTGGTTGTTTTTTTATGTTGAATGATGTGTAATTTCCAGCCATGAGAAGTAGTGTATGGTTATGTGATGATTTGGTGAAGTTATGGAAGAATTAGTGATGAAATTTTTGAAGTGTAGAGAAGTGTTGAAAATAGACAGGTTTGATGCTATAATTATTGAGTTTTTGGCTCACAATTTGGTGGAATTAGAGAGATGTGGAAGTGTAGCCAACATGGTAGTTGCATGTGCATATGAAGTGTTTGATGAAAATCCAAAGAGAAAATGCATGCATGAGTTGGCTAAACCCTAACCCTAATGAAAAAAGGGTTAGAGAAAGGCAAGAATTGAAGTAGGAACATTATGTTTGGGCTTAACCAAGTGTAAATGTTAGTATTTAAGATTGCTTATTGTTATGCCAAAATTTAGAATATCACTTGGTCATGTTAGTTCCATGAGAGAAATGACCCTTAGTGCTTGGTTCTAGTTACTTGAACCTTTACTACTTCTTGAAATACACATGGAAGTGTTAGAGAAGAATTGCATGTTAAAGTGTTACTTTGATATGACAATTGTGATAGTAAAGAATGGTAGAATATGTCATGACATACCATTATGCCATAATGAATTTGCAAGTTTGTATATGTGAACTTGGAAAGCACATTAAAGAATGGGCTTGATCATGCATATATTGTGCAGATGATATATATGTATAGCCTTGATTTAGTAAATGAGAATATGTGTTAGCAAAGAATGAGAAAGAAAGAAAAGAAAATGGCTTGTAGTTTTCTTTTAAGCTAACATGCAAGTATGTATATATTCTCTAAATTACTAAAGAATGCAACTGTAGAATTTCCATAGCTTGGAAATTCATGTTGAAATGTGTATAGTATCTCTTTCTATTCTCTTTCTACAACATGTTATTTTATAAGGCTTTTGCGATGAGGAACCAGTGAGTGATAGAGATGCCCACATACATGCCGCCACGAGCGAGCAGCCATAGCAGAGAGATACAATATTTGTATAGTTTGTCAGTAGTGTATGTGGATGAGGAATGTACCCAGCAGAGCATACCTACATGCACGCCGCCACGAGCAAGCGGCCACAGTAGAGAGATATAGTATTTGTACAGTCCGTTAGCAATGCACATAGATGAAGACTGTACTCACTCACATGGCCAAGGTTCCAAATCCATGCATCAACCTAGTCCGATCGGCAAACCAGAATAGAAGAAAGAAAAGAAAGAGAAACAAAGAAGAAAAGAAAGAGATACATCATAAGAGACAGATAACAGAAAAGAAAAGGAAGTTATATTCTCAAGAAAGTTTATTATTCTGCATATGTATTATCCTACTTACATGATTCAGTATTTCTTATGTGCTCGACGATGTACAGTTTTATTCATTGTCTTTGCACGTTGATAAGTAGCAAATCAGAATATCATAAAAGAATGCAGAATATCATAAAGGAATGAAGAATATTAGCAAAGATTAAAGTGAGAAAAGGAAAATCAAAACATGAGTAACGAAGGAAGAACAGTCGTGCAGTATGGTTTACTTACTGGGCAATTAGTGCTCACTCCGTTATTTTACTGTTTTGCAGGTACCAGATCATTTACAGTTGGGTGGGACTTCAAGAAGCGGAGGAGTTTGGCAGCACTGTCCAAAGTCACCTTGTACTATTAGTTATTTTGTGTATATATTTAAATGAATTAAAATTAGAATTTTCGGATTTTACATTATGTATATATGTTTACAAAATTTATTTAGTAGATTTTGTCATATATTTCTTAAAGTATTACTAGCTAGAGAGTATATTACACAATTTGTTTGAGAAATGGATGGAAAATGGCTTGAAGAATAAACTTTGGGTTATTAAAGTTTAAGATTTAACATAATTAATTCTTATGATTATGAATTGATTATTAATGTATTGTTGTAATTAACCCATGTACTAATGTTTACCCATTACTTAGATATGCATGATTAATGTTATGAAATGGCATGAAGATGCAATGTACTATATGTTTTAAGATGATGAATGTGAGCAAGAGGTAATGTAAATGGATTGATAATCCATAGATGAATAAAAAGTATTAAGCTCACTAAAACATGTATTTACATGGCATAAAATGTTAGAGATGCATATAGACATGATGGAAAACGTGTAAGCATATCCTCGTATACCAGTTGAGGAAAGATGAATCTATGCTTTAGATGCTAAATAATGCATGAGCACACGTCCTAATGATATGAGCTCTAGATGAATTTGAGGCTAGATGATATGAAGTGCTTAAAATGCTAAGAAAAGTCCGATCGGCTAAACGTTGGATGATTCATATTTAGTTGCAATACATGAGTTATGATGTTATTGACATTATGAGATAATTTGTACTCATGTTAGATTATATTTAGAGGTTATGTTATGTCATGACATGCGATGTGTGTGCACTATGTTTACATACTTGTTTGTATGTGTAAACTTGATGTTTTATATAGCCACGAGATAAAATGATGAAAAGTATAAGAATTAGTAAGAAAAGGGAAACATACTTAGATGTAGAAGATAAGTGGTGTGTTAATAAATATGTTTAAATGAAGGTTGGATAACACATCTCAAATAAGATGGATCATTCCTTACTGAGCGATTAGTGTTCACCCTTTCATTGTTGATTGCTTTGCAGGTAGACCATAAGCGAATGATGCTAGAGATAGCGGGGCTACACGTGAGGAAAGATGATTTATTGTCATCCTGATGTTTGTATCTTGATGTAAATAATGTAAATAACAAATGTTTGTGAAACACCTTTGAAAACATCCACCCTATAAATATGTTTTGATTGCTTAATTTCTAGATAAATTCTTAAAGTTTTTGAAAGTATAAGTTTGGATCTTGCGGGACATTTTATATGAATGTTTTGGATATTATTATTATTATTATTATTATTATTATTATTATAAATAACTCCCTTCAAATTCATATAAATAACTCCAACCATTCACATTCTTATCAAACAAATACAACGTATCAATCATCAATCCCTTTACTTTCAAATAAATATCCCTCTCTTTAATGTGAATGTGAAGTGTTTATATTTATGTGATTAAACAAATCCATAAATCATGAATCAATACTGGTATTAATATGTGTCATTAATACAAAAAATATCAAATACCAATTACATTCAACTACATGTAACCAAAAATTCTACTCATTCGTATATCCCATGTCATCACCAATACCATGCAGCCAAATGTAAAAATACCATATCGTTACCAATCACATGCAGCCACGTGTTAGACAATCTTCCAACATGTCAAAATGAAGCAATTTTAGAGCTTTAAAAGTCCTGGATGGCATTCAAATAGCCTATGTCTTAGGATTATATAAATATATAGATATAGATATATATAGTATAATTTAAAATAATGTTTTTAAAACTTTTCCTTTTATAAAAATTTAACATTTAATTCTCTCTTATGGAAAATGAGGGAGTTACCTTCCAAAGTTTTTTCTTGATAATATCATTCAAAACTATACATAGTATAAATATAACCATTCTCTAATGTGAATGCTATAAATCTCAAGACATTCCTACTTAATAATATTTAGATATATTATATATTAGTTGTAAAATATAAAAATAATTGAAATATAACAAAGTAAAACATACCCGTACAACGCGCTGGCTTTAACCCTAGTAAATCTATAATAAGATGTCAAAATGTGAAGAAACATACGTGTTATTGATGGGAATATTCTATGAAGTTTCATGTAATTGTAGTAAGCTGATTTGGATATCTCGATCATTAAAAAAAAAAAAAAAATTTGAATTCGATTTACAAGTTTTGGGTCTTCATAATTAAGTAGACGTATTTCAAATGAATGAGCAAAATCCAAGAGTAGATTTTTATTTATTTTTATTTAATTTTTTTTTTTTTTTTTTAAAGCCAACGTGTCCAAGAGCAGACCATGCTGGTTAGATGCAAAATCAATAATATCTATTTAGTTTGGGTTTGAGTTATTAGAATTGGTATCAAAGTGGGTTTGCGTTGCCATGGTGCAGTGTCACAACTTCACGAAGGTATAAGGTCCATAGGTGGTTTGTGAAATTCATGGAAATTGGAGCAATATCTAGTTTGGACCCATGCTGATGGTGTGGTGTTGGGCTCAAGATCGAATATTATCTACTTAGTGAGCAATATCTTGGGCCCAAAGCGGACCAAATTGTCCAAAGCAAATCAAAACTGATAATTCCTACTACTTACTTACTTAACAATGGATAAGGTATTGGGTTTAAAACGGATAATATCTACTTAATTTCGATTATTGAATTTTATATAATAAAATGGATAAGAATATTGTTCTCTCGATCTCAAGTCCATTAATTTAATTCAAATACCTTTAATTGATCGGAAAAAAAAAAATACCTATTTTGGTAAAATTCATCATCCGTCATGATTCTATCAAACCTCAAGGACTGTTCAAAGATTAGCCTCAAAGCAATTTGATGCAAATGTCAAAATTTGGGACTCTTCACATCTACTAAACAAACATATAGGGGTATAAATAATATTACAATAATACTATACTAACAACTCTCACTCATAAACTTTTTCTCATAACCCTGATATAATAGTTTGTAATTGGTTAACTCATAATTAATTAGTGAGACTCATCTGTTAATTAATTGTGAACTATCACATAAAAAGTTGGATTAATTGTGAACTATCACATAAAAAGTTGGTGAGAAAGGGTTATTATTGATATTATTCACAATATATTTAAATGAACCCAGACAAGAGTATCTTCCTCAAACTCCATTCATGCACTCATTCACTAATACCAACCCTCTCACCTTCGGCGGCGTTTTACCTCTTCACACTCGCACGACAAAACCGACGCCGTTTCATCTCCTCTCTCTCTCTCTCTCACTCACTAGCCTCTCCTCAATTTCCTCCAAACAAACTAAAACAGAAAGCCAAACCATGTCCGTGATGTCCGCCACGTCTCTCCTCCAATCCTGTTTCCAACAATGCCCCTCGCCGTCTCTCTCCCTTCTCTGTCCTTCTTCGTCCTTTCACATCTCTGTCTTACCACCACCACAGCCGAGGCTCGCCAATACGACAATCACCTGCTGCGTTTCGCAGTCTCAAGTCTCGGTTGTGAATAGCAAGATCGACAGTCGAATCTCCGAGCGTAACGAAATTCGACTCGGCTTGCCGAGCAAAGGCCGCATGGCTGCCGACACTCTCGATCTCCTCAAGGTACTTGCCTTTTCGCTTTCATTTTTTGTTTGAATTTCGGTTGAAAATGTACTTAATTTAAAAGGAGATAATTTCGTTGAATAAGATTTAGTTAGAATTATGGGGACAATGAATGAGAATTCATGTGTTTTTAGTTGCTGATAAACTGAAGGATATTAAATTGTTTTCGTTGTTGTTGTTGTTTTATTTTTTTTTATTTTTGGGTAAATCTTAAGTTTCAGTTGAACCCTAGGGACATGAGTGAGCATTCGTGTGTGTTTGGTTACTGAGTAACTGAAAGATAATGAAATAGAATACGGAGGAAAGGAAATGGAGACTGTGAGTAGTTTATATGTGACGATTTCGAGTTCATTTCTGCTTTTCTAGTTTCTGTATTTATTGATTTATCTGAATTTGCAGTTCTGATATTCTTTTTAGTTTTGGAATGTGTTTAATTAAAAGAATCTAATCTGTTTGGCTAAGATTTAATCAGTGAAGAAAATGAACTTGAATTTATCTAATGCTGTGTTTAGGTTACTGAGAAACAGAAGGATAATGCAAAAGAAAGTGTAATTAGTATGGGTGTGTTTGGGAGTATTTTGTATTCAAGTGTTTTTTGAGTAAAAGTGCTTTTTACAGAAACTACTTTTAACAGCTTTACGTTAAAAAAAAAAGAANGGGCTACGGACGTTTCTAAAATGGCCACCTTATGTGCTCATAGGGTTCTCACTATCAAGATTTCAAACACTTGATACCCTTGTCACGATTCTACTATTCTAAGGACATATATCAATACATATAGCAATAATAATGATTTACGCGATATAAAATAAGATGCCTTTTATTATTGATTAATGAACATTATTACAAAGAGTCAATTCTACAATAATTGATTGGCTCTAGGGCACCTACTCCAACGCCAACGTCAAATAAGTAGAGTTCCATCTTGTTTCTACATCAAGCACCAAATGACTCTTACTTTCAATTTTTTCTTTCTCCACACACTCCATAAATCTCATTAACCTTGCTGGAGAAGACCTCACATACCTCACTACAGCACGAATTCTAAATATGGAGTCATCCATATCTTTTAACCCCTCTTTTACAATCAAATTTAGTACGTGTGCACAACATCTCATGTGAAGAAATTAACCACCCAAGACATTTCCCTGCTAACTTGATAAACGAGTACTAAGGTAGCTTATACCCACATCATTAGAACCTGTATTGTCAACCGTTACTGTGAATACTTTAGAAATACCCCAATCAAGCAAGCACCTCTCCACTTCCTTCCCAATGATTAAACCTTTATTACTACTTATAGGACAAAAGTTTAAAATCCTTTTGTGTAGTTGCCAATCGTCATCGATGAAGTGAGCCGTAAGACACATATAGTTGAGGTTCTGACAACTTGTCCATGTATCAGTGGTGAGACAAACTGTGTGATTGAACTTACTAAAAAACTTCTTTAGCTTTTCGCTCTCTTCAATATAAATCTTGAAACAATTTGTAGCCATAATCTTACGGAAGGGCATTTGAAACCTAGGCTGTGCCGCAGTAATCACACGGCGAAACCCCTCATGCTCCACCAAATTAAATGGCAGCTCATCGATAATGATCATTTGGGCAATAGTTTCTCTAATAAAATCTTGATCAAATTTCCATGACAACAATGAAGATTGTGTAGAGGTGGCAGCCTCACTTGAGAGGTCACGCGATGCTTGTTGAAAGAATAACGTCTTTTGTCTCTTGTCCACCACATTCAAAGGATACTTTTTACACCTACTTAAGTGGTTACGTAGACAACTTGTACCACTCTTACTTGAACAAGCAAGAACATTCCCACAATAGTTACATGTTGCCATCAAATCATCCTTATTCTCACACTCATTTTTGGTGAAGTGATCCCACATTTCAGATGTATTCTTCCTACTAATAGTAGATTTTGCACGTTTGGGACCTAAAGGTATGGGTGGTCTTGGTGTAGGTGCTTGAGTGTCATATGAAGTGTCAAAAGTGGGTGTGTTGTTGGCACTAGTCGAAGATATCTACAATGTTATAAAAAAGGAATATGCATTCACTAACATTTCAACATGTACACAAAATTACCAATATAATAAAGCTCACAAACCTTCCTTCAATCAGCAATACTTGGGACTTCCTCACTTGAATTCCTGAAACAATTAATTATACACAAAAATCAATAAAAATAATGAACAAAATAAAATACAATTACACTAAAAAAGAAGTAATTAAATTACCCAAGAGAGGACAACTTCTCGTATGCCTCTTTTAGTCCTTCAATAGGATTGCACCATTTCATTTTGAAAACTAGAATTCACAAAAAATAAACACATAAATAATCAATACTAACCAGTAGGCAGAAACCACAAACAATCAAACACCCAAAAGGCCTTTATATTACACAACAAAAGAAAACAATACAAATTAAAAGAACCATATTCTAGTCTACAGCCAACCCTCACAGTCATAGTCACATCCATATTCTAGTCTACAACCAACCAGATACTTTTGCATACAGGCTGTTAATGTTTAGTGTATCAGTTAATTCGACTCTAAACCCTAAAAACCCTGATCAGAAACCTTTATTCACTTATGTGAATTCAGATACCAGATTATAACACTCATTTACCTGGATTGAAGCAAACAACAATAGAACAATCCAATCTCACATGAACTAATATATATAACCAAAACACAGATTCACCATTAAAGATAGCAACTGCCTAATTAGAAAATTATCAATATAAAACATATCCGAACCAGATCCCATTTGTATCAAAACTGGAAGATTTTTTCTTCATGCCGGTGGATCCAATCACCTTTTCCTATAAATAATCAATCACCACCTAATACAAGTACCCAAATATTAAATCAACTGTTAATTAAAAAAAGGGAAATACTGATTAGAATAATAACAATATTTACTACTATTTCTCTTTTTCTTTTTCCTTCATCAATTAATCAATCAAAAACATTTTAATTTTAATGCAGGCATGAGAAGGATGGTTGGCTGGTTGCTGGCCTTTCGTTCGCACCAAGAAATACAAAGCAAAGAGATGAGGTCATGTACTGGAAACAGACAATGACGTGGAGACTGGAGCAACGATAGCGACTGCAGTTGAGTCACGCAGTAGGCATGCGTGAGGGACCTAGGAAACCCAAACGGCTATGGTAGTGAGCCAGCGACTTGGTGAAGGAAGAAGAATTGTGATTGCGACTGGTGACTGTCGAGTGCCGACTGTTGAGCAAAAGATCGGTGAGCAAAGATCAGTGGCATGAGCAACTTGAGAAATTTGTGTGGCTATTGGCTGAGGCGTGATTGCGTGAGAACTGAGAGATAGTGAGAGTCCAAGAAAGAGTGAGAGTGAGAGACTGAGTCAATAAGAGTCTGAGAGTTACTGAGGTGAGTGAGGTTTGAGTACCATGAGGCGTGAGTAGTGAGTTTAAGTTTGCCAGTTAGGGTGTTAGGGATTGCAAAATCAGAAACCAAAAATGCATAATTTTTTCAAAAATTTGGTTCAGAAAACCGATTCCAGGTAGCCGGAATTAATTATACCAAAAACCAAAACCGAATCGAAACAAAAAAAAAAAAATCAGATTTTCGGTCCGGTTCGGTTTTCGGGTTTTTTTTCCACCCCTAATTTCTACTGTTGTTACGTTTATTGTGAAGTTGGTTGATTGGATGTTGCGCATTATCATGTTGTATATGTTAGTGATGTACCAACTAGTGGTATTGTCTTGTAGTGTTTGTCGGTATTTAATGATAGTCTTTAACCAATCAAACTTGAGTAATCAGGTGAGACATGATAGATTATACCTAGAGTACTGGAAAGCTATTTCATTGGTTTACCTTTCCTTGTAGGTTTAGGGGATCGTAGAGTGTAGAGGGGAATTGTGTGAGTTGGTCTTGTGTCGAACCAAAACCGTAGCGGCAATGTTTTTATTATAAAGTCTTAATTCATTTTAATTTCAAGCTTTTATTATTTGCATTTAGTTTGTTTAGTTTTAATTAAGTTCTTCAATATTAGCAATTAGTTTTCCTAGTTTAATCATTCATTTTCCATCTTCATTTAGTTTACTCAAATATGCATTATTTTGTTAGTCTTTGTTCTCTATAGATTCGACCTTGCTTACCACTAACTACTGTAATTAGGATTAATTTTACAGCCGTGATGACCGGCTCGATAGACTTTTCCCACTAAATGGGCTTTAGGCCAGATAAAATTGACCCCCTATGTTTCATCAAACAACATTTGCAAATTGTAATCCTTGATTTGAAAATTGAAACACTAACATTGTGCCACCAATGTTTAGTCTTTGTCCATACTTGCCATCCATCATCTCAAATTAATAAAAATACATAAATCTATATCTCAACATCTCAAATTAATCAAAAACCAAATTCATTCTCAACTTAAAAAAAAAAAAAAACAAAATCAGACTAGGCCTTTTTTTTAAAACTTTTTTGTAGTTTTTGGTGCTTAACTACTTATATATTAGGTTTTATTTTGGTTAGGTTAATAATCTATATTGAAGGTAAAATCATATAATATTAATATCTTTTTGCAACTAAGTTTACTGTTTTATTTTTTAAAATTGAGTGGTATGTTGTTAATTTTGGAATCAATTTTAATAAATCAAGGGTGTTGTGTGTGATTTTTCCATTAAGCTCGGAGAAGTTAGATTTCTACGAGGTTATAGCTTGACCTAGGATCAATTAGGCTCAAGACTTGTTCGACCAAGCATAAGCTAGTCACGACAAATCCTAATAGTTGTTTGACAGCTTACAAATAAGCTCAGATCCCAGATATTTCAGAAGAGATTAGATCAACAGCAATGATAGTGCGGTCTTAGCGCTCAATCGCGAGAATATCAAAGTTGCACTTTCATCTTGATTGTAATTCCTTTAATTTCACTCTTACCTTTGGAAGAAAACATGTACATAAACCCCTTCCCATGATGGAAGAGGGGTTAGCAAATTGTTCTAGGCATTATTATAATTTCTTGTAAGCTCTCTAAGCAATACAAGATACAGTGGACATAGGCTTAAGATTAAATTTGCCGAACCACTTTAAAATCAACGTGTTCTTTACTTTTTCTACATTTATATTCGTTACTTTGCTTATTATCTTTAATCACACGTACATCCGTTCCGATTCCACCAAGGTCAATCAGATCACTTGAGTTGGTGTAATTCTTGCATCAACATTTTGGCGCAAGGATGACGGCCCTCGCCTACTTTCAAAATTTCTAGCAAACAACCTCAGTGAACCAATCACCCAAAATTTACAATGGTTCGTACCAGATCCAAAACCACCATCGAAAACCACGATAATGTGGAGGCCACCCACCAGGAGGTGCATCAAGACGCTATTGCACGCCAGCCACAAATACCGCGGGCATAGTAGGTTGCAAATCAGCTAGGGGTAGGAACATCTAATCCCGAGAATGGCCAGCTGATGGAGATGATAAGGACGATGGTTGCACAGGCATGCAACAAAACATGGCTGAGATAAGAAACAAGCAACCAGCCAACCGTAAACTCAATCAGCCACGTTTCATGGAAGTTACTCCCTCTGGAAGGAATGACTCTGCCAATGACCAGTCAAGTCCATCAGCATTGAGGAACGACCAAAACCCTTAACATCACAGGTCACCCTCCGCTCAAGAGCGTGAGTCTCGCGAGCAAACTAACCCCAAGATATGGCTAGGCAAGCAGCCCATGAGGGAGAATGAAGGCAATGGTCACCTAAAGGATGGCTGACCTGCTTGACGATATACCCGACGTTAGCGTGCCAGTTTTAGCCCACGCCAAAGGCAAGCTCAAGCCTCGCAGACACGCGAGATTAGACATGCATGCAATCTGGCAACAACTGACGTTCCGGTTTTAACCAACATCATGAACAACGTACCGAGGAGCATGATAACACCTACTATCTTAGCCATCATGACTCAACCTTGCACACTAATGCACATGACAGAGCAGGCTCAAAAGCAATTGATCTCCAAACTCACCTGCTCGAAGTAAGGCTAAACAAAGCTCGCAACCAAAATACTCCTCATGGAGAAGACTTAGATCAAGTGCAAAGATGCTCGATGATCTCAGAGTTCACCAAAATAATTCAGCGGAAGAAATAATAAGTTCTCTATTCACAGAGAAAGTCTAGAAGGCCCCGCTTCCCTAAGGATTTAGAGCACTAAAGAGCAAGTTCGATGGGAAAGGAGATCTCAAAGACCACCTTGACTTTTTCAACTGCATCAGGTCTCTGACTTGGCAAAGTGCCACTGTTTCGCAGTCACTGTAGTAGGGGATGTCAAGAGGTGATATAAGAGGCTCAAGACAAACTCAATACAATCTTGGTAACAGTTCTCTTTACTATACTTACAACAATTCCAAGCAAGGAGATAGTTCGCAATGTCGCTCAACTACCTGAGTAATATTCGTCAAGAAAGAGATGAAACTCTGACCTTGTGAATCAATCCAGACTTTGCTTATAGCAGGAATAAAGTTGAGCTTGGCCAAGTTCTATCAAATGGCCCCCAAAACATTAGCCAGTATAAAGCTCGTTGGTTGCCCTGGCAAGAAGCTCACCCAGAAGGGCCTATGATAGGCGACAAGATCACCTAATTGACAAAAGAAGGGGCCAAGATTGTAGTGATAAGGACTGAAATGGGTTCCAGAAAAAATAGAAAACAGAATCCTATGGGGAAAGGCAACCTTTTCCATGGTATGCATAGTACACCCCCTAACAGATGTAGCTCACATCTTTGAGGTCTCTCTCGAGGCTAGAAGGTTATTTGCGCTAGAAAGAATGAAGGGAGCACCAGGTAGAAGAAATCGCCAGAAGTACTACAGGTACCACAAAGATATAGGGCACAATATTAATGAGTATCAGGCTTTGAAAGGTGCCATCAAGGACTTGATTAGAAGAGGTCATCTGAAAGAATTTGTCAAGGAGAAGCCAATTCATGAAAATCTGGGTGAACAGGCTAATCAAATCTAACAAACCCAACCGAACAATGATGTGTTAGTGGGTATGATCTATGGGAGACCTAACATTGCAAGGAGCTCTAAGCGCTCTCATAAGCAATAGGTGCGGGAGGCCAGGACCGACTAGATCCCCTCAGTGATGAATTATGAGCAAAAGTCGCCAAAGTGGCCCAAGATAGAAAGTGAGGTAGTAGGGTTCACCAAAGAAGAATACGACCAATCTCCTCACCATAACCATGATGCGATTGTAATCACAACGAGGATCGGCAATGCCTGAGTGCTCAGGGTAATGGTTGATAACGGTAGTGTAGCGAACATCTTCTTGGGAGTTTTTCGGGAAATAAGGTTCACCGAACGAGACCTAAAGGCATGTCTATCACTGCTATACGGATTTATTGGGGATAGCTTAGTCCCCAAGGAACAATCGAGTTTCCCGTGACTCTTGGGGAAAAGCCTCAGATAAAGACAGTGATGACAGAGTTTCTAGTGGTTGATTGCCCGACCACATATAATGTCATTTTGGGAAGGCCGATCCTGGATGACCTAAGCACATTCACCTCAGTGCGTTGCCAGGCAATGAGATTCCCATCTTCAAACGGAATTGCATCGATCAGAAGTTGCAGAAAAGACTCAAGGCAATACTATAATCGGGCCATTCATGCTGCACAAAAATGGCCACTCTCAAGGACTATGGTCATCGTTGAGTCCAAGCCAAAGCTCGGACCATTAAAAGACATTATAGATCCTCGCATCCACAAAAAAGAGCCCACAATAGGGCCACAGAAGAGTTGCGAGAAATATCTATCAGCGAGGAAGATTGAACTCACGTGTTAAAAATTGGCAGCAATCTGAGCGACGAACTGGCAAATAGCCTTGTGGGGTTCCTAAAGAAAAACCTCGACATGTTTGCTTAGGTACATGCAGACATGGTGGGGATCAGCCCCGAGGTAATGTGTCACAGATTGAATGTTACCTCAGAGGCTTTCCTGATCAGACAAAAAAGAAGATTTATGGATGCTAAGCGATCAAGAGTACTCAAGGATGAAGTTGATAAGCTCTTGAATATCAACTTCATTTGGGAAGAAAAATATCCGGACTGGTTCACCAACCCGGTTTTGGTGAAGAAGTCAAATGACAAGTGACAGACTTGCGTCAATTTCACTGATCTGAACAAGGCATGTCCTAAAGACAGTTTTTCGTTGCCCCGGATTGATCAACTAGTAGATGCGACAGCAAGAAACACTACTAAGCTTCATGGATGCTTACTTGGGATATAATCAAATCCCAATGTATTAGCCCCATGAAGGATGCACCTCATTTATTACTGATTGGGGTATTTACTATCACAAGATTATGTCATTTGGCCTGAAGAACGCTAGAATGACCTATCAGTGTTTGGTGAATCAAATGTTCGCCTAGCAAATTGGCAAAACCATGTAAGTGTACATTGACGACATGCTTGTCAAGGCAAAGGTCGTCAAAAACCATATCAAGCACTTAGGGGAAATGTTTGATATCCTTAGAAAATATCGAATAAGATTAAACCTTTTGAAGCGTGCTTTCGGGATAAGCTCGAGGAAGTTTTTGGGCTTCTTAGTGAATCAGCGAAGTGTTGAAGCCAACCCAGACAAGATTCAAACTCCCTGAACATGCAGAGTCTGACTAATATAAAGCAGGTTCAGAGCTTGATAGGGTGAATGGCTGTATTAAACAAGTTCGTTTCTCGAGCTACTAACAAGTGCCTGCCTTTCTTTGAAACCTTAAAGGGCAACAAGGGTTTCAAGCGGACAGAGGAGTGTGAGAAAGCATTCCAAGAATTGAAGAGGCACTTGGGGCAACCTCCTTTGTTGTTAAAGCTCATCTTGGGCGAACCCCAATTACTGTACTTATTAGTATTCAATTCCGTGATCAGTGTGGCTTTGGTACGCGAAAAGGGGCAAGGTACAACTGGACGGATCCAATAACCACGTACCTGAGAGATAGGATAGTGCATGAGGGAAGAAATGAAGCCAAAACCCTCCGAGCAAAATCAGCTCGATATACGCTTATCAACAACAAGTTATATAAGCAAGGATATAGGCATGTGAACGTCTTCAACCAGACAGACATTTATACCTGCGGCCGTCAGCGAGTTATGTTAGGTCAGCTTTTTAAGTAAGCTCTGTACGCTAGAAGAGTCACTCGAGTTTTTGCCTGCCTCTCTGCTTCAGCATATTTGAAGCTTTTCCAAGAGAAAAGGAGACATACGGAATACCCGACAATGAGATGATTGGATGGGGCTACAAAAGGAAGAAGAGTTCCTCGATCTTGGCATGAAACGTAACACTTCGCCCACTGCAACATAAGACGATAGGGGTATGCGACTAGACCTGCAAGACTCGCTTTGGGTTACTCCACTGAATGATGTGTTGATCAAGAAGTTACGAAGTACATTCTGAAGGAAATCCACGAGGGTATTTATGGAAATCACGTCAGGGGCAGATCTTTGGCATACAAAGTACTCCATTAGGGATATTATTGGCCGACAGTCTTTGATGATATGGCTAACTTCGTATGGAAATGCAACAAGTGTTAGAGGTTCGTAGACATTCTGTGAACTCCACCCCAAGAGTTGACCACTTTTACAAGCCAATGACCATTCCCGACCTGGGGGATCGATCTGATAGGCCCTTTGCCTCCGGTAAAAGGAGGCATCAAGTTCGCAGTGGTCGCAGTTGATTACTTCACCAAGTGGGTAGGAGCCAAGCCTTTAGCCACCATCACTTTGCACAAGCTGAAAGATTTCGTCTACAAAAATATCATTTGTAGATTTGGAATCCCTCATTCCATCATAACTGACAATGGGAAGCAATTCGATTGCGAAGACTTCTAATCGTTATGTGAAAGGCTCGAAATCAAGAAAAGCTTCTCTGTTGTTTATCGGCCCCAAGCTAACGGTCACATAAAAGCTGTCAATAAAGTAATCAAGCACACCATCAAGAAGAAAATTGACTCTCTTAAAGGAAGATGGGTAGACGAACTGCCCGATGCCCTTTGGTCATATAGAACAACTGGTAGAAGCTTGACATGAGAAAACCCCATTCTCACTTTCCTATGGATGCGAGGGAATGGCCCCGGTTGAAATGGGGATTAGTTCATTTTAGATAGAAGTCTTCGATATGGAAACAAACGAAGATCTTTTTCGCCTAAGGCTGGATTTAATCGAAGAGCACCAGGCCAAGTCTGAGTTAAAAGTTGCTTCCTATCAACAACGAGCCAAAAGATACTTCAACTCTAAGTCAAAAATTGAGATTTCAGGGTGGGCGACCTAGTTCTCAAAAAGGTTGTCCCGAGTACACAAAATCCGAGCTTGGGAGCACTTGGGCCCAAATGGGAAGGTCCTTTGAAGATCTCTGAAAAGCTTGCACTAAGAACTTTTCACCAGAAACACCTCAATGGTAAAGCCGTATTACGAGCATGTAATGTCGAGCATCTATGAAGGTACCACCAATAAGTAGCTCGGGGTTTCAATTTTATTCTATCTCTTTTTTCCTAGAAATCAATGTAAGGTCTCTTATGATCAACTTTCATTTATCAATAAAGAGGTATTATTCAAAACTTTTGTCTTTGTTTATTATTATTTACATGTTGCTTCGAAATCACAACCTAAGCAATCACATCTAAAAAACTCGAAGTCGAGTTCAAAAAAAAGCAGTTTAGCTTTATAAGCCATGCCAAAATTTAACTCATCAAGGGAAATATTCCTCGATGGGACGAAGTTAAAACTCGAGAAACACTCAAGTAAAAACACATCGAAAGAAAATCAATTATAAATCAGCGACTAAAACGCAAGACGGGCGACTAGCCCAAACTCGACGTTGTCACAAGAAAGATTTTCTTGTTTGATTCGAAAAGCTCCTAAAGAAGCAAGCTATGCATAACTTGGAACAAATTTGAATTTTCTATGCTAAGTTCGATCAGAACAATTAAAAGGACTTCACAGAAAAAAAAAAAAAAAAGGAATGCCCGAAAAAAGATGGGAAAAAACTAAATTTTCATTGACTGAAAAAAGTTTAGTTACGGAAAAAACAAAAAAAAAAAAAAAAAAAAAAAGCTTAAACAGCAGGGGTTGGAACATCTTCAACGGTAGGAGCTTGAGCAGCATCTTTGAGAGCAGGAGCTTGAGCAGCATCTTTGAGAGCAGGAGCCGGGAGATCTTTTGGTGGCTTAATCGGGGGAAGGTCGCCAGCATTAGCTGGGAGTGAGGCTAGCGGGGTCAGGTCTTTGACCTCTTGCTTGACCATAACCTCTTCCTTTTCGTCGCCTCCTTCCTCATCCTCACTCTCATCAGACTCGGAGCTGTATGAGTAAACAAACTCCAAGCCCTCCACTTCGGCTTTCATCCTCTCAATCTCCTTCCGATGGACCGCAGGAAGGAAGGAGAGGTCTAGCGAAGGATGGGCTTGCCACAACTGTTGGACCAAATAGATCGACATCTCCCATGTGTTGCCTTTGGCCTCCGACTTCAGCTCCTTAACATCTCTTTTAAGCCTGGCAGCCACTGATTCGACCTCCTTGCAATCTTCTCTCTCTTGGAAGAGCTCACTTGAGGCGTCTGTATACTTGGCCTCTCAACCTGACGTAGTCGTTTGAGCCATAACAAGCTCAGAGTTTAGTTTGTTATTGGCACCTCGCTACTGTGTCAGATCCTTGCCGGCCTTAGTCAGGTTCGCCTCAGCCTTTTTATGAGTAGCCTCATTCGTTGAGACTTTGTTGAGAAATTCTCTCTCCTTGACCTCGAAAGCCTTGGCCTGCTCCTTTAGTCGCTCCAACTCGGCCTACAGTGACTTTCTTTCCTTCTTTGCCACCTCGACCCTCACCAAGGCGTCTTCCTTTAGCTTCTCAACTTCTTGCTAGCCCACCTGATTACCCTCTAAGGTGAGATAGCTCTTATCAAAGAGGAGTTTGGTCATCGTGCAAGCCTAAAAAGAAAGAAGCAATTAACAAAAAGGAAAGAAGAAGTCCTCTAAACAACGTAAAAAAGATGAACTACCAATATCTTGGTGACATAGCTGCAAAGCTGAGCAAGTTGCTCATGAGGAGGGGCATACTTAAGCATCTCATATGTTTGCACTGAGATGGCCTCCTTGGCTGTCGAGGCTCCAACACCTATCTGCTTAGGGAGCCCACCGATTCATCCATCAGGGTCAGCCTGAGCTACCTTATCCACCTTCCCTTTGCCATGTCGCGAGGCAAGCTTTCCCTACTCTCAAAGAGGATGACAGGCTCATTCGTTGGGACAAACTTCTTCTTAGCTATGCTTTTTGCCAAGATGTTCTTCGGGCCACCAGAAGGCCCAACAGTCTTTTTTCCCAAGCTTGGCAACTACTTGGTCACTTTCTACTTTCCTAAGCCTCCCTACTGCTTGGTCGATTTTTTCTTACCTAAGCCCTCTTGTTGCTTAGTCACTTTCTTCTTCCTCAAGCCTCCATCTTGCTTAGAGATTTTCTTCGTCGAGCCCTGGGGGGCTCGGGGTACCTTTCTGCCTGACTACCTTGGAAGTAGTCATCCCAAGTTCATCACCGTTACGTTTGAGGGTCGGCCATAGGGTACCTTTCCCAGTTGCCCTAGCAATATCCACAAGCTGCTTCTTCGCTAGAATGATTAGTAGCTTCTTGGTAGCCCTGCAAGCTGGTGTTTTCTTCTTCAAGCCCTTTGGCTTATCAGCCCACATATCTGCAAAGAAAAGTAAGTTGTTAGTGACCTACCAAGATGAACACATAAACAACAAGCTACTAAGCACTTACCTTTTTCAAAGATCGTATAGAACTTTGCTAAGTCATTGAAGCACTGGTACACAATCAAGCGAGAAAGCGTGATGAGCTCCGTAACGTTACACTCACTGATAAGAGCTTGAAATTACATATTTTTTTAGTGATTTAATTGGATTATTTGTGGAAAAATGTTTTTAAATTGTGGAATTTGAATTAATTATTTCATAAATACTTTTTACGGGATCACAGGTGTATTTTGAGTATTTCCAGGTTCAAACCGATATGTGAAGGAAAAAGAATGATGTCGATGGAATTCATGATGAGTAGGAACAAACGGTGCACAAATCGGAGTTAAAACGAGAAAGTTGTGACGCGTCGAAGATAAAACGTAAAATCTGGAAATTCTTCAAGATGAGCATGCTTCGATGTTTCGATCATAACTTGAGCTGTAGAAATCTGAATTCAACGATTCTTGTGGATTTGGAAAGCTTATTCAGAGAGCTAAAAAGTTTGTGTTGATGAATTTACCAAATTCTAAAGATCACAGACTCATTGGACAGAAAGAACGATCACCGCAGAGACCATTTATTATCGCCACAGCGATGGGTCATGGGCTTGTTTGGGTTATTGCATTCTCCTAGTCCGAATCTGAATGGGTTAAGCATTTAATTCTTTCCTGAGTAACCTCCAAACCCTAGCACTATAAATAAGGGTCTTTAAGTAGTTTTTAGGGAGATTAGAGAAGGAGAAAGGACGGCTACTATTTTGGAGATCAGAATTCTTGCAGTTCTCGTTCACCAATTAGAGAAGTTTTTATATTTTTCTTTCTTGAACTCATGTTATTGAATACAATGGTTGTTTTTATTATTACAATTATGAGCTAAATCTCTTTTCTAGGGCTAAAGATGTAGCCCAATTTATGAATATGTGTTGACGTTATTGTTGTTGATTTTTAATTGAGCATTAATTCTAAGTTTTATTATTGTGTGTAATGCTTTCAATTCTTAAGGATCCAAGGGTTGAATGATATCATGGGTTGGGTTGAGATCGAGAGATGAAACCTGATTTGTCTAAGGTAATAAAACCATAGATTGAGCGAACGCTAGAGATAAGGTACCGCGATCTATGAGGCTTTGGTAAATTCTACATAACCTAATGATCTTTTAACTCCTAAATCCAACTTAGAGATATTTTGGGTTGTTGCTTAAGGATTAATTTGCTAATTGTTCGAGAGAAAGTTAGTGGAATATCAAGGAATTTGGCCTTTAGAATAAGCTCAATTAGGTTAGCAATAATTGTTAATGCATAGGATTAAATTGGTGTGAAATTTGTACTCTAGGTTTAGTCATATTGATCTTTATACCAAAGTATTTATAAAATTCTACTTTTATTTAGTTTTTAGTTTGTTATCTTTTTCATAAAATTCATTCTTAAAATTCTGTTTCATCAAATAGTAACAAAATTGACTAGTTTGGTACTTGGTAGGTAGTTCTCTTGGGATCCGACACTCGTTTACTCGAGCTTTATTACTTGCAATATTTCATACACTTGCGAATAGCCTATCAAGTTTTTGACACCGTTGCCGGGGAACTATTTTGTTTTTAGAGGGGGGCAAGGGACCGGTCCCTTGCGGGCCCAGGCCTGGGCCCGTTTGAGACTGGTCCCAAATGGGACCAGTCACTCATGGGCCTAGGACCGGTCCCAGGCCCATGAGAAAAACCAAGACCCGGACCAAGCCTTAGGCCTGGTCGGGACTGGTCCCATGGGGCTCGGATAATTTTTTTTCCCCCCTCAATTTTTTTTTTATATTTTGGGGGCAAAACAAATTTTATAAGGGGTTTTTAGTATTTTTTAGGGGTTGATTAGTAAGTGTCTAAAAATTTAATTAATTAAAAAAAATAAATTAATAGTTAATTTTAATTTTTAACATAAATGTAATATTCACATTTCACACATTCACGCTTCACAAATAAACAATTAAATAATTTTTTTTATTAAATTATTCATCTTCAATTTCATCGTCAACACTAGTTATATTATTCAAATCTATATTCCTAAAGAGTTCAAGTAGTTCAGGATCTTCAGGGTGCTGTTGTAGTCTTCTTTCTGCATGAGTCCAATCCTGTAAACACGTTATCACTTCAATCATCTCATCGGTTAAAGAACATCTTCTGTCTTCAATAATCCGACCACTCGTTGAAAATGTTGACTCGGATGCAATTGTAGAAACCGGCATAGATAAAATGTCACGTGCCATTTGGGATATAATGGGGAATAGACTTTCATGTTGGTTCCACCATTGAAGAATATCCATGTCAAGTTGCTCCTTCATCGTCATAAAGGTCAGGTCCACCTGTAGGTAGTGAGTCATCTCATTTGGTCCATGTATGTACGAGCTAGAGCTTCCGCCACGTTCCACATACGCCCACTTGCTCGATCCTTGAGGGGGGGCTGCATCAAGGCCCTGATCGCCTCTCCTAGACGTTCCACTTCCACTTCCACTTCCATTGTACCTGTTCTCATATAAAGAAAAAAGCCTATCCAATTTGTGTTTAAAGTCAGTCAAATAAGACGTATAATCATGTCCTAAATAATGGCCTAACTCAGTAATTACACCGTTAACTACGGATAATTTAAACCTAGGATCTAGAAAAAGGCCTAATCCATATAAGAATGGAATATCTAACCAATATCTCTTATATTTTTCTTCCATACTTGAAACAATTTCACTAAAAATGTTATCATGTCTATATTGATCAAAAGTTTTAGCAATTTGAACTAAAATATCTAACACTAAATTAGTAGTTGGATAATAAATACCACTTAATGTATTAGTAGCATCATAAAAAATTTTAAGAAATGAATAAAAAAGTTCACAAACCGCCCAATCATCATAGTTGACAACTTCCTCTGGATAGTTCTTCCGGTTGACGAAATCTGTAATTTGTTTCGCGGTTGGCAAAGCTTTTTCCAACATCAAGTAGGTAGAGTTCCAACGGATAGGCATGTCTGTACATAACTTCAAAGGTCGAACCGATGGCTCCTCTTGCTTACAATATTTGACATACTCCTGCCATCTTTTATTGCTACCACCGACGATAAATCCGATAGCTCTACGCACCCTCTCCATCTTTGAATGTATAGCATCTAAACCTGCTTTAATTATCAAATTGATGATGTGACAAGCACATCTCTGGTGATAAAATTTGCCTTCACCAAGCGGATCCAATTTCTTTTCAAATAAAGAGATTGTCACGGTGTTAGCAGCTGCATTATCAAGCGTTAGAGCTACAACTCTATCAGTTAATAAATATTCTTGCAAAATTTCAAGAATTGTAAAATAAATAGTTTCAGCACTATGTTTTTCATATAATGGTTTAAAGCCTATCAATTTTTGTTGTAAACCCCAATTATGATCTAAGAAATGTACTGTGACAGTTAAAAAATCGGATTTTGATCTACAAGCCCATATATCTGATGTAAGTGCAATAGATATATTCCTAAAATTTTGAAATTCGTTTTTAAGTTTATTATTTATTTTGTTATAAAGTTTTAGTATATCTCTTCTACTTGTACTTCTACTAACAGGGGTATATGCTGGACAAAATGCAGTTTTAACCATATTAACAAAAAAAGGATTTTCAGATAAACAAATGGGAGAGTCCGTAGTAACTATATATCTTGCTATTTCCTCCTCATGCAACATGTGTATGTATTGCCATGTTGAGAGAGTTGAGGATTGGTGATTAAAATTAAGTTGAGTTTGAATTTGTCTACCTGATCCGCTTGAAGATGCATTTATTTGGGGATGCTCTTTCTCTACGTGTCTTCGCATTGTCGAAGTCCCCTTCTCAGCGCCAATAATGGTTCCACATAAATTACATTCCCACACGATTCTTCCCCCTCCCCATTTGCTTTGGCCGTTTTGATTTGGTAAAGTACGCCAGACATCGACATGACCCTCTTTGACGGTCGGGGGGTTGGGCTATGTCCGTGCCATTGACTCGCAGCTTGTATGTGTTTGGCTACACCTCGTCCCGACCGAATGTGATGGGAATTACAGCTGCTTCCTCTAGAGGAAATGCTGAAAATGATTGAAGGCTTCAATTTCTTCGGTGGATGAACGTAAAACTCATGGGGAAAACATTATAATTTATGATAAAATAGTAAAATTAAAATGAAAGAAATAATAATATATGAAATTATGATGATATTGAAAAATAGAAAAAAATTTGAATAATATAAATAAATTATATAATAATTATAAATAAATTGAATAATTGATTGGAGATTTGGAGTAGAGAGATTGAGAGAATGAAAGAAAGAGAGATTGATTGGTGTGAAAAAAATGAAGGTTTAGGGTTATTTATAGTGCAGTTGTTGGGGGGGGGGGGGGGGGGGGGGGGGGGGGGGGGGGGGGGGGGGGTGGGGGGGGGGTGGGGTGGGGGGAATGAAAAAAAACTTATAATTAATAAAATTATAAGTTTATAACCGTTGGCTGCTCTTGTGACCGTTGGCAGCCAACGGTTATAAAAAGTTAAATATTTTTTATTTTTTTATTTTTTTTTTAATAAATTTTGTAAAATTTTATTTTAGCCCTTATAATTTATACTTATTTAAGGGGTTTAATGTAATTTTACAAAGGACTAAAATGATAAAATGCAAAAAACATTTGGGCCTAGGCCTAGGCCTTGGAGGAGGGCCCGGGCCCTCCTCCTTAGGCCTAGTCCCGTTTTGGGATCAGGCCTCCTAGGACCGGTCCTCTCAAGGGCCGGTCCTAGGACCAGGTTTTGATGCTGGGCTTTTGGGCCAAGTCCCAAATGCCCAGCTCTATTTGTTTTACCAATATCAATACGAAATTTTTAGTTGCTACTTTGTTGTGTTTTATTTTTGCTTAGAAATTAATTTTTATTTTTTGTTTTGTTTGTTGCTTTTAGCTAGAATCTGGAGAGTTTACGTTCAAGAGGTGGTGGTGATCTTAATCCACTAGATTTTGAGATCGAGAGAACGGCTAAACAATTGAGGAAAGAAAAGAGGCAAGCTGACTTTGAAAAATCAATGGCTAACACAGGAATTGTGAATCCCAATGTGGAAAATCAAGAGAATGAGAATGAGGATACCTTAGGAGGAAATGCAATGGGTGGAGCAGCAGTGGTTCGAAGAGCATTAAAGGACTACTCTAGTCCTACCGTTGATGGGTGCTATTCTAGCATTAGGAGACCACCAATTCAAGTGAATAATTTTGAGATCAAGCCATCAATTATTCAAATGATTCAGCAGTCGGTCCAATTCGCTGGGTTACCTAATGATGATCCCAACCTGTATATCGCCAACTTTCTGGAGTTATGCGACACATTCAGGCATAATGGAGTATCCGATGACGCGATTAGGCTAAGGCTTTTCCCATTTTCTCTTCGGGATAAAGCTAAGGCTTGGTTGATTTCTCTGCCACCTGGGAGTATCACAACATGGAGTGAGTTAGCTCAAACATTCCTCACTAAATATTTTCCACCTGCCAAGTCTGCCAAGCTGAGGAGTGAGATTACCAACTTTTACCAACAAGATTTGGAGTCACTGTATGAAGCATGGGAAATGTATAAGGATCTTTTACGGAGTGCCCTCACCATGGTTTACCAGTCTGGTCACAAGTGCAAACATTCTACCAAGGGCTGCTGCCAACTATTCAAGCCATGATTGATGCTGCGAGTGGAGGAGCCTTGAACAATAAAACACAGAGGAAGCATACAATCTAATTAAGGTGATGGCGAACAATAACTATATGAGGACTTCAGAGAGAACTTCAATAAGGAAATCAGTGGGAGTGCACAAAGTTGACAGTTACACTGCATTGGCTACTCAACTTTCAAACATCCAGAAGCAATTAGGTAATGTGTTAAAAATAAATGCAATTGAATCCTCTTCTCTAACATGTGACCTTTGTGCAGGAAATTGTCAAGAAGGGAACCTGTTTGCTCAGCCTGAACAAGTTGTAACGCCCCACTTGAGGTACGTAGTTATTGTTTCTTCTTTTGCTCTTATTTGGGTTGGTTTCTTGGTAATATTGTTTAATTGACCTTTGATTGAGTGTTGTGTTGAATACTTGCCCTGAAATTGGTTAAAAATAAAAGAAGTTCAGTGTGCCAAGCTTCGTCGGGATGAAGAAGAATCTTCGCCGCGGTGAAGAGGTGTTGAAGCCGCGGGGAAACATTTTGGATAGTTTCGCCGCGGCGACAGAAGCTTCCTCGCCGCGGCGACAGGCCGACCAAAATGTTTGTTAAGTTTTAGATATTTTCTTCCCTAAGGGCAATTTGACCATTCTACCCCTAATTAGCAGAAAAAGTGGGGAGTAAAATGTAAGGATTTTTCATGGAGAATATGTTGATATGGGGGTGTGTTTATGATGAATCAAAGGATATAGATAGAATTCCCAAAGAAGAGTAAAGGCAAAATGGGAATGCTTGTGTATAAATTTCATTAAAAGGAATTAGGACATTGCAAACCCCTCATTCTTCTTCTCCAACGCCACTTTCCTCTCTTGCTTCCTCTCAATTTCTCTTTCTTTTGATCAAGGAGTTTTAAAGGGCTTTTGGAGTGATTTGGGGTCAAAAATCAACCTAAGGCATCCTAAGGTAAGGATTCTTGCTTTGGTTGTGAAGTCTTGTGAGTTTTTGTGTATATATTGAATATTGAGGGTTTTTGTTCTTTTGTTTAAGAGTAGAGAAAAAGTCAAGCAAACCAAGTGAAAGGAAGAGTTAGTGAAGTCTCTTCATAACAAGGTAAGTAAACCCCAACCCAAGTTGAGATTTGGGAATTTTCTTGATTAGGGTTTTGATGGCACTTATGTATGTGTGTTATATACATGTTATATGCCATGTTATTGAGGCTTAAATAGAGATTTCTAGTGCTTTGTGATTGTTTATGCCTTTCAAATATAAGAAGTGAGTTGTGGGTTGGAAAGGTAGTTTGAGATGGAATTTAAAGGGTATTGTGGAACCCTTTTTGGAAGTGTCTTTCTTTGGCAGGTTATGTGGCTATGTGAGGGGGTTTCTCCCCATTTTGGATGGTTAGAGAAAGATTTAGAATCATTGTTATAGTAGAGTTTTATAATGCACTTGAGTTGTTTGATGAAATGCCTAATAGAGGTTTGAGTATGAGTAGTGAACCTTAATTCTTGCAACATTGCATGTTGGCATTTCATAAGTGCATTGGTGGAGATGAACCATCCATAGGCACTAATTGTGCATTGAAAAGTGACCTAAGAAAGTGTAGGAAACTTGTGTATGCAATTACCCTATGAGTAGAGAGCTTGGTGGATGCAACTACTCTAAGGGTAGAGAGAATGAAAAATGCTAGAATAGAGTGAATTAGAAGAGTAGTATAGATGGGTTGATGCTTTGTGATCATCACCCGACAGTTATGGGAATCGGGTTGATGCTTTGTGATCACCACCCGAATAGCCCTTAGAGATGGGTCGATGCTTTGTGATCGTCACCCGATGAGTAGTAGAAATGGGTAGATGCTTTGTGACCACTACCCGGTTAGTTGTTAGATAAGTGGGTTGATGCTTTGTGATCATCATCCGACATTTAGTAGAAGTGGGTTGATGCTTTGTGATCATCACCCGACAGTGACTAGAGACGGGTTAATGCTTGGTGATCGTTACCCAAAAGTCATGAGAAACGGGTAGGTGCTAGGTGGTCTCCACCCGATAGTTACGAAAACCGGGTAGGTGCTTCGTGATCCCCACTCGGTAGTCACTAAGAACGGGTTGGTACTGTGTGAATTCCACCCGATAGTCATGGAGAGTGAGATGGTGCTGTGTGAACGCCATCCGGCCGTACCTCCGGTAAGATGAGGCCATGACGTTTAGTAGAAACAGAAATAGAAACAGAAATAGTGTAAGGAAAGAATTAAGAGTAATACATACGGGGACAGACAGATAGAGGGTTTTACTTACTGAGCATTATTTTGTGCTCACCCCGTTATTTTTCCTTTATGGATGCAGGATCTAGGTGATGATGCAGTCGGAGGGCATCGGCAAGCGAGGAGCAATAGTTACACTGTTTCCCCTGTTTTGTCTTTTAAAATGACTTTTTGTAAACAATACTCTTTGTGTATAAAAGACATATGACTTATAATGAAAAGAAAGTTTTTGGGCCCAATTTTCTATTGTTATTATGCATGCATTGTATTAGCTTACAGCAGTCGTTACACAAGCTAATTACGTCAATAATTTTCTAAGGGGGCAAAGGAATCCATATTCCAACACATACAATCCAGCATTGAGGAAACCCCCAAACTTTTCATGGAGCAACAACAATGCGCAAAAACAACCTCTTGTTTTTCAAACTCAAGAGCCAAAATCTAACTTAGAGAACCAATTTCATTGAAAAGACAAGCAAGAGGTTTAAGAAGGCTGACATCCTTGTCCAAAATCAATCAGCCTCTATTAGGAACCTTGAGACTCAAATTGGGCAAATTCATAACATATTAGCGGGAAGAATTCAAGGAGTTTTGCCGAGCGATACAAAGAAGAATCCGAAGGAACAAGCGCATGCAATCACCTTGAGGAGTGGACGAATGTTGGAGAATTCAGAGGGTGGAAAGCAAAAGCAAGAATGAGAGAAAGATTTGAAGGAAGAGTAGAAGAACGATCATCGTGGGGATGACATTTATCGCCGCAACGATCGTGAAAATTTGGATAAGCTTGTCAACAAGAAGGACGATCACCGCGGCGATGATACTGGTGGCCGCGATGAGCATGAATTTGCTCCCAATTTGTCAGAGTTTTCAACGCATCACCACGATGATGAATTTGGTAGCTGCGGCGAGCGTGCATGTAACAACTACTGTAAACTAGTACAATGCATGCATAATAACAATAGAAAATTGGGCCCGAAAACTTTCTTTTCATTATAAGTCATATGTCTTTTATACACAATGAATACTGTTTACAAAAAGTCATTTTTAAAAGACAAAATAGGGGAAACAGTGTAGCTATTGCTCCTCGCTTGCCGACGCCCCTCCGACTGCATCAACACCTAGATCCTGCATCCACAAAGGAAAATAACGGGGTGAGCACAAAATAATGCTCAGTAAGTAAAACCCTCTATCTGTCTGTCCCCGCATGTATAACTCTTAATTCTTTCCTTATACTATTTCTGATTCTATTTCTGTTTCTACTAAATGTCTTGGCCTCATCTTACTGGAGGCACGGCCGGATGGCGTTCACATGGCACCATCTCACTCTCCATGACTATCGGGTGGAATTCACACAGTACCAACCCGTCATTAGTGACTACCGAGTGGGGATCACAAAGCAGCTACTCGGTTTTCATAACTTCGGGTGGAGACCACCTAGCACCTACCCATTTCTCATGACTTTTGGGTAATGATCACCAAGCATTAACCCGTCTCTATTTACTGTCGGGTGATGATCACAAAGCATCCACCCTTTCTCTAATGACTAACCGGGTGGGGATCACAAAGCATCCACCCGTTTCTACTACTTATCGGGTGACGATCACAAAGCATCGACCCTTCTCTAAGGGCTATTCGGGTGGCGATCACAAAGCATCAACCCGATTCCCATAACTGTTGGGTGATGATCACAAAGCATCAACCCATCTATACTACTTTTCTAATTTACTCTATTCTAGCATTTTTCATCCTCTCTATCCTTAGAGTAGTTGCATCCACCAAGCTCTCTACTCATAGGGTAATTGCATACACAAGTTTCCTACACTTTCTTAGGTCACTTTTCAATGCACAATTAGTGCCTATGGATGGTTCATCTCCACCAATGCACTTATGAAATGCCAACATGCAATGTTGCAAGAATTAAGGTTCAATACTCATACTTAAACCTCTATTAGGCATTTCATCAAACAACTCAAGTGCATCATAAAACTCTACTATAGCAATGATTCTAAATCTTTCTCTAACCATCCAAAATGGGGAGAAACCCCCTCACATAGCCACAAAACCTGCCAAAGAAAGACACTTCCAAAAAGGATTCCTCAATATCCTTCAATTCCATCTCAAACTACCTTTCCAACCCACATCTCATTTCTTATATTTGAAAGGTATAAACAATCACAAAGCACTAGAAATCTCTATTTAAGCCTCAATAACATGGCATATAACATGTATATAACATACATACATAAGTGCTATCAAAACCCTAATCAAGAAAATTCCCAAATCTCAACTTGGGTTGGGGTTTACTTACCTTGTTATGGAGAGATTTCACTAACTCTTCCTTTCACTTGGTTTGCTTGACTTTTTCTCTACTCTTAAACAAAAGAACAAAAACCCTCAATATTCAATATATACAAAAACTCACAAAGCTTCACAACCAAAGCAAGAATCCTTACCTTAGGATGCCTTAGGTTGATTTTCTACCCCAAATCACTCCAAAAGCCCTTTAAAACTCCTTGATCAAAAGAAAGAGAAATTGAGAGGAAGCAAGAGAGGAGAGTGGCGTTGGAGAAGAAGAATGAGGGGTTTGCAATGTCTTAATTCCTTTTAATGAAATTTATACACAAGCATTCCCATTTTGCCCTTACTCTTCTTTGGGAATTCTATCTATATCCTTTGATTCATTACAAACACACCCCCATAGCAACATATTCTCCATGAAAAATCCTTACATTTTACTCCCCACTTTTCCTGCTAATTAGGGGTAAAATGGTCAAATTGCCCTTAGGGAAGAAAATATCTAAAACTTAACAAACATTTTGGTCAGCCTGTCGCCGCGGCGAAGAAGCTTCTGTCGCCGCGGTGAAACTGTCCAGAGAGTTTCCCGTGGTTTCAACACATCTTCACCGCGGCGAAGATTCTTCTTCGCCCCGGCGAAGCTTGGCACACTGAACTTCTTCTATTTTCAACCAATTTCAGGGCAAGCATTTAACACACACTTAATCAAACAATACTACCAAGAAACCAACTCAAATAAGAGCAAAAGAAGAAACAACAACTACGTACCTCAAGTGGGGCGTTACAGTGCATCTGAGTAGAAACTTTCTTCGAGCCAAGCAAACCTTCCAGACCCACAACAGTTGAAGAATCAGAAGCTTGATAAGCAATTCGGTAAGTTTATTGACATGTTTCGAAGTTTACATATTAATATCCTTTTTGTTGATATGTTAGAACAGATGTTGAAGTATGCGAAGTTTTTTAAGGAGATCCTCACGCATAAGAGAAAATTCGAGGAACACAAGAAAGTTATGTTAACGGAGGAATGCAGCGTGCTGATTCAAAAGAAACTACCACCTAAACTACGAGATCCAAGGAGTTTTACTACCCCTTGTACTATTGGTAGTTGTTATTTTAATAAAGTTTTATGTGATTTAGGGGCAAGTATAAATTTAATGTCGTTTTCCATTTATAGGAAACTTGGATTAGGAGAAGTGAGGCCAACCACCGTGTCTCTCCAATTAGCTGATCGATCAATAACATATCCTAGGGGGGTGGTAGAAGACGTCTTGATTAAGGTAGACAAACTGATTTTCCTAGTAGATTTCATAGTGTTAGACATGGAGGAAGATAAGGACATACCTTTAATTTTAGGACGACATTTTCTAGCCATGGGTAGAACATTGATAGATGTCCACCAAGGGAAATTAATCTTAAGGGTAGAAGATGAGTAAGTAGAATTTGATGTTTTTGAATCTATGAAGCGTCCATTTGAATTAGACACATGTTTTAAGATTAATGTTCTCGACACCATAGTGGAGCAGAATTTTGAAGAAAGTTACCCCATTTCCCCCTTAGAGAATTGTTTGATGAATTTGAGACATCATGAGGATGAAATTCATAGTGAAGATATAAGAGAGTGTTTAAGGTACTTAAATGCTCTACAAGCCTTGGTTCATCCTGAAGCTAAATCGATCAGAGAAATTGGAGCCGTGGTGTCTCAGTCCACTTCACCAATCACGAAGCCACCTACACTTGAGCTCAAGCAACTACCATCTCATTTAAGGTATGCATTTTTAAAAGAGAGTAAATTTTTCCAGTCATTATTAATGCTTCTTTGAATGTTGTAGAGGAAGAAAAGCTGTTGTGCATATTGAGGAAATACAAGAAGGCTATTAGATGGACAATTGCGGATATAAAAGGTATCAGTCCTTCAATTTGCGCACACAAGATCCTAATGGAGGAGAGCTATAAGCCTATTATCTAACCACATAGAAGATTGAATCCATCAATGCAAGAAGTGGTCAAGAAGGAGGTATTGAAGCTCTTAGATGCAGGAATTATATATCCAATTTCGGATAGTGCATGGGTAAGTCCAGTCCAAGTGGTGCCAAAGAAGGGAGGAATGACAGCGGCCCGTAACGATAACAACGAGCTGATTCCAACACGAACAGTCACTAGGTGGAGAGTATGTATTGACTATCGTAAACTAAATTCTGTGACTCGTAAGGACCATTTTCCATTGCCATTCATCGATCAAATGTTAGAGAGGTTAGCTGGCCATGAGTTCTATTGTTTCCTAGACTGATATTCAGGCTGTAATCAAATTGCTATAGCGCCAGAAGATCAAGAGAAAACGACTTTCACATGCCCATATGGAACATTCGCATATCGAAGAATGCCTTTTGGCTTGTGCAACGCTCCTACAACTTTTCAATGTTGCATGATCTCAATATTCTCTGACATGGTTGAGAAGTCCATTGAAGTTTTCATGGACGATTTTTTTGTTTTTGGTAATTCTTTTGATGATTGTTTAACTAACCTATCTAATGTTTTACAGAGAGGTGTTGACACTAACCTGGTGTTAAATTGGGAAAAATGTCATTTCATGGTATTAGGTGATCAGATATCTGCAAATGGAATTGAGGTGGATCGAGCAAAATTGAAGTCATTGAGAAACTACCACCTCCCAATTCAGTGAAGGTTATCAGAAGTTTCCTTGGGCATGCAGGTTTTTATCGGAGATTCATATAGGATTTCTCTAAAATCTCTAAACCTCTCTGTGATTTATTAGCTAAGGATGTTCCCTTTAACTTTAGTCAAGAGTGTTTAAATGCATTTAAGTGTTTAAAAGAAAAATTAATCTCTACTCCTATTATTGTTGCACCCAATTGGGAACTACCTTTTGAACTCATGTGTGATGCAAGTGATTACGCTTTAGGGGCTGTTTTAGGACAACGAAAAGGTAAGGTTTTGCATGTGATTTATTATGCCAGCAAGACTTTAACGGGACCACAGTTAAATTATGCCACTACTGAAAAAGAATTTTTAGCAGTGGTATTCTCTATTGATAAATTTCATTCTTATTTGCTAGGTACCAAGGTTATTGTGTACACTGACCATGCTGCATTGAAGTACCTCCTAGCAAAACGGGATTCCAAGCCAAGATTATTGCGATTGGTATTGCTCCTATAGGAATTTAACTTGGAAATTAAGGACAAGAAAGGAACGAAAAATCAAGTTGCTGATCATTTATCCCGATTAGAGTCCAATGAAGAAGTTCGAGAGGAAGAAAAGCCAATCAATGAATATTTCTGAGATGAGCAATTGTTTGCTATTCAAGAAGGGTCATGGTTTGCAGATATTGTGAACTATTTGGCGCGGAAGGTTATGCCCCCTGGAATGAACTCCCAAAGACGAAAGAAATTTTTTGCAGATTTAAAGTACTACTTTTAGGAGGATCCATTTTTGTACAAGCATTGCGCCGATCCAATGATAAGAAGATGTGTGCCAAAGGAAGAGATGATGAATATTCTTTGTCATTGTCATTCAATGGAAGTTGGTGGTTATTTTGGTTCGACAAAGATCGCCGCTAAAGTTCTTCAATCAGGATTTTTCTGGTCATCTATTTTTAAAGATACTTTTCGTTTTGTTATAAGTTGTGATGAGTGTCAACAGGTTAGGAACATATCTAGGAGAAATGCCATGCCTTTAACTAATATCCTAGAAGTAGAATTGTTTGACGTGTGGGGAATCGATTTTAAGGGACCTTTTCCTTCCTCATTTTCTAACCGTTTTATTTTGGTTGCTGTAGATAGAGGTGGAAAAAATGGGCCAGGTTAGGCGGGTCAACCCTAACCCAGCTCGCATTAAAGAGGGTTCAACCTGGATTGCCTAACAGGCGAACTGGGTTGAACCCAACCCGTATGCAACCCCCCGGGCGGGCCGGGTTGATATATGGCAACCCGATGGGTTGTTGTTTTATTTTTTTTGAAAGAACCCGCCAACTCAACCCGGCGGGTTGGCCGTTGCAAACCAACGGCCAACCCTCAACCTGTTGCAAACCAACGGCCAACCCGCAGGTCGAAAAAAAAAAACAAAAAAAAATTAATTTTTTTTTTCAAATGTCCCTTTTACCCTTGAAATATAGCCGTTTTATAGCAGATGGAGGGGTCTTTTTCTTCATTTTCTTTTCCCTTTTTTTTTCTATAAATTGGCCCCTAAACTCTGATATTTTCTCACATCCCAAGTTCTCTCATTCTCTTATTTTCTCTAATCTCTAATCTCTATTAAAATCTCTCAATTATTCTCTTTGTTGTCAATTTGCTCTCATTTTAATTTTAATTTTTATTAGTTTTTGCAATTTTCAATTCATATTTCCATATTTCAATTCTCCTTCTTTAATTTTTTATTTCTTCTATATCAATTTTTTTTTTAACTACAATGGATAGATATTTCTCTCCCATCAATTTCGATGATGAAGGAAACTACTATCCTAGTCTTGCTGAATTTACTAACATTAATGCAGCAGATTCAAATAGTCCCGCTTTCCTAGTCTCAGAATCCAATACACCTCAAAATATGCCCTCGATTCCTCCCCATGCTGCTACAGCTCTCGGTGGTTCTAAAAGTCGTCCTCAATCGTCGTCCTCGTCCAACTTCATCTCAAGCAGAAGCGGGTTCATCAACTGCTGTCGAAACCAACGACAAACACACATCAGACGTTTGGGTGCATTTTGATAAGTTTTACGAGACAAAAAATGGAGTTCAAGTGAAGAAAGAAGATGCAAGTATTGTGGAAATATTTATAAAACTAATTCAAGTAATGGTACTAGTACTTTAAAAAGGCATGCTAATAAACTTATTGCTCAACATGGAAATAGAGAAACCAATCAAACTCAAATAACTAATATGGGTACTACTTGGCATTATAATTCTGATGTATATAGGGAACAATTAGCTTTATAGATTGCTGCAACTGATCAACCTATTAATAGGCTGAAGATAAATATTTTGAAAGATTTATTAAAAAATCATTTTTTCCAGGATTTAAAAGTTATTCTAAAACTGTAACTAGAAATGATTTAATAAAATTGTTTAGGAAAATGAAATTAGAATTAAAAAATAAAATATATAGTTGTCATGTTAGTGTGGCTATAACTGTCAATATTTGAAGTGGTAGAGCTAAACAAGATTATATTTGCGTGACTAGTCATTATTTTGATAACGAATGTAAATTAAATAAATCTTTATTAGGATTTAGATTAATGGATGTGGATCATAGTGGTCAACAAATTTATAATAAAATTGTTGAAGTTTTAGAAGATTATGATGTTATTAATAAAGTGATAAGTTTAACTTTAGATAATGCAAGTGCTAATAATACAACTATAGATTTTTTTAAAATTAATTATTCTTTTTATAACAATTTGAAGTTTTTTCACCAACGTTGTGCATGTCACATTATTAATTTAATTGTGAAAAGTGGTATGAAAACAATTAGAGATAATATTGATAGAATTAAGGATTCTTAGCTTGGATTACTAGCAGTAATGAAAGAAATGTTGAATTTCAAGATGCTTGTATAAAATCAAATATGTCTCCTAGAACTTTTGCATTAGACATGCCTGTTAGATGGAATAGTACTTATTTAATGCTTGATTCATGTTTACCTTATGCAAATTTAATTAGTTATTTTGTAGCAAATAATAGAGGTCCTCATTATTTGGTAGAAAATGATTAGCATATAGTTAAAATATTTCATTCTTTTCTTAAAATTTTTTACCAATCCACTTTACAATTTTCTGGTGTGTATTATCCTACTAGTCCATTGGTAATACATACAATTATAAAAATTTCAGAGTTATTTAGAAAAAACAAAAATAATGAAATTTTAAGGGAACCAATAAAGGCAATGGAAATTTTTTTTTTTAAAATATTGGAAACCCATTCATTTTCTTTATTGTTTAAGTGCTATATTTGATCATAGAATTAAAGTAGCAGGTTTAGAAAATGGTTTAGACACATTAACTGAAAATTTACAAAACGAAGCATAAGCCAATCAACTAGGAGAGGTAAGAGACTGTTTTGCAGAGGTATATTTCCAATATGAAAACAAGTATGCGAACCCGCAAAGATGCGAAATACCCAGGGAAGTTGCATTAGAAGAAACAAATGAAGATTTCTACTCCTAGAGTGCATTTAATAGGCCGAAGAGGACCCAAACCCGAAGCACAGCCTCCTCTTCAGAGGCACCAACAACGAATATACTGTCCTCCATGCAGTCACAGAGTAACGAGCTTTAACAATAGTTGGGAACCCCCGAAATGCTACCAGCAGATCCACAACAAAGAGCCAACTTTGATGTCTTATAATATTGGAAAACCAGAAAATGTATTTTTCCGATATTATCAAGACTTGCCTTGGATGTTTTCGATGTTCTTGTCTCAACCATCTCATCCGAACAAACATTTAGTGCAAGTGGAAGAATTTTAAATAAAAGGAGGACTAAACTTTCACAAAAAATGATTGAAGTCCTCACATGTCTTCGAGATTGGGAACGGTCGCGCCATCAAGAGCAATAAGAGGTTGTCGACAATACTTTAATAGAATCATTTCAATTTTGTAATATAGATGATACGGATGAGGGAGGTCCTAGTCAACCCCCAAATTAGTTGTTTTGTAAATTGTAACTTGTAAATTAATTGTCAATTATTGCACTCTTTTTTCTTTACCAAGTTTTTGTCCCATTGGGTTTTTCTTGGTAAGGTTTTTAACGAGGCAATAATTGTTGTAATTTCTTTTTTTTTTTTTTTTTTTTTGATAAATGAATAAATCTATTTTTTCTTATATTACAATTTTATGTATTAAAATGAATTAATATTTGAAATGTTAACAAAAAAATAATTTAATTGAATTATTGATATTTGAAAAGTTAACTAAAAACAATTACACAAAACAAAACAAAAAAAAAACAAAACAAAACAAAAGAAAAAATTAAATAAAAAAGGGGGGTTGGGGGGGGGGGGGGGGGGGGGGCGCTAACCCGGCCCGGCCCGCAGCATAACCCGTCACGCAGCATAACCCGTCAAGTTAGGGTTGGCGGGTCGGGTTAGGCCCGACCCACCAAAAACACTAACCCACCGTAGGTCGGGCGGGTTACTTTTCCAATTCTAACATTAGATGTAGATTATGTTTCGAAGTGGGTGGAAGTTGTAGCATTGCCAGCAAACGATGCTCGCGTAGTTGTCAAGTTCGTGAAGAATAATATCTTTTCAAGGTTTGGCATGCCAAGGGCCATTATCAGTGATGGTGGTTCTCACTTTTGCAATCGCCAATTCGCAACATTGCTAAGCAAGTATGGGGTTACACATCGTGTTGCTACCCCATATCACCCTCAAACCAGTGGCCGAGTAGAAGTGTCCAATAGGGAGCTAAAACAAATCTTGGAAAAGACAGTAAGCACCTCTCGAAAGGATTGGGCAACCAAGCTTGATGATGAATTTTGGGCATATAGGACGGCATTCAAAACACTAATAGGAATGTCACCCTATAGGATGGTTTATGGAAAAGCTTGTCACTTGCCAGTAGAGTTAGAACACAGGTCATATTGGGCAATGAAGTTTCTAAACTTTGATCTACAAGCCGCAAGAGCAAAATGATTACTGCAACTCAATGAGATGGAAGAGTTCCACAATATGCATATGAGAATGCCGGAATCTACAAAGAAAAGACTAAGCAGTGGCACGACAAACATATCGTGAACAAGGAATTCAAGGAGGGCAACAAAGTGATGTTGTTTAACTCAAGAATACGACTTTTCCCTGGAAAATTGCGCTCAAGATGGTCTGGCCCGTTCATAATTCATCGTGTGTTTTCGCATGGGGCGATAGAGGCTCACCACCCGACAAAGGGAACATTCAAAGTCAACGGCCAAAGATTGAAACCTTATATTGAGAATGGGAATGAAGACGAGAGGGTTTCAATTTTTTTTCAAAATCCTAATTGATGACAGAAAGGAGTCGAGCTTAAGACTTTAAACAAGCGCTCTTTGGGAGGCAACCCAAGATTTTGATTACGTTTTAGTTTTTATTTTTATTTGTATTTGTATTTGTATTTCTTTCTTCTTTTTAGTATTGTTTTTTTATGTTTTTGTGTTATTCTTAGTTCATTAATTCAGATGTTTTGATTATTTTTTTTCAGGTCTTTGGCAAAACACATTCAGGGAACAATCAGCCACTTCACCATCACGCTCGCTACGGCGATACATAACCATCGCTGCAGCGAGCGTCATTTTTGTGCACGAACAGAAGAATAATCACGCTCGTTGTAGCAACACACATCATCGCTGTAGCAAGCGTTACTCTCACGCACAGCCACAATGAAATGCACAATCGCTACAGCGACAGATTCCATCGCCGCAATGATCGCACATGTCCAACGTGATATCGCGTTTATATCAAATCTTTTCCCTTCCACCCACATTCATCACATTCCTCTTTATCTTTCTATAGTTTTTTCCTTACCATTTTCTCTTCCTCTCTATACAAAACTCTAACCATCATTTCCTTCAACCCATTTTCATTTTTTTTCCCCCTCAATTGCTCACTAACACACTCAATTTCACATCACATTTCGCAGATTAAGGAGGCAGGTTGGGATTCGCAAAAAAAATCAACGTTAGGGTTCAAAAAAGAAATTTGGGGGTTTTCAAAAATTGAGCTAATCCATACCAATTCAAGGCACATTTGCATAGAATCAGGTTCAGGTAAGTGTTTCTCACCCATTTTACATAGTAATTTTGGTTGTTGAAGATTGGGAGCATTTGCTTGAATTTCGTGGGAGTTGTGGTGATTTTCGTTGGTTGTTGAAGTTTGGGTTTTTTGCTATGATTTGGTTGCTTTAATTGAATAAAAGGAGCTGTAATTGAAGTAGGGAGTTTGTAGTGATTTTCGTTGGTGTTGAAATTAGGTTTAATTTCTTGTATTGGTTGAGTGGGAAAGAGTTATAATGGCACCCAAAAGAAAGCCAGAAAGTGATAGGAGACAAAAAGGAAAAGGGCAGACCTCCAAGGATGTCTGGTTTGTTAGTTAGGCTGCCCAGGAGAGATATGAAAATTTTGCAAAGAAACCGGGTGGATTTATTGAAGAAAGAGGGCTGGTGTTTACAGAAAATTTTGGGGGAATCACTAATGTAATTCAAGCTCTAGGTTGGCAGATATTTTGCAAAGAACCCCCAGCTCCTGTTGTTGCCTCTATAGTAAAAGAGTTTTATGCCAACGTTCTTGATAGCGTTGACGGAAGGACAATGGTAAAAGGCAAGGAAGTGGTATTTACTGCAGCCGCTATTAATCAGTTTTATGGGCTACCGCAAGTTGAGATAGATGAGGATGCCTATGCCGCATACAAATGAGAAGTGGATTATGATGCAGTGATTAATTTTCTTACTGAAGGGAAAGCTACATGGTTTATTGCTGCTGGGGAACACATTCTTTTTGAAAGTAAGTTCTTGGACTCAATTTCGCGCATGTGATTATATTTTGTTTGCTCTAGATTGATGCCCTCAAAGCACATGAGCACTGTTAGCAAAGCTAAGGCGATTTTGATGTTTGATATCCACCACAAGATGAGGATGAATGTGGGTGAGATTATTTTTCATGAGATTATCCATTCGGCAAAGCATAACAAGACTGGTTTTTACTTCCCTCAACTGATTACTGAATTATGTAAGCAAGCTCAAGTGCCTTTGAATTCTGAAGAAGTTTTAATCCCGCAAGGAGTATGTCTTACAATGCAATTTATGCAAAATCTCACCTGTGGGGGCAGAGTGGAAGTATCCAAGACCAAAGCCTCTTCATCGAAGAAGCTATCCCAAAGAGATCAATTGATGAAGTTGAATGAAGACATTGATAAGTTGAGAAAGCAACAGAATCGCCAAAAAGCCTGGATGACGTGGATGAGTGGGCAAATAAAGGTGCAATCTGAGATGCAAAGATTGCAACTTGCTCATGCTGGAGTAGCAGCGCCAGGGTGTGAATGGACTAATTTTGTGTACCCATCGGATGAGGAGCGTGGCGATGCTCCTGATGATGATTCTGAGGAGAGTATGGAGGAGTAGGGAGTGTGCCACTGTTGGAGCCCTGAAATTTTCAGTTGTGTTTTTGTTTGCTATTGTCCGTGTAGTTTAATTTTTTTGTTATTATGTACTTGCATTTTATTACTGTTTGTTCATTAAGTCATTGTGAACTATTATTTCATCTTTATTGTTGATGCTCTTTATATCCATTAATTTTTTTTTTCTGCATAACAATGATGGCCGACAAGGTCCGTTTAGTGTGTGTGTGTGTTTTTTTTTTTTATATAGAACAAATTCGGCGCATACGAACGGGACAGCCTTATTACATTAAGGAATGCGGTAACATTTTCTTTCCTTTTTCCTACTCTTAACATTGAGGACAATGTCGACTTTACGGTTAAGGGTAGGAATTTCATTTGAGCAGAATTTATTTTTATGGATATGGATTTAGAAAGCAGTTTTTTTTGTTTTTATTTTGTGAGTTTTTTTCTCTTGGATGAATTCATATGTCTATGATAGGAATGTGATTGCAATAACATGTAACTAATGGAGGACATTGATTTTTGCCTTTAATTACGGATGTTTGTAAATGTTAATGACATTTAGTTTGAGACCTTAGTGATTTGTGGATTGGAAGTGGTTCAGTTTACCTACTTAGAGACGTTTTATGTGTGAATTTTCCATGAACATTGTTGCGATCTAAACAAACTCTAGAACTCATTTGACAACCACTCAAGGTGAAATCCTAGAGTTCACATCACTTAGGAAATGATTTAGGCTGTTTTTGGACCGATTGAGCCTTTCAAGCTGACCCTTTTTATTGTCACCGCTAGTTAACCATTTGAGCCTTTTAAACACAATTTAGCCTTGTTTTTCTTTCTTTGAACTTAATTTTTACCCTACCCTAATTATGAGCCTATAACACAATCTTACCCATTCTATCCTTAAGAGACTTAATTGTTATTCAAGCTTAGTACGAGTATTGGTGAAGAAGTGTAGTTTTGCCACAACCCAAGTTTATGCGAAGAAATTGGTTGGGCGTTGTGCAGTGCTTGTAAGATCAGTGAGGCTGTGTGTGTGTTTTTTATTTTCTTCTTATTATTTATGTTAAAAATAATAGAAACAAAAAAAAAAAAAAAAAAAAAAAAAAAAAAAAAAAAAAAAAAGAGAAAGAAAAGAAAAGTGGGCATTGAAAAGATTTGGAATTATGCAAATGGGTTTATTTTACTGTCGAAAAGAAAGAGCTCGATAAACGTTGGGAAGTTACTGAGTGAAAAAGGGAAGTGTTTTTGTATGATAGCAATAAGAATGAATGAAAAATTAAGTCTCTCAATTTGATTTTTGCTAATGTCCCTTTTTGTTCCTTTATGAACTCATATCCTAGCCTAACGTTACAACCTTTACAAAGACCTATTGATCCAAGGTAATGTGAAATTCTACATTAGTGGAGAGTGGTTTGAAAAGTGAGTCTATGGAGTTTGATTCCATGATTCACATATAAGTCATAACCTGAATACTGAGATCAAAATTTCGTTCATGAATGTTATGCATAAAATCATCCGAGTTCGTAGACTAATGGTTTGTGGTTGTATGGGTGTTCTAGGGTCGATAACAAAAATGGAATTGATGTTTGCATTGTCTGTGAGTTAGGTGATTTTTAATTATTCTATTTGTTTTGTGTATATGCTATTTTTGAGACACCTTTATGAATTGATCCAAGAATTTTTGCTAGTTTTCGTTCTTTTTATGTGTATTTTTATTTTTGGAGTTTAGGTTAAGTTTAGTGTGGATGTTTGTGGGTATCATCGCTAGAAACCCTCACGAGACTACAACTCGTCCAACTAGGGTCGCCTAGGGGTTTAAAGACTTGTTGCATACGCTAAATGCAATCGTGTCAATCTACGAAAATGATTTAGGATAGTTTAGATATAGGTTTTCATTGGTTGTTTTATTTTCAAGCTTAGAGACTTATTTTATTGCTTAGTTTGCTAGAGACTAGCAAAAAGCTGGTTGGGGGTTGTGATAAGAGCTTGAAAGTACATATTTTGTTAGTGATTTAATTGGATTATTTGTGGAAAAATGTGTTTAAATTGTGGAATTTGAATTAATTATTTCATAATTACTTTTTACGGGATCATGGGTGTATTTTGAGTATTTTCAGGTTCAAACCGATATGTGAAGGAAAAATAATGATGTCGATGGAATTCATGACGAGTAGGAACAAACAGTGCACGAATCGGAGTTCAAACGAGAAAGTTGTGACGCGTCGAAGATACAACGTAAAATCTGGAAATCCTTCAAGATGAGCATGTTCGATGTTTCGATCATAACTTGAGCTGTAGAAATCAGAATTTGACGATTCTTGTGGCATTGGAAAGCTTATTCAGAGAGCTAAAAATTTTGTGTTGATAAATTTACCAAATTCTGAATATCACAGACTCATTGGACAGAAAGAACGATCACCACAGAGACCATTTATTATCGCCGCAGCGATGGGTCACTGGCTTGTTTGGGTTATTGCATTCTCCTAGTCCGAATCTGAATGGGTTAAGCATTTAATTCTTTCCTAATAACCTCCAAACCATAGCACTATAAATAAGGGTCTTTAAGTAGTTTTTAGGGAGATTAGAGAAGGAGAAAGGACGACTACTATTTTGGAGATCATAATTCTTGCAGTTCTCGTTCACCAATTAGAGAAGTTTTTATATTTTTCTTTATCGAACTCATGTTATTGAATACAATGGTTGTTTTTATTATTACAATTATGAACTAAATCTCTTTTCTAGGGCTAAAGATGTAGCCCAATTTATGAATATGTGTTGACGTTATTGTTGTTGATTTTTAATTGAGCATTAATTCTAAGTTTTATTATTGTATGTAATGCTTTCAATTCTTAAGGATCCAAGGGTTGAATGATATCATGGGTTGGGTTGAGATCGAGAGATAAAACCTGATTTGTCTAAGGTAATAAAACCATAGATTGAGCGAACGCTAGAGATAGGTTACCGCGATCTATGAGGCTCTGGTAAATTCTACAGAACCTAATGATCTCTTAACTCCTAAATCCAACTTAGAGATATTTTGGGTTGTTGCTTAAGGGTTAATTCGCTAATTGTTCGAGAGAAAGTTAGTGGAATATCAGGGAATTTGGCCTTTAGAATAAGCTCAGTTAGGTTAGCAATAATTGTTAATGCATAGGATTAAATTGGTGTGAAATTTGTGCCCTAGGTTTAGTCAGATTGATCTTTATACCAAAGTATTTATAAAATTCTACTTTTATTTAGTTTTTAGTTTGTTATCTTTTTCATAAAATTCATTCTTAAAATTTTGTTTCATCAAATAGTAACAAAATTGACTAGTTTGGTACTTGGTAGGTAGTTCTCTTGGGATTCGACACTCATTTACTCGAGCTTTATTACTTGCGCGATTTCGTACACTTGCGAATAGCCTATCAAGTTTTTGTAAACCATTAAACCATTACTGGTAAACCATTAAAGTCGTGCTAAGCTCGCTTCAGAGACGAAGTTCTGCTTAACGTTTACTACAAAACGAATGAAGTATGGGGTTAGTTCGCTTGCCAAACAAGAAAAGCTTCCTTGTTCGCACAAAGGTTGGAGTTCTTAGTAGCTTTGGAGGCAAAGTGTCGATCTGCTCAGCCTTGTAGAAGAAATATTAGGAGTCCCAATTCGTAATCTTCTTCGGGACTCTAACCAAACTGTTCAAATGTACTTTCTTTGCATTAGAGAGATAGTACATTTGGTCTTTACTCTTTTTTAACCTATACATATGGATAAGCTCGTCCACCGATAGCTCGCCTAATTTGGCTATCTGATACGCTATGTACATACTTACAATAATTATGTACGAATTCCCTCTCAATTGGAGGGGAACAATGTCGAACCTATCCAGTACGTTGACAATAAAATAATGGGGGGGAGGCTGGGGAATGGACATCCCACACCTCAAAAGGGTATCTGAAATTGCCACCCAACCAGCGAGGGGATTTTTCTGGGAAATATTTCCTGGAGCCCTCAACGGAAGCCAAGTCGCATAAATATCTTTCAAGCACTCAAGGTCATCGGCCCTGATCGAGGAACTTGGTTCCTTCCTAAGCTGGGGAAATAGTGATCTCCTTCTCGGGGGAGTCTCAGCAGAAGCGTGGTCCGAGGAGCTCGCAGCGTCACTGTCCAAGCACCTTACAACGAAGTCCTGGGAGACTTCTGGGACTTCTTCCTCGCGAACAATCAAAGTTGTCGGGGAATCAAAGAGTCGATCTATGCTTTGGTTGCTGGATGAAGACATGGTGGAAGCGCACCTTTAGATACCTGAAACAAAAGCGACCAAACGTCAAAGCTCAAATTTCGGCGACTTATCCACACTTTGCTTTCAGTTCAGGCATCCAGGATAGGTCGCATCGATCAAAAGATATAAGCGAGCTATCAGGATTCCGACGGTCACCTCCTTATACCTTTCTAAAACGCAAACCAATGCGACTACTCAAGAAAACCTAAAAAAACTAATGTGGCCACGACAATGGCCACCCTCAATAGCGAAGAAAACTTGAAATAAAGAAAGGTGAAGATAAGAGTCTTACCAAAGTGTAAAACGCGGTAGGGTTCACTGGAAAGTTGCCGTAAGTTCGAGAGAGCAATGACGAAGTAAAGAAATATTGCAAGTGTGAATTCTGGTGAAGGATGCCCACTTTTATAATGGTGAGCATGGGAGACGAAGGGGCAATATTAAACCCCGACCATTGATCTGTGATGAATCTCAGCCCTCCATTGGTCGAGCAATCTTGACCGCTCGACGTGGCCACGTGTCGATCATCCACAAAGGGTGATCAACCGTCAGAATTCTGCAATCATAACCGTTGTCACAGGTCACCTCAACTTCGCATGTGGACAGTTGTAGTCGCCCACGCGCGACGAAAAGTAACTACAAAAACCAACTGCATTTAATGTGACACAACTGTGTGGAAACTACTCGCATGCCCCTCTTTTCAAATTCCAGTTTTAGCGTGAATATCACAGCCAAAAAAAAGGCTTAAGTCTTGTTCACGTCGACTAAAGTAATTTCGACTCATAAAGCTCAGCCAAATCTGCATTCAACATACAACCTGTGAAGTTCGAGCTTAATATCAAATCGAGCAATTAGTCTTTGAAGCTCGAAACGAGCACCTCTAGGGGTCAGATTTTGTGTGTGATTTTTCCATTAAGCTTGGAGAAGTTAGATTTCTGCGAGGTTATAGCTCGACCTAGAATCAGTTCAACTCAAGACTTGTCCAACCTAGCATAAGCTAGTCGTGACCAATCCTGACAGTTGTTCGACAACTTACAGATAAGCTCAAATCCCATATATTTCAGAAGAGATCAGATCAACAGCAATGATAGCGCGATCTTAGAGCTCAATTGCAAGAATATCGAAGTTGCACTTTCATCTTGATTGTAATTCCTTTAATTTCGCTCTTACCTTTGTAAAAAACCTGTATATAAACCTTTTTCAATGATGGAAGAGAGGTTAGCAAATTGTTCTAAGCATTATTATCATTTCTTGTAAGCTCTCTAAGCAATACGAGATACAGTGGATGTAGGCTTAAGATTAAACTTGCTGAACCACTTTAAAATCGATTATGTTCTTTACTTTTTCTGCATTTACATTAATTACTTTGCTGATTATCTTTAATCACGCGCACATCCGTTCCGATTCCACCAAGGTCAATCGGATAACTCTAATGGGTGTAATTCTTGCATCAATAAAGGGTAACAAATTTATTTCACAAAAGATAGGAGTCAAAATGTAATGTTCAAAACCTTTCCTGTTGTAGTCGGATGACAAACTTTTTAGTTACTAGGGTTAGTTACATCCAAAGGGTCTAGTGTTCAAGTCGTAGGAGAGGTACATATTACATTTATGTAATTATCTTGGTTCATTAGACTTGTAAGGTGTCTCGTGACTCTGAGGAGTAGACAAACTTTAATACGAGCTTGAATACCTCAATTACCTTAAAAAAAACAAAAAAAATTGTAATGTCAGAAGGGTTTAATTATTTATCTGAATTTTGGGGTTATCATTGTACGATGATATAATAATAAATTATAATCGCAACAACCAAAACGAAAAACACATAGGAGAAAGCGAGAAATGAGTCAAGTGAGAAATGAGAGGAAAGATAGGGACCCAAGCCCACATACTTAATAAAGTAATAATATGTATGTGTTGTCTACAAAATATAGAAAACCAAATAGCGAAAGTGATGAGTATGCTGTCATCACACTGTTGTGGATACACTATGTTACATAACCCCCATTACGTCATTAAATCCATGTGCGTTTGCATTTGAAAGTCCTTAAATAGAATTATCCAATTAAATTTCTAATTATTTCATTTTTTTTTTTTTATGACCGGAGTGTCCAGCCAGCTTCCATGCATCTCTCGACTAATCTTCGTGGCCCATTAAATACTTTATAAACCTAATGTTCTAATTCAATATTTTAAAATAATTCACAAATGTGATAGGTAATCTCAAAGTGATTTAATCCCAAGAAGTCAATGATGGAGCAAATTTTGTTAACAGCCAAGCCCACCCGATGGGGTTATTTCTAATTATTTCTCTCTCCATTATTACTAGATTATTCTTACATGATGATGAATATAGCTTAACAGTCCAATTGTTGTAAAATTGAGCTCCATGTCCTCATGTTGGTAAATTATTGTCTATCGATAGAGATAGAGCACTGTACGTATGTCTAGGATATGAGAAGCGAGAAATATTGACCACAATTTTCAGCTTTAGGGTATAATTCAATAGAAAAATAATGTCTTCATAAAGACCCATACAAAGAGGGTTATAAAGTAACATCATCCAGAAAAAAAAAACAAAGAAAAGATAGAGAGAGAGAGAGAGAAATTATAAAAATTAAGGGTGAAGATTGTCTTTATATACCCTTTTTATGTCTTTATAAAACTAGTATGGCTCATTTCAATCATTCATATTGAACAGCCGGAAAATGTACATCTTTTTGCCCATTTACACAGCTGACGCTCAGTACATGATATGACATAACTCCACACCTACATTATTCTACTACTACTGAATCCTGTCAGCCTCAATTGCTCTTTATCTTTTTCATGTGCTAATATATTATCACACATGATTAACCAAAACTTTTGTTTTTCTGTACACAAATCAGTTTCATTACGTACACAAATTATTAACCATTAAATACTCGTGGTCAGTTCACTCGGTTCCAATTCTTTCAATCCCTTTGACGTACACATGCATACTTCTAATTACACACCATTATGCGGCTGAGTTCATAGAACTTAACCTCTGCATAGATCAAAAATCTAGTTGAGCCGAACAGACTAATAGATAAGATAAACTGATTACAGTCTAAGACCTCAACTCAATTTCGATTGGATCTACACTTAAATTCGTCGTATGAATTATCCTCTCTATGAGTTAGATTATCTTACAAATTAAACTAAACTGGGTTTAACGCAACAGTCTAACCTCACCTCTTTGTGACCGATTTTGCAAGTGAATTGTACAATCTCTGTCCTCCACCACGATCATGGATCGATTCCCAATTGAAAGAAGCAATGTTTTAAGCTCCGCGTTGCACCTCAACGTACCCAACTCTAAATCATAAACATCAAAGTTAAGAAAATTGGCCATTGCTGCGATCAAGCTGGATTTGCCTGTACCCGGTGGTCCATGTAACAAATACCCTCTTTTCCTAACTTTACCTACTTTCTATAGTAATCTTTCCTCTCCACAAACCTTTGAAGATCCTTCAACATGTTGTCCTTCTCCACTGGGTCCATGGCAATTGTATCAAATGTTGCAGGATGATCGAGGTTCACTGACACCCATGCATCAGCCCAGTACCCATAAAGATTTTTGTGATCAACAGTAAAGATCTTTAGTTTCTTTGTCTCTTGTAGTCAGTGGTGGATCCAGAAAATTTTTTTAGGATGAACCAAAATAAAAACTAATTACATATTAATATTTTTATCAATTAATATTTTTGTTAAAGTGAGTTAAAATCTAAAAATTATATATATTAATATTTAAAAAAAAAATTTAAAGGTGGGCCAAAAGTGGGTTGGATCCGCCCCTGCTTGTGGGATTCTCTCTGCTTCTCTCTCAATATAAGGCAAGTATGAGTCAAAGACGACGTCTTTGTCTTTCTTACGGAAAGTAAGCTCCAAAGCCCTTGCCTCTGATCGAGTACCGAGGGTCATATCACGAGAGTTATTCAACCTCCAGGGTTCAAATTCTTTACAAACTAAAACCCTCTTCAGTTTAACTCCATTAAACATATCGACCATTTCTTCATGGCTTTCCGTGGTCAGTTTAATATTGTGTTCTTTCTCAGGCTTGCTCAGTTTGAGTCTGCTAGCTGAAGGAGCGAGTTTGGAGCCCAAGTATATACTGGCAGCCTCGTAGATTTGGTTTTTAGCTAACCCATCCAGTTCGTCAATGACTATGGTGATATGGGAGAAGCGAGTGTTGAACATTTTGCAAAAGCGGGAAAATAAGTAGTGTTGGATATCATTGGGCAAGAAATCTTGGAACAGTGATCGAGCTAGCATGACTGTACCAGCAACAGAAGCTGCAGTAGTTAAGATTGTCTTCGCTGTGGCCAGTTTATTTTCAAATGAAGGTGTCGCCATTTTTGGTGTTGGGTTTTGTGTTTGAGAACTTGAGATATTTGATAATTGATAATTGATAGTGTTCCAAGAATGCTTTTTGTTTTTCTCTCTTTGTGAAGAAAGATGTAAATCATGAATGTTTTTTCGCAAAAGGGTACTCGTGATACTTAACACAAATTGGACAAGAAGAATTACTAAAAACCATTATGGGTTTCCAAAAAAATGAACTGCTGTTGGTAGCAATTAAACTGTGTAAAGGTTTTTTTGGTCATTCTGTAGATGATAAAGGAATCCTACTCCGAACAAAAGAAACCTAGGTCAAACTCGAGTCAGCATCATCTACCATTAGCATCCGAGTCCACAGAGCATCACCAATTACAAAACGAAACCAAACGAATAAAAAATAAAAAAATAAAAAGGCAAAAAAAACGAGGGAGACGTGGATACTCAGATCAACCTTAATTTTAGGGTTTAGGCATGAAGTGGACCAAAAGCAAAAGGGTATATTCATCTACTTCTCACCACACAAGTTCATTGCAATTGGATCCATTTTTTTCCCTATTTGGTTCTTAAAAAATAAAAGAGATTGCATAGACCTTGAAAATTGGTTCACGAATATGTGTTTGTCTTGTAAATTTCCTATTAAAAGAGCCTCCTTTTGGGACTATAGCATATGGTCCCAAACATGTGAAAGAGTAAAGTCTAAAAGGAAAAATAATAATAAAATACACTACAATGAACAGTAAGTCCATGGTCTTTTATCCCTTAAGCCCTTCTTTTATTGATATGTAGAAAAATAAACAGGATCAAGAGGAGTAATAGAAAGGTGCAGGGGCAACCGTTAACGTCAAATTTGGCTTCTTTAAGTTAGGCTCTGGATTGTGAAATATGGTAGCTTCTCCAGAATATTTCTAGATTATTACAGTTTTGAATATTTTTATCCAAAGACATAACTCCTAATCTTCTATTAATGAAGCACTTGGCAGAAATCGTTCAGTAAACTCATGTACCTGTGTGCCATGGCCTCAGACGGGACTGGATCCACACCTCTTTATGGACAACTCATCAGGCCCGCAAAACACCCAGCTCAAACAAAAACTTGTAACTTCATAGGCCCTTAAAGATGAAACTGTTATAATCTCAGAAACCCTTCCACATTTTCTCGGTTCAAAGCAATGCAATATCATGTAAAATCTTTGATGTTAGTAGGTTGACAACGGAGGCGTCATGTCGCATTAAGCCAGAACAGTTTGGTTGAAACTTTTTGGGTTCACTGCAGCCAAATGTTGTGAACTTTAACTGTGATGTTAGTAACTCTGCATGACTGCCCAGTAACAATCTCAATGGTGATTAATTAGTACTCTCATAGACAAACTTCATATTTCATCGATTTCCTCTCATGGAAAGCCCTCAGTTTGTGTTCTTTCCCATCGCTTTAATTTGCAACTAGGCATGTGAAAATATCACACAATGACCCAAGCATGAAACATAATGAGCCGTAACTGTTTGACCTCACTATGAATCACCTAAATATCTCATTCTGCAACAAAACACATGCATTGCATAAGAAACGGGCCTCCTTTTCGCAATAATGCACAGTTTGAGCACAGCATGCATCTGCAATAATCATGACTGGCCAGACCACCCCAACATATATGCCTTTTTAGCCTTCATTTACACTAAAATGAATCATCTTGAGTTCGGTGAGCTCTCCTGTAACTAAATACTATTTCAACAGCTAGTGTATATCTTAATTGATCACTCAATTCTTTTCCAATGATGGAAATACAACATAGACCACATTATCTCAATTACCTTTTACTTTTAAAGTGGGTTCTTCCTTCCACATGCATGCGTTTAGAAACAAAGCATTTAGACAACTTGTTCTCAAATTCACAAATCGAGGCATCCAGCTTGGCCAATATATTTTTGAATATCTAGTCGACCTGCATCACCATTATTGTTATTAAGATTGAAACATCATATCAGATTATATCTCACTATTTCAATAATGCTAGTCCACGACCTAATCTCATAATTCTAACATGACAGTTTGTCTTTAGTCAGCTCGCAAATAGACAGATGGAACTCATACAAGCAGACAGGACCCATTTTATGAATTGACTAATGACGAACTACTACATCCAAGGACGTAGCTAGGATTCTGAGTCAGTGGGTTCAAAATATCAAAGTTGATAAATTTAAAATAAAATATATACTAAAGTAATAAGTATAAAAAATGTACTTTTAAAAGTTATATATACCAAATTATCAATTCTACAATTGTCCTCGATGATTTTTCATATTTTGAAAACGTTGCATAATTACTTGATTGACAATTCCATCAAATATCTCTCTCTCAATATATGTAATAAGACAATCATTTAACAATTGATCTCCCATTCGATTCCGTAGTCGATTCTTCACAATCTTCATCGCAAAAAATGTTCTTTTAACACTTGCCGTTGCAACATATAATATCAATGCTAATTTCATATCTAAAAAGATAATAACACAAACAAAAACACCCTCATTTTCTACACTATACTCCAACCCATTTGCATATTCTCTAAACCAAATGGGATTAAAACGATGCATTAAATTCTCAATTGCTCGCTTTTTAAAATTATGATTGTGTTGTTGACAAGGTCCTTTTTTGCAAATATGTCTTTCTCACTTTGTCTCTATCATTAGGATGATATTTTAAAATTTTAATCATCAATCCAAGATCTGCAGGAAGACTACTCAAGTTAAGCTTAACATATGTTTGTTTTGAACTAGATTTCATAGGCTTATTGTGAACATTATCGTGACGCTTTATGTTTTGTTCAATTGATGGTTTCTCATAAGAAAATTTTCTTTTGATCAAAAACTTGTCCATAACTAAAAAAAAAAAAAAAAAAAATTGTTATTATGAGAAATATAATTTATTTGCAATTACAATTCAAAAACAACACAAATTTATCAAAATTCAACTCATAACTTAGGTTTTTCAAACAATTTCTACTAACCCAATAAAATTCAACTCATAAACATATAAAAACTCATCAAATCTAACTCTAAATATCAAGCAAATAACCAATATATCAAAAATAAACCAAATCTTCAAATCTCTACAACTTAGAGTTTCGTCAATTCTTTAAACCATATTCAAAATTAACTCAATAACTAACCACAATTTATCAAACTCAACTTAAAACAGCAGTTAATTAACTCATACTTTAACATAAACAAGATTAAATCAAAACTCACATCAAAATCTATGAATTATTTCAAACTCATTTATTAAACTCATAACTCATGATCTTTCATCAATTAAGAAAGTTAAAAGAAAATAATTAATTTTAAATAAAAAAATAAAAATAAAATTAGTATCCTCTTACCTTGTAATCCAAAGGAGTAGTCTTTCTTGATTATCCAAAAAAAAATATATATATATATATAATATGAGAGCAAAAGAGAGGAAATAAAGAAATGAGAAAATTTTAAAAAGTATTAATTAATAATTTATTTTGTAGGGTCAACGGAAGTTAAGTGGGATTAAAATTGTAAAATCTATATACTATTAATACTTTTTTGAAATTTTTGAAAAGTTTAGTAGGTTTAATTGAAACCACAAGCCATTATATGGCTACATATCTGACCATATTAAAAATTGTGAGGGAAAATTATGAGATTGGATTGTATACCTATCATTACTCTATCAAATTTTGAAACAATGCACCACATTAAAGATTAACTTAATAGGTTGTCTTTTACTGCAAGGGATCTTTGTTTATATAAGCCTAGGCATTCGCCAAAAAGATGCTCCCTATTTAATTATCAATGTTCCATAAGAAGAATTTTGTCTCATTCAAAGCTCGTCTTCTACCTATATTATAAAGATGTACCAACTTAACCATAATCTCACCCTTCAGGTAGTGGATAGTTTGAAGAAACTTAAAGATGATGAATCTATCAATGGAAGAACTGCTCTTCCTCGTACATAACTATTATGATGTTATCATAGTTGCAGTGTTTTCTATAACTATAACACTTTGTTTGTCAATAGCTTGGAGAAGGGTCACAAGGACTGAGAACAGTTACATCCCTGGACGCCTGGGTTTGCCTTTTATTGGCGAAACGTTTTCTTTTTTCTCAGCTACCAACAGCTCAAAAGGATGTTACGACTTTGTCAGACTTAGACGACTAAGGTTAGTGATTCTCTTTACTTGTATCACATTAACTTACAGTATCTATCATAAAAAAATTTCAACTATGCTTCCTTGATGATTTATGTTTCAATACCTTCCTTCTTGAAACAGCATATCGGAGTTCATGAAAAACTGTCAAATTTGTGCCTGTTTCTTCCATGGGTTAGCAGGGCATGCACCTGTGCACCATGAGAAAGATTGATTTGTAGTTTATTAATTCACTATCGAAACAATAACTCAACTAAAATCCCCTGTTCTTTTTTTATCATATTCAACTTACTTCCATTATTTGACTTCCATTATTTTGACTGAAACATGATGTATGTGTTAGAATCTCACATGGGGACCTCACACCCTTAAAGTTTTGTACTTAAGCTTAAGGTTTCTCCCACTTATTTTGCTAGCCTTTTGGGTTGGGCTCTCTTTTAGATGTGAGTTCTAATATTGGTGCTCTCGTTGAAAGTTAGATTATAGAAATGTCAATTTATAGGTTAGATTAAGATGCAGTGTCCTCTCCTTGGGAGGGGGTGCTGTATCGAATAACTAATAGGTGAGTGAAACTGATCAAAGGGGGAAAGGGCTACTATTAGGTTAGTGTCGATAGAGTGAAAGCTTGTCGGCTCTTGAAGGGGGGTGCAATCTTAGCATCCCACATCGGGATGTCACACCCTCCAAGTGTGGTACTTAAGCTTAGGGGCTCTCTCACCTATCAAACAGGTCTTTTGGGTTGAGCTCTCCCTTGGACTTGAGTTCTAACAGTATGACACAACAATCATTAGACTATATGACTGATGTTCATCTCATCACATGAATTTGGATACAATCATATATATTTTTTTTAATAGTATTTATGGATAATATAAATTAGTTTGGCATTCATCTAATATAAGAAGATTACAAATTGATGATTGTGATGAAATCAGGCATGGTAACTGGTTCAAGACAAGATTGCTGGGCAAGATTCATGTGTTTGCTCCTAGTACAGAGGGGGCAAGAACTATTTTTGCAAATGATTTTGTGAAATTCAACAAGGGATACGTGAAGTCAATGGCGGATGCTGTTGGAGAGAAGAGTTTGCTATGTGTAACGCATGAAAGCCACAAGAGAATCAGGCGTCTACTATCTGATCCTTTCTCCATGAATTCTTTATCCAAATTTGTTAAGAATTTCGACAAAATGCTCTCTGAGAGATTAAAGACATTAGAAAAATCCGGGAAAAGCTTTTCCGTACTTAAATTTGGCATGAAGGTTAACACAATTCTCACTTGAGAATTTGTCGTTTTTTTTTTTGGTTTAGGATCGATGATAATACCATATATTTGCCACAATGTACGAGCACAGTCCAGGAAATAAGATGCACATAACAATGACTAATCTCTTTGAAAATGTGGTGACATGCAGATAACCTTTGATGCAATGTGCAACATGTTGATGAGCGTGACCGATGAGTCTTTGCTTCAACAAATTGAAAAAGATTGCACTGCAGTTTCCGATGCCATGCTATCATTTCCCATCATGATCCCTGGCACCCGGTACTACAGGGGCCTAAAGGTAAGGCTGAATAGTTTTATTTTTATTTTACTTTTGTGTGTCTTTCATATACTTAAGTGAATAATGGTTAAAACAGGCACGAAAAAGGCTCATGAAAACCTTTACAGAGATGATTGGCAGAAGACGGAAAGGAGTGGAGTGTCCTCAGGATTTTCTACAGAAAATGTTGGAGAGAGAATCTTATCCATCAGATGAAAAGTTGAGCGACCAAGAAATCCTGGATAACTTATTAACATTGATAATTGCTGGGCAGACCACCACTGCAGCTGCTATGATGTGGAGTGTCAAATATCTCGACGATAACAGAGAAGTCCAGGACAGGCTAAGGGTGAGATTTCTCCCACAATAGTTCACAGTTAAGGGACGTTGCTTCTTCCATCTTATAGGAAACTCGACAAAAGCTTTTCGATTATTAATATAGAGGAAATAATAGTTAACGTAAATTCTTAATTTTAACACAGTAAAATGATAAAACCAAATTAGTTGCTTATTTGGTAAATATCTTAGTAGAAGAAAGTACTGCTTAGTCAATTATTCATTTGAATAATATGAACTTACAGGAAGAACAACTGTCAATAAGCAAAAGCAAGTCAGATGGAGCCTCCCTCACCATTGAAGATGTTAATAGCAGCATGTCATACGGCTTGAAGGTAAATCTAAAGTCTAAACTGACTAGTTTTTATGTAAGAATAATCTTTCAATTTTACTTGCTCAAAGACAAATTAATATATAAATGTATGCTTATTTTGAATGAGATTATAATATATTCTCACCTTCTGCAATGTCCAGGTTGTCAAAGAAACTCTAAGAATGTCAAATGTCTTGTTGTGGTTTCCTCGTGTTGCACTTAATGACTGCACTATTGAAGGCAAGTCTCTCTAATTGAAATTCTTCCTCTCTTCAAGATAACCTAAACATGATAAAGCACTGTGTAATTTTCTTCTAACGCAAAGGCCTATTGTTTGTTCTGTTCTGCTTATGTGGTAATTACAGGTTTCAACATAAGGAAGGGATGGCATGTTAACATTGACGCAACTTGTATACATTATGACCCAACTTTGTACAAGGACCCTATGCAATTCAACCCCTCAAGATTTGAAGTAACTAGCTTACTAACTCACTCTGTTTGTTTCTCTGTGGTATTCATATTATCCATTCACGATTATTGTTTCCAGGAAATTCAGAAGCCCTACAGCTTTATACCATTTGGGTCAGGAGCTAGGACGTGCTTGGGAATGAATATGGCCAAAGTAACAATGTTGGTGTTTTTACATCGGCTGACTAGTGGATATACGTGAGTAACTTCCTACTAAACCAAAATTCATCCTAAATCTATGATGGTATCTCAATTGCTTCAATCCCCTGTATCTGTAGGTGGACCGTTGATGATCCAGATCTTCGTCTAGAGAAGAAGGCACATATACCTCGACTCAGGAGCGGCTGTCCCATTACCTTAAAGCCCTGGAACAGTTAAACAATATAAAATAAGAAGGGATGGTTAAGATCTCTGTGTAGTGCTGCTGTTGGCCGGGGACATTTGTAATGGCTTTTTTAACAACTGAAGAAAAGAAAATCGAAATGAAGATACAATCAGGTCCCCACTGTAGTAATTCTATCATGGGTTCAGATGTATGCTTGAGAGTACTTAATTTTGGAATGACAATGAAGAGATTTGGTGTAAATTGTTGAAAGTACAAGGTGTTACTCTTGTGAGTAGCAATGTTTGCTTATTACTTTCTACAATTTCAAGAAAAATAAATTAAGCACAAAGAGTTGCATCCATGGGCATACATGTCCTTGAGCTGACATACAAGGATGCTCGACTCATATATGGTGTCGTGATACGAATTAAATTGCTGATGAGACCCGAACTCATATTTACAAAAAGAATATAAGGGCTAAGTAGTCTGGGATTGCGGTGAGTTCATCATTCTGTTTGGGTGTGTCAGTTGAAAGTGCCCAGGTTCCTATCAATTGCCAAACAAGAAAGAAGGGAGAACCCTGTCAAAATCAACCAGAATCATTCACAAATAAACTGTGCCAAACGTAGTTACTTATCAAGCACATAAACTGATGCCATAAAATTCTCAGTATCAAATTTACACAAAGGTGCAGCAATGGTATCCTCAAACATCATAACCGTAAAATTTATTAGTTTCTTCACTTTAAAGGTTGTAAAGAACAAGCAATGAAATTAGAAATGATGATAAGCATATGCAAATCAACCCGCTTCATGAAGTACTGGCATGAAAATTCACTTCATAGAAATTGATTTATAATGCCGCATTGTGTTTGTTATAGCCTGCTCAACTGGTAGCCTCTCCATACTTGACGCACCATAAAAACCATGAACTCCCTTGGTTCTCTTCAATACGTATTCTGCTTCCCCAGGACCTGATATAGGACCTGTAGTTTGCTCCAGAAAATTTTGTATTAATAATACTCTTCAATCTCAAAAATTCTACTTAATTTGAATGTTGTGGTAATCAGAGTACAAAAAAGTAGAAGAAAATATAATAAAATTATAAAGAAAATAACAGGAAACTACAATCGAAACTGCCCACAAGAATGTCACAGGAGATGAAAGGCAGGTTGAAATTTTTAGTAGATTATAGATAAAATGCAAGTCAAAAAATAAGAGCACCTAAGAGAGAATTTCGAAGTTAAGAAACGAACAGTTTATATTTCTCTAATCTATACTGATGTATCAGCCAACTATGGATTGGTCCACTGAATGATAAAATATATGGATTTAGGAGATTAAGTTTTCATAAAGTCATAAACCAACGTTCAATGAATCGTATTACTAAATTCAGAAATCAGAAATAAGGACAATCACAGAATGTAATTACAGCAGACAGAAAGCTTTGAACATGTACCTCCATGGCAGAGAACAATAACATCGTGATTAATATTGAGTGCAGCATCAGCAATAGCTTGAACACAGGTTACACTTTCCTCCAATGAGACAGCTGTTTTTGCACCTATAGACCCAGATGTGGTGAGCCCCATATGAGCCACTATGATATCGGCACCAGCTTTTGCCATCTTCACAGCTTCATCACAGTTAAAAGCATATGGGGTAGTCAGGAGACCCATTTTATGTGCTTTTGCAATCATGTCAACCTCTAAGCTGATCATCAAGGGAGGTAAAATAACATCTATAAGAGGCATGATTAACTAAATTATAACAACAATGGGAAAAATGTATATATTTTATATACAACATACTCATATCCCATTCCTGTCTCTTCCAGATTTTGTCTAAAATTGCCATCAAAGAGCCCAACAGTTGGAAAATTTTGCACCCCAAAGAACCCAATTGACTCCAACTGCTTTAAGAAGTAATCCATTCGGCGAAAAGGATCAGTTCCACATACTCCAGCAAGAACCGGTGCCTCCTTTACCACCTAAAAATTGTTGTAACTCGTACATTAATCAGAAATGTTCGACAAGGAAATATAAATTGAACCTGAACTTGCATCTCTTGTGTTAAAAATTACTAAAAGAAAAGAAAAATCAAAATAGACAAGTTGAAGAAAGTATGAAATGGAAGGCAGGAAGAGCTTTAAAGATAAAACAACAGTTATGAAATCATTCCATTTTTAACTTAACTAAGTTTAGATTTAGTACTGGATGCTAGTCATTCAGTATATATCTTCATCATCAAACAGTACTACAGCAAGCTTGACTAGGTTTTGAAATCTAAAAAGAGCACATCATCACCTCAGACAATCAGAAAAAGAAAAAATGGAAAACTGCTGGAGCATAAACACTATAATTCTTCAAAGTATTCAATATTCAAATCTGTATGTGCATGTGAACAGAAGCACAGTTTTCTGAGCACTGGAAACTTACAGGCAAAACTTCATTGGCCATTTCAAGTACCACTGCATTTGCATCAGCAAAAGGCAACAGGCCTGCTAAGGAACCCCTTCCTGCCATGCGAAAGCGCCCCGAGTTATACAGCACTATTAGATCAACTCCACCAGCTTCCTCAAACTTTGCTGATATTCCAGTCCCAGCACCAGCCCCGATTATGGGAAATCCTTTATCTATTTGATCTCTCAGTTTTAGCAATATTGCCTGAGTTCTTTGTAAAGTTTCTGTTACATATACAGTTCATTACTGGTTAGGAATTTGTCCACTGTGATATCCACCATCTGATTCCATAATTGAAAAGAATTTATGTTGTTTCTATTCTTTCTTTTTTATCTCAGGACCAACATATATTTGAATCATATTAAACTATAATGATCTGAAAAAACCTTGAGCATTAAATTATTATAAATGCATCCCTCAAATGTTCTGAATATGATCCTAAAATTTTTAAGAGCTACTAATGAACAAATATATATTTGAGAAGAAACATACCAGTTTCACATTAAGTGTAAGATTGTATACTTTCCTATATAACAATAAATTCTACAAGGGAAGCAATATCACTATAATAGAAAAGAGTACAAACTACAACCTGGCCTTGCATCAGGGAAGTTGCTTGGGCTGTAGCTTATCATCCCATGGCTTAATATATTTATGTTAGATACAGAATTCTCATGAAGGCCTTGACTTGGTTCACAAAGAATATTTTGAAGAGAATTGGAATCCATAGGATTCTTCCCACTAATCTCTAAAAATGCATCAACCAAAGCCTCCGCAAACTCAGGGTCATTGATATGATAAGGATACACCTTAACCTACTCATACACACAACGTTAAATTTACAAAGGCCATGGAAATGGAAAAAGACAAAATCATGAAAAACCTAAAACGTACTACAATAAAGAAGGTTGGAATTGTGCCACAATATTAGATAAGCAATGGGTACCTGGCGATCTTCATTTGCCTCAATAAGCTTCTGTAGCTCACTTATTAGTGTACCAGTTGCCTCTGCATCATAAAAGGGCTGCCCTATTGCATCCAAAGCTGAGATACCATTTTGGGGCAAGCAAAGACGGATCTTTGAAGATGATTTGTTCAATTTATTTGCAATAAAGGCAGCAAATTTCTTGTTCTCATCCATTGTGGTCCGCATAATTGAAACCTGCAAATGACAAGCATTACATGAACAATACATTTGGCAGACTACCTGATCTATCTGTAAGATTGTCCACCACAGAAAAACAAAAATCGGAAATCAATCCAGCTGACCATTTCAATCAGAGAAAACCAAAAACATACACAACGAATACCATACCAATGACAAGAAGAGACATAACAGGATTAAGGACTTATTACCTGTTCATTATGTACATGAATCTTCCTTTCTTGAAAGTTTGAAGGTATGGTATCTTTAGCTCCAAAGTTCACCATATCCAAGGCACCCACACTCAGAACTAAAGGAATCTTCTTCTCTATGATGGCATCAAATCGGGAACTGTCACAAGCCATGACACCTCCAACTACATAATCTGCAACCTCTGTTGTTGTAACGTCCAGTACTCCCTTTGTGAATCAAATCCAGATTATTCAGAAACAGTGAAATCAAATTAACCGGCACACCAGCTTGACTCAGACCAAACCTCAGGAGAAGTTTTAGGCCAGAGATCTCACATACCAAATAATCGTGAGTATATGAAAGGTTTTTCTAAGTGGGTAAGCAATATAATAAGACAGGGAATTAAACATGAACAAACAAATTAACCGTGATATCTTTTAACCCAAAAGGTTGTTACCAGTCAGAAGTCTCCAGAGTCCATATTCCTAGTACTTCTCACAATATTTTAAATTCCTTCTATCTCTGCCGCTGGTGTATATTTTTCTTCACTAATTTTAGTTTGTCAGGGTGCTGTATGTATCTGTATGCCTTTTGTGTTTGGGATGGTCCCCCTTCTAGATATTTATCAATGCATTTTTTACTCATCCAAAAGTAAATACTAGATAGCCAAACTTGTTTCATGATAGGCGTTAGAAAGATACAAGAGTTTTCAATACTAAATACTTAATTAAATATCAAGGTTCCTAGAATATAAAAGTAAAGATGAAATTCAAACATAAGTTATTTTTAGATTTAATTAGCTTGAAGGAGCTATATCGGGAAAAATTATAAGGAAAATTGCAGCATACATCTTTACCTGATATTATCAGATTTTCCTCTGGTCACCCTACTCTAGTAACTATTTGTCAACTTAAGTTGTTTCTGAGAAGGACAAGAACAATTCAAAAGGGTCATATAAATCATATTCGTTTGATCCAGCATCTAATTTAAATTTGAAATTGCAGCTTTACAATCATATTAAGAAAGTCAAAGCAACATAAGAGCTGTTCTTGTGCAAGTTTGCTTAAATTAACCAGATACTAAAACAACAGCTCCATGACTTAATACAAAACATGTATTCTGATCAAAATGAAAAATTTGTAGCTTAAAATACCTGTATGAATCCCTCTTTAACTAAAAACTCCATAGCACTGCCCCCTACTCCAGTGGCATGGAAAACCAAGGTCTCATAACCTTCTTTTTCCAATCTTTCTTTCACAGCATTTACACATGGAGTTGTCACCCCAAACATGGTCATACCAACAGTACATTTTTGCTTACTAGTTTTGAGATCTCTTGACTGCGCCAAGCTCCCAACCACCATTCCAGAAAAAGCAGCTCCAGCATTTGAAAACACAACCCTACTAACACTATTAATCCCACAAACATCCACCACTGATGGTATCAATATCAAGTCTGAGGTTCCAATATAAGGTTGAGTTTGACCACTAGAAACAGTAGATACAATGACTTTTGGTATCCCAATAGGAAGAGATCTAAAAGCAGACGATATAAGAGAAGTACCTCCACTGCCTCCAAGGCCAATGACTCCAACAAGAACTTGATCGTCCACAGCCTTTGTAAGAAAATGTTGAAGGGATTTACTCATAAAGCCAATAGCTTTGCCTCTATCATCATCAAGCCCAATCGGGATTTTTACAGCGGATTCAGAATAGAAAGAAAGAACTTCATTTCTTTTTACAAACTTAAAATCTTGCAAGCTCTGTGTCTCCTTTTGACCAACCGAAACATCAACCACCACAACTTCTACCTGATTAAGAGTTATGCGTTATTAAATTGTAAATATCAAAATCCTTAAATTGAGAAGAAAAATATACCTGGGAAGAGGAGAAGGAGGTGAGATTGAAGCGAACGGATTCAGACAGAAACTGTAGCTCCTCCAACTTAGTATCGGCCGTTCCAACACAAAAAACTCTGGGTATTTTATCTTGATCATTGGCCATTACTTATCCGACTTGATTATATTTCAACTTTATTTTGTTGAAGAGAAGAGATGAAAGAAGGGCATATAATCATCGCCCAGAACCGCTTGTAGTTTGCTTGACACGACAACACTAGTTAGTTTAATGATCGTTGGGTTAAAAGCGACGTTTGACATTTTTTTTTTTTTTTTTTTTTAAGATTGAATTATAGTGTAAAAGATATTTCTTTCAAACTACGGAAACTTTACCAGATTAATATGCAGTTCCTTCTTAACCATCTCCCGACAGAGTATTAATTCTTTCTTTACAATATACACCATGTTTTAAGGGTGGTGAGTTGTTTCTTTTTCTTACTGAAGAAAAGATTTTCTTGCGAGACGAATAAGATAAAAGTCGGGAAAATTTTGGACCAAATAAAGAGCAAACGACTTTTTCCCACCCAAGGGACATTTTTTCTACCAAAAAAATAATTCAAAATACCACTTTTTCATTCAAACTTTATATTCCGATCAATCGTCAATCAATTCCGACATCTTTGATATCTCATACTACCATCATTCTCTTTATCAATCATCACTCCTCAAATATTGCTTTTACTAACCTTGTTAATTGCCGATAAATGCGTGATTTGTGAAACGCGTAATTATCCCTCCCAAGTCAGATTCTTACCAATCATGACTACCAAAATCTAATATTTTACAGTCAAAAGATTCACCATCCGTATCTCCTTTTCAAAAACCTCAAAAACTTGGACCAAATTTACTTTCTATTGACCGTTGAATCAGAAATTGTATTTTAGATAATAAACAAAATATAAATTTTGGGTGAAACAAAATAGTATTTTGTAACTTTTCAGAAGGGAAAATCCGTTTACTCCCAAATAAATGTTAAAAGTAAAAGAAAGTGTATTTTTCTAACTCATCGGGAATACCAAATTTTGAACGTTGACATCTAAAGGTAGCACTCTCCTTCATCTGTAATCGAGGGTTTCAACTTTCAAGCCTTGTTTTATCTCAAATTTCATGAAGAAACGTAAGAACTCAACTTTACAAACGGTTTCTGAAACCCATGAGACATGATAACAAACATTTTTACTTGGAAGGTTTATTATGAGGTTGGAACATCAAATCAACTGGTTAGTGGGTAGTGGTGGGTTATTCGTTTTGGCAGTAAATTTAATTTAAGGACTTTTTCCCACCCAAATAGTAGTTTAATGATATTTTTCATTTACAAACTTTTAAAATATCATTTTATTATCCAATTTTATATTCCGACAGCAAACAAAGAATAAACTCAATCCAGACTGTTAAGGTTTTCGAAGAGGGGAGACCGACAAGTCTTTTGATAGTAGAAAATTAGATTTTAGTGGTTGGGATTAATTAAAATTTGACTTGGAAGGGACAGTTGCGTAAACCCTAATCATTAGATTTTTGGCGATTGACAGAATCGGTGGGAATAGGGTTTGAGAGGTTTTTGTGAGTGATGGTTGGAGAAGATAATGATAGTGATGTGGGGTAGCAATAATGTCAAAATCGAAAATGGAAAATAAATTTAGATAATAAAATAGTATTTTAAAAATTTATGGCTGCGTTTGTTTCAGTTTTGGGAATACTACTTTTAGTATTCCCAAAAAAGTTAAACAGTAAAATACCCAAAAACTCAGATTTTTGGGAATACTACTCCCAATATTATTCAACTTTTTTTAAACCCCTTAAATTTGATAATTTAATTAAATACCCCTAAATATTTTTTTAAAATTACAAAAACACCCCAATAATCCACATTTGCCAGATTCCGGCCACCACCACCGGAAAATGGCCGGAATCTGGTAGGATGGNATTGCCGTTACTCTTTAATTAACAAATTATTTTCATTCTTTAATATTATTTCAGTTAAAGTGTTGACTTTTAGCTTCATTATTTTATCCTTTTAAATATAGTTTATATGTAAAGTACTGAGCATACTGATTTTCGATGATCTGTTTTGGATTTATTTATTTTTCTGATTTTTGAAGATCAGTTTTTTTATTATATTTTAGATTAATATCTGTTCTGGTTTATGATGATATCTGATACCAACAATGCTATAGACACAGGATTTTTACACTAAAATTTTATACCGATCTACGTGTCTATTGACTCATATTTAATGTTATTAATTTTTTTTTTAAATATAAAAATTTAAAAAAAAATTTAGAATGGACGAGCGTCCATTTCAAATGGATGTCCGTCGATTGTGTAAGGACGGCCGTCCATTACATATTAGTTTTTTTTAATAAAATTAAAAAGCAATTGGAGAGAGTGGAGAGAAGTTTTACTACTAATAGGTATCAAGATTATCATCACGAAGAGAGGAGACACTATTGCGTGGCTTACAAGAGCTAACACTCCAAGCAGCTTTCTTGCCTATTTCTCTGAGGTCATCATCTACTAATAAGTGTTGATTTCCTCCTGTGATTTTTCCTTCTTCTTCTTATTCTTCTTCTCCATTAACTGTTAAAAAGCCATGGAAGGCCATGAAAGAAAGGAAGCGGCGTCAAAAAAGCATATGGGTTGTGGGAAAGCGTAAAAGACATTTTTTTTTTTTTTTTATATTTTCTGTTGTTTGGTTTTAGCATTTTTGGCTTCCTGTCAAAGAAAAGGAGCTCCACCTATTTCGGTGCAATTTTTTCTATGGATATAGCATTTTTGTATCTGATACATATATAGTCTACATATATAGTCTCAAGATTATTGTTTGCTAATTAAGGGCCTGTGTGTTGTGTTGTGAAGTGAAAACTTGACTGGCCCGTGTGGTTGTCTGAATCGTGAAATCTGGGCGATGGGTCCTGTGGTTTTGTGTTTTAACATTCAACTTTTGGTAAAGTGTTATGTAGATTAGATCTTGTTTATTTGTTCATTGCCTAATAAAAATAAAAAATGAGTTCGATTCGGTTAACCTTCCGCTATGGATGGACGAAGAAATGAATTTCTAGAACCTCTAACCCAGATTCAAATTAATATTCACAAGGGAGGTGCTTAAGTTTCAATCCCACCTTTATTAACTGCCTTTCCATTCTTCTTCTATTTAATTCCAAAGGGTTGAGTTTGCAACTTCACTTGTAGAATAACTTTCAATATATATCAATTAAAATTTGGAAGGAAAAAATTTAAGCTTTTCAATTATAAATTAACCTAACTTGAATTTTTCTCTAAAATTTTGTTTATTTTAATATAAATTAATGCATTACTGTGGTCGAAGAGAAGTAAATTAAGATATAAACTTAATACCATAAAAATAGTTAGACAAATGGAGCTACAAGGCTCAAACCTTGAGGACTCCATACCCAAAATATTAAGCTGATCGCTACTAGGTCCATTGCATGAGTTATTTCACTCCTCCTAAAACATTGTTAGTCTCAAACATTCTAATGATTTTAAAACTATTTGAAGAGTTTCTTTATTATATATATATATTGCAATAATGTTATATATACAAATTGAAACATCATTTTTTTTGTCCCAAATAACATGGTTGATGATACGTTCGTATCACATTAATTATAGGTTGATTAAACAAATAAAAAAATTATTTCCTTATAATTAATGCTAAGACGTCATAAGTTATATAAACTCAATGAGTCATCATACTCTTAATTTAATGATAACAAACTAATATGTCCCTAAGCATTATTACTAATGACTTGTGCTCAAGTGTAGATTTATATGACAAGGAACTTCACAAAGCATTCAAATAAATATTAGAGAGGTAAAAGATAGAGCTAGGATGAAGAATTTGGAAGAATTCAAGAAAGCTAAGTCTAGATAGTTTGCTTGTTATCATCTTCAATTGTATTAAACATGAGTCTTTGGTTAGAAAAGTCATGTGCATCTGAAAGCTCTCAAAAGCTTGTTTTTGGATTTGAGTCAAAATTTTACTTTTCAAACTTAGGGGTTAATTATATATGCCAAATTTTCATATTTTGCAGTTGAACCCAAGTTGGTTAAACGGATTATGCATCAGGTTTTTGGGTATCATTAAGACGCTTAAATATCATATTTAAAGTTTTAGAGGTAAATGATATTTGACAAGGTTTGAAAACAAACACTTTTTTACGCCTATCTGATCGACCATGTTGTCTTTTGGATTTGAATTCGAGCAAACCCCATTTTGCCCAGCTGGTATGGTCGACCGGATGTGGCTTAGCTGTTTCTAATGGCTAATGCCACGTGTGCACCATACAAGTGCCAACCGCGCCACATCAGACTTGGTCAATTGAATTGGAAACAATCAACTGGTTCCTGTGACTTTATTTTGTACTCCTCTATATAAATCCAACTAAACCCATTCTGAAACATTTTTTGCACACTCCAAAATTTTCATATTAACCAAAACAAAAACATTCAATCAAAGTTTTTTGAGCTTTCACTTGCAAATTTCATATTCTAACACATACCCTTGCTACGAATTTCATTTGTAATCTTGTAGATTGGGTTATTTTGGGCTATACACTTGTTCATCTTACTATTTGGGAGAAATTTTCACTGTTTTATCATACGTAAATATAGCTGTTTAGCAATGAAAACATATATTTTCCTAACAATTGTTACATAATTTGGTATTATGATATTATTCAAATAATTGTGATATTGTATCATTTTTTTTTTTTTTTTTTTTGTAGTAGAAAAGATACTGAAGTTTATGTCATATGGAAATATAACTATTTGATTATAGCTATATAGTATTTGTTAAGTCAATCAACCACTCTCAAGTGCAGTATAAATTAAACATTTTCATGCATAAGTATCATTTCAAATTTGGAACATGGTATTGCACAATTTTTAGTTCATCACAGTCCCAAAAACAATAAAATTGGCATAACCAATATAATAGGAAACAATTTACAGGCTAATAAAGGGTAATAACATAGAAGTCACAAAATAGAACATCCGGTGGTGGGATCCTGGCAGCGATCTACATGGACAACAGTCATTCGGTCACATAAAGGGCAGCTGTAGGGGTAGTAGAGATGGATGGGGGCCTTTTGTTCGGGCTTCTTTGGCCCATCTTGTTTAGGTGGAGGTGGAGGAGGCCCAATACTCACTACCTCTACAAATTTTCCGGTTTTTCTTGTACGGACTATAATTTCATATGGATCTGCATTACCTGTTACAGTGAGTGTCCCCTTAGCTGCATCAGCTTCAATTTTATCTACACCTGATTTTGGAATGAGTTCAAGATGATCAAAACAATTCCCACCTTTGGTTATTAATTGACCTACCTTTTATCTCGTTTATTACAAAAATTAAAATCAGCAGATTAGATTGATTTTGAAATTTGAGAATTGTTTAAGATGATGAAACCAGAAAACGAAAAAGATGAAACCGAGTTTACCTTGGAGTGCAGAAACTGCTTTGAGGAGCTGCTTCTTGCATTTTTTACATGAAAGATCAACCTTGAGTACGGTCCTTTGTACCATGGAAGAAACCACTCTTCACTGATGGAAAACAAACGTATTTAAACTAACTAATTGGTTGAGTGGTCGCTATATTTATTTAATTTCAAGGAGAAATGGCTCAACAGATGTTCCTGTTTTTCAACCCCCTAGGTTGATAATTTATATCATTCTCTCTTATGTCATCCTCTTGATTTTTTTTATCATCAGTTAACTAAGATTTTGTCAAATGCAATGTTTAATATGTATCTGGTTCTAGATGCAGCTGACGACCCGTCCAATATTAGGTATAATCTGATGCAATTACATTTAACAATTAAACTAAACCAAGTCTGGGCAAAGACAGCCATGGTGGCCTTACTGGCCTAGGATCTTTCGCCTGCGATTAACCATTCCTTGTGTTTTTACCTTTTGGATTTTAGATGTATATATTTTCTATTATTTATTTCATGGTTTTATATCTAGGATAATATACTACAAATTGGAAGCTTGAATTGACAAAATTTATTATGTAATTAACGAGCATTATTTATTTAAAAAAAAAAAAAGAGGAAAATTACTTTTCAAAATGCACATTGAATATATAAACATCTTTTTATGAGTGTGCTTCTTGCTTAAATTGTAAAACATCATATGATATATATTAATTTTTAATTTTCTTTTTATTATTGAAGGTGTTAGAATCAACTTGTGAGTACTTCAACTAATTCTTGAGGTCCGAAAACTGTCGGTCGAGTAAGAACCTATGTGACAATCCCTATAAGTGCTTGAGAGGACTTGAATTCAAAAACTCATGAAACTTCTTTTGCTCTTTTACCATCATATGAGATTCTATTTGGATCTATTTTCTCCATTTTCTTTTGATGGGTAAACTCTATTGAACATTTGACTTTCACGAAAATATGGTTAGGATAACCACATCCTATTAAAACCTCCGTGAATCCATCAAATTACTATAAATATATCTGATAGAGGAGATTATCAACTAAATAGACTATATTTATTATTTATGTTTTAGACAAATCCGAAGCAGAGAGGTCAGTGACACTAACCATTTACTTTGGAAAAGAAAAAAAAAAAGCTGTATATGGTTGAGTTGATTATGGGTTTAGAGGTTGAATTAGTCAAAATGATGTAATCCACCTAATAGCAAAGAGGTGATAGGTGAATTAAGAGTTTTAAATTTGTGGTTCTATCGCATGATACATACATACAGTAAGGCCGGCTTCATAGAAAACGAAAAAGTAAAATTAACACTTATATACATATATATATATAGAGAGAGAGAGAGAGATCTTTTTGTTGCGACTGAAAGTTTAGCAAAAAGCCCATCGTTATTTGGGTTATGTAGATACACTGGATCACTATTTTGATTCCAAAGGCCATGAAAACAAAAAGTAGAGGCCAAATCTCATTTCCCGTGTGAGAAATCAATGCAAAGACCAATGGAAAATCCGACAGTTGCTATTGCGTTGAGGTTTTTGGTCATTGATGAATTGGAAATATTAAAATGATGAAGGGAAAAACTTAAAGACAAATTTGTTTCTGTAGTTAACAGTTTCATAATTTGGAGATTGTTAATTTCCTGGAAAGGATGAAAATATGAAAATGAATCTTAAGAATCTCTCATTGCTGAAATGCGATATGGTTGAAGTAATTAAAGGGACGATTTTTTAGCCCATTACTTTGGAAAAGAAAAAAAAAAAGCGGTCTACTGTTGGTGTAAGTTGAGAATTTGAAAGATGAAAGATTAGTGGATTAATGGAGGAGACTTTAAGAATTGGAAAGTGAAAAGGTGGAAAAAAATGGTGAAATTCAATGTTTTGTCTTACCTTAAGTAGTATAAAAAGGCGTTCTTGCTCTCATTTCAAAGACACCAAAATTTCAATCTCTTATTTTCTCTCTAGTTTTTAAGATTTTCCTTTGTTGGAGTTAAAGCTTAATTCAGTTTGTTAGAATAGAAGAGTGGTGTTTCTCTTGCTATTCATCTGTCGTTGTATCCTGAGAAACAAACGCTGCTCAAATCCTTGTGCACCCAAGTGAAAAAGACAAATCTGTTTTAAGAAAACTGTGTGTTACACAGGCCTCGACATTTATCCTAAGGTTGTATTCTTTATCGGATCTCTTCCTGTCATTCTGAAGGATCTCCTACACATGATCACGTTGTTGGTATTATTAATTTTATTATATTGTCATTTTATTTTATTGACATTTAATTCTATTGTTTTTATATTAAATAGATTTATTATTTGCGGTTACTAATAAAATAGTTGATTATATTATAACAATCTTAAAACAGATTTGATTTTATTAGTAACTGTATTTTATTGTAATTTGTTGAAAATATTGGATTTTGATATTCCCTAAGGTTGCCGTCCTTGTGCAGTAAAAGTGTGGTGGTGAAATTTGAACAGTACGAGTTCGAGAAATTTTGTCTAAGGAGACTGGATTTTAAGAGGGACCGTTTGTGACCCCTCTAGTGTTTCCGGGGAATTATTTATTGACTACTATTAAAAAATTCACATAATAATTTTTTGGTTTGGATTTTTCAAAAAATGACATTCGAATCAAACCCCGGTGATGTATCAACTCAAGTTGTGGCTACCACACCAACTCATGTGGCACTGGTTTCTATTCCTATGAACCATGTGAAAAAACCAAAAAATTCAGTGGAATACATTTCAAGAGGTGGCAACAAAAGATGTTTTTCTATCTGACCACCTTGAATTTTGCGAGATTCTTGAATAAGGATGCTCTCACGCTCAAAGAAGATGACCACGATGTTCAAGTTATCAGTGCTATTGATGCTTGGAAACATTCTGAATTTTCGTACCAAAATTATGTCATGAATTGTCTGACGGATTCATTGTACATTGTGTATGCTTCGAAGGAAACGGCCAAAGAATTATAGGAGTCTTTAGACCGTAAATATAAAATTGAAGATGTTGGGTCCAAAAAGTTTGTGGTGGGATGATTCCTTGATTATAAAATGGTGGACTTAAGAGTTGTTATCAATCAAATGTAAGAGATCCAATTGATTTTGCATGAAATTCATTATGAAGGGATGGTGCTAAGTGAAACTTTCCAAGTAGCTGTTATTATTGAGAAGCTTCCTCCCGCATGGAAAGATTTCAAGAACTATCTTAAGCACAAGCGAAAGGAGATGAACCTTGAAGAACTCATTGTTAGACTTTGGATTGAAAAAGACAACAAAAGTTCTAAAAAAACAGGGTTTATTCCTGCAGCAGCAAAAGCAAATATTCTGGAGCATGGTCAAAGTTCTAACTTTAAGAACATTAGGGAAAAGGCCAAGCTGGGGCCAAAAAGAGGCAACTCTAACAAGCCAAAAAAGTTCCAAGGCAAGTGTTTTAATTGTGACAAGATGGGTCACAAAGCTTTTGATTGTAGATTGCCAAGGAGAAGCCGAATCAAAGAGGCAAATGTTATGGAGAATATTACTCATGATGTCTCTGACATAAGTCTCTCTACAATGATTGTTGGAGTTGTCGACTACTTCAGCATTAATGGGTAACGGAGACGCACTCAGGGGTCCCGTTGCTCGATCAGCGGGCGGGTGCCCCGCTCCCTGGTGAGCAGGAGGGCGGGCGGGGGTTGCAGGGGTAGCGCCCCCGAGCCCGTAGGCGGTTTTGGGCTTTTCCATGTATAACTGCTGTAGGATTTCTTTTAAGTTACTAATTCCTTATTGGGTTGGACTTAGGAATAGGAATCCTTGTAAAACTAGGTTTAATCTCTTAAACCTAGTATATAAACATACTTTTCTCTTGTTATGTGTGTGAGAGCAATTCATTCATTGTAAACGAGAGAGGTGAGGCATATTGCAATAATATTGACTCAGCTGGACGTAGCCCACATTGGGTGAACCAGGGTAAATCGCGTGTATTATTTTCTTTGTTTACTATTTGATTTGTTTTACTATTTTATTTTGTTCCTGTTGTTGTCTCTATTTCATTCAATGATTTCATAAGTGAATCCGGTTGGGTCTAACCCAAGAGAATGGTGGCTTGACACTGGAGCCACTCGACATGTTTGCTCAGACAAAGGACTATTTAATTCCTTTGAACCAAATGAGAATGGGGAAAAGTTGTACATAGGAAACTCAGCTACTTCTGAGATTGAAGGCCAAGGAAGGGTGGTGTTAAAGATGACATTTGGGAAAGAGCTAACTTTGAACAACATTTTGTATGTGCCTGAAATTCGTAAGAACTTAGTGTCTGGTTTTTTTGTTGAAAAAGCATGGTTTTCATATTGTTCTTGAGTCGGACAAAGTAGTTTTGTCAAATAATGGAATGTATGTCGAAAAAGGGTTACGTGAGTGATGCGCTGTTTAAGCTCAATGTTTGTGATGTAAAACCTAAAAGTATTAATAAGAGAATTTCTTCTGCTTATTTGCTTGAGTCTTCCTATGTGTGGTATGTGCGGCATGGTAGACTAAGACATGTTAATTATAATACTTTGCGTAAATTAATTAACTTAAATCATACACCGATTTTCCAAATCGATTCCAAACATAAGTGTGAAACTTGTGTTGAGGCAAAATTAACAAGGTCATCATTTAATAGTATTGAAAGAATCACAAATCCTCTTGATTTAGTTCACAGTGGTATTTGTGACCTAAATTTTGTACAAACAAGGGGTGGCAATAAGTATTTTATTACTTTTGTTGATGATAGCACAAGATATTGTTATGTGTATTTGCTAAAAAGTAAGGACGAAGCTATTGATAAGTTTATTCTTTATAAGAATGAAGTTGAGAATCAACTCAATAAAAAGATAAAAGTGTTACAAAGTGACCAAGGTGGTGAGTATGAATCACCGTTTTGTGATTTCTATGCACAACACAAAATTATACATGAAACCACAGCACCTTATTTGCCTTAGTCAAATGGAATTGTTGAGTGAAAGAATCGTACTTTGAAAGAAATGATGAATGCAATGCTAATAAGTTCTAGGTTGTCTAAGAACATGTAGGGGAAAGTTGTGTTGTCGGCCAATTATCTTTTAAATAAGGTACCCTGGAAAAAGGAAGACAAAACCCCTTATGAATTATGGAAAGGAAGGAAACCTTCCTATAAATACTTGCGAGTGTGGCGTTGTCTTGCCAAAGTAGCAGTACCGACACCAAAGAAGGTGAAAATAGGTCCAAAAAAGTTGATTGCATCTTCATTGTCTATGCACATAATAGTAGTGCTTATCGATTTCTTATGCATGAGTCCAAAATCTCAGACATACACAAGAACACAATAATGGAATCTAGATATGCATCTTTTTTGGAACATGTATTTCCATGTAGATCCAAAGAAGGATCAAGTTCGTTTAAACGAACATATGAGACTATGGTTGAAAATAGTCAAGAGGTTGAAAATGGACCTAGACATAGCCAAAGAGCAAGGACAATAAAATCTTTTGGTCCAGATTTTTTAACTTATCTATCAGAAGATGAACCTCGAACATTTGAAGAAGCTATGAGATCTTCAAAAGGACATTTTTGGAAAGAGACTATTAAGAATGAAGTTGACTCCATCCTACAAAATCATATATGGGAACTAGTGGATCTTCCTTTGGGATGTAAACCTCTAGGATCCAAATGGATTTTCAAGAGGAAAAGGAAAGTAGATGGTTCAATTGACAAGTATAAGGCTAGACTTGTAATTAAGGGATACAAGCAAAAAGAAGGCCTAGATTACTTTGATACATATTCTCCTGTGATGAGAATAAATTCCATTAGGATGATACTCGCGATTGCATCTTTGCGAAATCTAGAAGTACATCAAATGGATATAAGAACAACTTTTCTTAGTGGAGATTTGGAAGAAGAAATCTACATGGAACAACTAGAGGGCTTTTATGCCCTAGGACAAGAAAAGAAAGTTTGTAAACTGGTCAAGTCTTTATATGGATTAAAGCAAGCACCAAAACAATGAAATATAAAATTTGATAGTGCTATGATGGTTGGTGGCTTCAAAATCAATGAATGTGACAAATGAGTCTATGTTAGAAAAATGAATGATGGTTATGTCATTTTATGTCTTTATGTTGATGATATGCTCATTGTTGGTAGTAATGATAAGATGATCAAATCTACCAAAGATATGTTGAATTCAAGATTTGACATGAAAGATATGGGTTTGGCTGATGCAATATTGGGAATTAAAATTTCAAGAACTTCGGATGGACTTATTTTAAGTCAATCGAATTATATGGATAAAATTCTTGAAAATTTTAATAAAGATGATTCTAGCTTGGCTAGAACACCTTTAGATCCCAGCCAAATCTATTGAAGAATAAAGGAGAGAGTATTTCTCAAGTAGAGTACTCAAGAATTATAGGAAGTCTGGTGTACTTAATGAGTTGTACTAGACCAGACATAGCTTACACAGTCAATAAATTGAGTAAATACACGAGTAATCCTGGAGATGATCATTGGAAAACAATAATAAGAATATTGAGGTATTTACGATATACTCGTAGTTATAGGTGATAAGAGCTTGAAAATACACATTTAGTTAGTGGTTTATGGGGATTTTTTGTGAGAATTAGACTTAATTTGGTAAAGTTGCTTAATATTTTCATTGTTGTCTTTTATGGGATCATGGGTGTGTTTGAGTGTTTTCAGCTTTTTAGTGCTAAATTTTATGCTCGGATGAAGAATCATTTCGGCAATGGAATGAATGACGAGTAGAAACAAACGAATCGAGAATTGAAATTGAATTGAAGAAGTTATGGAGCTTTGATGTAAAGAGGAGATTATAGATTACGTTCTAGTTTGAGCATACCTTGGTATTTTAACAATATCTCGAGATATAGACCTCGGATTAGAACGATTCTTGACTGTTGGAAAGCTGATTCAAAGGGCTACATTTCATATGTTTACCACTTCTCCAAATTCCATAGTTATCATGCTCAAAAATCACTATCTCTGGAGTGTTGAGGAATGAGGCGAGATTTGAACTAAAGAAGAAGAAATTATCATTGTGCCGCAGCACACTTTGTCCAGAATCGACCATGCTGCAGTACAGTGCCAGGACACAATCACAAAAATTAGGAAATTTTCTTCCCTTTTTTTATTAGGAAAATAGGGTTAAGAGTCCTAAACAAAATAGAATTAAGGAAAATGAAACCCTAAACCTTGTGGGATATAAATAGAAGTCTTTTAGCATTATTTTGGGGGATTCTTTGGGGAGAATAAGAGAAGAAAAACCTGTAGAGAAGAAAAGTGTCAGAATTTCTAGAGCTTTGATTCACAATATAGGAAAGTTCTCCTTATTTCTTTCTTATAAACTTATGTTGATTATTTTAATAAAGTTTGTTTCTTTCATATTTATTATGAACTAACTTTATTTTCCTAGGGTTAAGATGTAGCCCAATCTCTTAATTATGTGTTGATTTATGAATGCTGATTTTTATTAAGATTTCTTCCTAAGTTTTATTATTATGCCTAATGCTTTTGATTCTTAAGGGCCCAAGAATTGAATAAACTAATGGACTAGGTTGAGATCGAGAGATGATACTTACTTGATGTACGGTAGTAAAGCCATAGGTTGAGCGAACACTAGAGATAGATTACCGCGACTTGTGAGGTTTTGGTAAACTCCATAGAGCGTAATGATCTCCAATTGCTTAAATCTGATTAGAGATAATTCGGGTTAGTAATTAGAGGTTAATTTGATAATTGTTCGAGAGAAAGTTATTGGAAATTTAAGGAGTTTGACCTAATTAGCATAAGTGATCAATACATATGAATAAGAGTTGGTGTGAAATCTATGCCCTAGGTCTAGTCATCTTGCTTTAAACCCATAGATTTACTTTAGTCAGTTTTCTTTTAATTTCAATTGTTTGTTTTTATTTAGGTTTTCCTTGATACAATTTGGATTAATCAAATAGTAATAAGATAGTTTAATTGGTAATTGATAATGATAGTTTAATTGGTAATTGATAATAGCAATTCCCTTGGGTTCGATATCTATATTTATACACTTTATTACTTGCACGATTTTGTACACTTGCGAAAACCAACAACAATAGGCTACACTATACTAGATATCCAGATGTGCTAGAAGGATACAGTGATGCAAACTGGATATCTGATATAAAAGACTCAAAATCTACTAATGGATATGTGTTCACACTAGGAGGTGCAACTGTATCATGGAAATCCTCTATACAAACTGTTATAGCTAGATCCACTATAGAATCTGAATTTGTTACTCTGGATAAGTGTGGTGAAGAGGCTGAATGGTTACGCCAATTCTTAGAGGATATTCCAAAGTGGTCAAAACTTGTGCCAATAATCTGCATTCATTGTGATAATCAATCTGCAATCGGAAGGGCACAGAGCAATATGTGTAATGGTAAGTCTAGACATATACATCATCAACATAATATCATTAGACAACTAATCTTAACTGGAATAATCTCTATTGATTATGTGAAGTCAAAAGATAATTTTGCGAATCTGCTAACCAAAGGGTTAAATAGAGAGGTTGTTGAAAAATCATTGAGAGGAGTGGGACTAAAGCCCATGAAATAATAAGTTGATATAATGGAAACTCAACCTAATTGACTGGAGATCCCAATATTTAGTTTTAAAGAGACAACTTAATTATAAAGACTGTGATAGATCACTGTGAGAGTTACTCTCAGTCTGTTCCTATGATTAAATGAAATAGTGATGCCCCTAAGGAATAAGGTTAAGAAAAAGCTTTTAATGATTCTTATGCATAAGGTTTCTGAGCAGAGTAATGCGACACTTAAAAAGATCACGTATGTGAGAAATAAGTCAGGTCACTTCTAAAGGGAATTGTATAGGGCTCAATTCTCAAGAAATTCTCGCAGAACCAATGGTATGTTCATGGCCAAAATGGAAATTATAATGAGAACTGAATAATGTCAGGGAGGATTCATTGTGTGAAGTATGTCATCATTTACAGTAATCACAAATTAGTTCAAGGACATCATGTCTTCTAATCAATCAGTAAAGTAAACATACTTTCACAAGGGAAGATTCAAAGGGTAACACCTACCTATCCTATGCAAGTCCAACTGTTCAAACTCCATCAGTGCGTCTTGTGTCTAGATTTGTCTATTTCATTCATGTGGGGGATTGTTGGAATTTATTATTAAATCGAATGAAATGAGATGTGGTGGTGTAAGTTGAGAATTTGAAAGATGAAAGGTTAGTGGATTAATGAAGGAGGTTTTAACAATTGGAAATTGAAAAGGTGGAAAATAATGGTGGAATTCAATGTTTTGTCCCACCTTGAGTAGTATAAAAAGGTGTTCTTCCTCTCATTTCAAAGACACCAAAATTTCAATCTCTCATTTTCTCTCTAGTTTTTAAGATTTTCCTTTATTGGAGTTAAAGCTTAATTTAGTTCACTAGAATAGAAGAGTGGTGTTTCTCTTGCTATTCATCTGTCGTTGTATCCTAGGAAACAAACGTTGCTCAAATCCTTGTGCACCCGAGTGAAGGAGGCAAATCTGTTTTAAGGAAACCGTGTGTTACACAGGCCTCGGCATTCATCATAAGGTTGTATTCTTTACCAGATCTCTTCCTGTCATTCTGAAGGATCTCCTACACGTGATCACGTTATTGGTATTGTTAATTTTATTGTATTGTCATTTTATTGACATTTAATTCTATTATTTTTATATTCAATAGATTTATTATTTGTGGTTACTAATATAATGGTTGATTATTTTATAACATCTACAACAACTGCTACAGCTCGTTTGAATTACAGAGATATTTATGATAGCTAAGTGACTATTAAGGTATGAGTGCTTATATATATATATATTAAGAAAATTAGAATTGACGTAATATGGTGGTTTTGAAGATGTTAAGCCTAACGTTCGTCAATGCAGTGAACAAATATAAGCCTAGTTTTTATGTAGAACATCCAGCAGATGAATTCATAGAGAGGGTCGAGCTTCAGAAGTCCAAATGCAGGCATACCAACTTAAAATAGCCATAACTGTTAATCCGAGAGAAATTACGGGGCCCATAATATATAAATAGAAAGCTCGTTTTGAGCCCAATGAGGTGATGACTGGATATTTCGGTTGAGGGTCATTTTTGGGCCCAAAATCCATTGTTTCGGCGTGTTTTTGTTGGGATTGTGCCATGAATCCTATATTGCTTGGGAATGGGAGTTGCAAGGGGACTTTCCCCTTTAAATATACTAGTAGATTGAACTTTGAAAGTATCTCAAAAAGTGTAAAATAGACACCAAAAGAATAGTCATTATGGGCTATTATTAAGGGTGTAATTGGGCTTTTTGGGATAGTGTAAGGAGTTTGCAATTTTTTCTCTTCTAAAAATTTCATAGTTGTAAGCTTTTGGTTAGTGGATTGTTTGAGTTATAGGAATCCTTTTTCAACAAGTGGTATCAAAGCCCACAGTTCATGATTTGGGAGAAGGCAAGCTCAAGAGGAGGTTGGATTTAAGAGTAGATCAGCGAATGTCAAGCATCTCAAATTTTCTAGAGGTATATCTGAGTTTGAGGTTCCTTTATTTGATGGTAAAATTAATTTTATGTTAAGGAAAGTACGATACAAGACCTTTTGGTACAACAAGGTCTTGATCAGGCATTAGAAGAGAGTAAGCCAGAGAATATGTCTAATAGAGAATGGAATAGAATTCACAGGAGAGTTGTTAGTACAATCAGATTGGCTTTAGCTCCAAAGATAAAGTACAACATGCTGACTGAGTCTACACCAAAGGGCTTGTAGGAAAAATTAAAGGGTATTTATGCATCGAAATCATTGACTAACAGATTGTGTTTGAAGATGGGTCTATATTCTCTGAAGATGGATGAAGGTACGAGTCTCCATGATCATTTAAATGAATTTAATGGGCTAGTATCTCAATTGTTGGCTATTTCTGATGAGTTAAAGGATGAAGAAAAGGCATTGATATTGTTGTCATCTTTGCCTAAATATTGTAGACCTTTAGTTTAAACTTTGTTGGTAGGTAGATCTACTTTAAATTAGATGATGTGACTGCCTTGTTGCATAAGAATAAAAAGGTTTATGGGATCAGATAACAATCACTTAGAGGAGATCTACTAGTTGTAAAAGTGATAAGAGCTTGAAAATACATGTTTTATTAGTGATTCAATTGGATTATTTGTGGGAAAGTTTGTTTAAACTGCAAAATTTGAGTTAATTACTTCATAAATAGCTTTTATGGGATCACGGGTGTATTTTGAGTATTTTCAGATTGTAATTAATGTTTGAATGAAAAAGGATGATGTCGATGGAATTTGTGACGAGTAGGAACAAACAGATGAAGAATCGGAGTTGAAATGAGGAAGTTATGATGCAATGAAGATGAGACTTAAAAGTGGGAAATTCTTCAAGATAAGCATACTTCAATGTTTTGATCATAACTTGAGCTGTAGAAATTGGAATTCGATGATTCTTGTGGCGCTGGAAAGTGTATGGGCAAAAAATCGTCTTGGGCCTGATGAGACCCAATAATGAAATAAACATGTCATGGCCCAACGCCTTAGCCCAATTCCAGTTAGGCCTACGCTCAAAGCCACCTTGTGAACTGCCCACTCTATGATTTGGGCTATCCTACAAATTAAGCTAAACTGAGTTCTTACCTATTAGCCTACAACAGTCCATAAATAGGAAATCAGAATCATATTTTATTTTCCTCTTCTGTTGAGATTCTGAATCTTACTCAAACTAGTAAACTTAATTTGATAAAGGTAAGAAATCTTATTTGTTTCCTGATGGGGATTATCTCCCAAAATAGGGCTTAGTGTCCTACTAGGATTCCAGCCCCTTGGGTTCACTATAAAAACATAGGCATGCCCTCTCATTATTCAATCAATCTCCACTATTAAAATTACCTATTTGCTCCTAAGTTCTTGCTTCTGAGAACTTGATGCCTTTGTCGTAATCCTAGTTTCCAACAAAACTCCTGGTAATCCTTCTTTCCCTTAATTCTTATTAAATCTCTTCTTTCAGCCTTGCTAACTTGAGTGTCAAAGTGCTTACGGCAAACACCATCTTGATGCTTTCTGTAAGCTTTATGCTTGTCTTTTTGTGTGTGCAGGTCTAGCGAATTGTCAGTGGCCTCAACATCACGGGATCAGACCTTATTTTCGTAACCGTAGATTTTTTGCATCTACAAAAAGCTTATTTAGAGGGCTACAAAGTTCATGTTGATGACTTCACCAAATTCTGAATATTCCAAACTTGTGGGACAGAAAGAACTATCTCCACAATGACTGTTTTAGTCGCTGCAGCGATGGAATGCGGGCCAGATTTATTTCCTAGTTCGAATCTAACTTGTCTAAGGCATTTAATTCTTTCCTAATTAACCTCCAAACCCTAGCACTATATATAAGGATCTTTAATTAGTTTTTAGGTAGATAGAGAAGGAGAAAGAGCAGCTACTATTTTGGAGATCAGAATTCTTGTAGTTTTCATTCACCAATTAGAGAAGTTTTTTTCCATTTTCTTTCTTGAACTCATGTTATTGAATACAATGGTCATTTCTAGTATGGCAATTATGAACTAAATTTGTTTTCTAGGGTAAAGATGTAACCCAATTTATGAATATGTGTGTGACGTTATTGTTGTTAATTTTAATTGAGCATTAATTCTAAGTTTTATTATTGTGTGTAATGCTTTCAATTCTTATAGATCTGAGAGTTGAATGATTTTATAGGTTAGGTTGAGATCGAGAGATGAAACCTAATTAATTCAAGGTAATGAAACCATAGATTTAGTGAACGCTAGAGATAGGTTACTGTGATCTGTGAGGCTTTGGTAAATTCCATAGAACTTAATGATCTTTTAACTTCTAAATCCAACTTAGAGATATTTTGGGTTGTTGCTTAAGAGTTAATTTGCTAACTGTTCGAGAGAAAGTTAGTGAAATATTAGGGAATTTGGCTTTTAGAATAATCTTATTAGGTTAGTAATGATTGTCAATGCATGGGATTAGATTGGTGTGAAATCTATGCCCTAGATTTAGTCATATTGATCTTTTTACCAAAGTATTAATACGATTCTACTCTTGTTTTAGTTTTTAGTTTGTTTTATTTTTCATTAAATCATTCTTAAAATTCTGTTTTATCAAATAGTAATAAAATAGATTAGTTTGATACTTGGTAAGTAGTTCTCTTAGGATTTGACACTTGTTTACTCGAGCTTTATTACTTGTGCGATTTCATACACTTGCAAATAGCCTGTCAAGAAGGTTCTAATCGAGGGAGGACTCAAGAGAAAAATGATAAATTAAAAGTCAGAGATTATAGTAATAAGGAATGTTATTATTGTGGAGGGAAGGGACATATCCAATCACACTACAGGAAATTAAGGGAGGATATGCTTGCTTTCAAGAAGGCTCAACAAATGAAGGATTCGAAGGATGATGCCCGAGTTGCTAATAATGAAGATGAATTTTTAGTAACATGTCAAGATGAAACTCAAACGTCAAAGGGTGAAAAAGTTTGGGCTTTAGATTTGCATCTATGCATGTTTGTAATGATAAAGATTGTTTTGTTGAATTGAAAGAAGATAAAAATTATGGAAATATTGTTGTTGGTAATAACGAGAAAGTGAAGATTGAAAGCGTTGGTAGTATTCGTCTCAAGCTTCACAATGGTGTTGTCAAGAAGCTTTGTCATGTGAGGTATGTACCGAGTTGTAGTCACAATTTGATTTCTTAGGGTGAGTTGGCTTCTCGTGGATATACCTACATTGGTCAAAGATATGGATGCAAAGTGTATAAAGATGATTTTTTGATTTCGCAAGGCAAAAGGAATGAAAAACAACTATATTTGCTTGATGAATGTGTGTGTCTTAAGAAATCAAGAGATAAAGTTGTTCAAGTTCCTGTTGTGAAAGAAAAGAAGACTGTCAATCGAGTAAGATTTTCAGATGTTATTATGATGTTTGGGGATTCAAGTCAAGGGAGGAATTGTTGGGATTGTGCCTTGAATCCCATATTGCTTGGGAATGGGAGTTGCAAGGGGACTCTCCCCTTTAAATAGACTACTAGATTGAACTTTAAAGTATCTCAAAAAGTGTAAAATAAACACCAAAAGAATAGTCATTGTGGGCTGTTATTAAGGGTGTAATTGGGCTTTTTGGGATAGTGTAAGGAGTTTGCAATTTTTTCTCTTCTAAAAATTGCAAAGTTGTGAGCTTTTGCTTAGTAGATTATTTGAGTGGATAATGGACGTAGGATAAATTGATTGGGCCGAACCACTTTAAAATTTGTGTGTTTGCTTTTCTATATTTTTAGTTGTTTGCTTTAATTTTACGTTTGAGTTGTGGGAATCCTTTTTTAACAGTTTCGGGGCTGTTTAAATTTTCTGTGCTTTTTCTGTGCTTTTTTCCTATTTTTATTTAGGATTTCTTTTTTTATTATTATTATTATTAATTTGAATTTTATTTTCTTGTTTATTGGGAGTCTATTTAGGGTTGGTCGTCACTAGTGGCGGATCCAGGATTTTTGTCGAGGGGGGCCTCTGTGGCTTTGCCATTGTTTGTCAAATAATTAGTGAAAACTTTAAAAAATATCAAACCTTAAGCAAAAAAATAATAATAGAATATCAAGAACCTAAGAGAAAAAAATGCAGTAACACAATAATTTCTTACTTGAATAAATCTATGAAAAGCAAAATTTTGATTAAATGTGTTGAGTAAACCTTGAGCAAAACCTTTTTTTTTTTTTTTTTNTCTATGGCTCGAATCTTTAGTATTCTCTTATTTATTACCTGTATCTACTATTTAGGCAGAATACCGTCACCCATTTTTACTAAGAAACTGAAAGTGAAAGAAACCTTTGAAAGGCAAAAAAGGGAGGAAAGTGCGGAAGTAACAGATGGAGAAATAGAAACGACTTTCAAAACGAGGGGGACTAAACAGGAACAAGAGGTATCCACGGAAGAAGATCCTTCTCCTTCCCTTTTTTCGGAAGAAAAGGAGGATCCGGACAAAATCGAGGAAACAGAAGAGATCCGAGTGAATGGAAAGGAAAAAAAAAAAAACAAAGCAAAAATTTGACTTTCACATTAAAAAAAAAAAAAAAAAAGATGATTCAACCATAAAATAAACTAGATTGAAATGAGCAATAAACATACCTAAAACTAATAAAACAGAAAACGAAACTAATTATGACACCCTGAGTAGTGAAAGCTTCAACAATTTTAGTCTTCAAAAGTTTTAAGAGCGAATAGCATGAAAAAGAGAATCAGAGAGTAAAGAAGTTTGGGGATGAAATCATAAAAAGCAGGTGGAGCCGTGGAGAAAAAGAGTAGAGAAAGTTTCAAATTTTTAATATGATGTGAGCTTGGAATGTATATATTAATTACAAGTTTTTTAAGACCTAGATATATGTATAATAGTTCTCATTTTTTTAAAAATCCCCCAATCGTCACTACCCTATATAAACATATGATTTGTTTTTAGACATTATTCAATAATTATTCAGATTTTACTTCAAACTTTAAGACTTAAGTTTCTGTGATTGAGACTTGTTATCAATTTTAAAAGTATAGTCAAGTGTTAACCTTGTTGTTATGCTCAATGTTCAGAAAATCGGACCAGACCGTCCGATCGGACCGATTCAACCGGGAGCGGGCGACATTTTTGGTCCGGTATCTCATAAAAACTGGTATTTACCATTAAATCGGACTGAGCCGCGATTGGACCGCTGGAATACTGCCGAGTCGCGGTCTAATCACAACTCAATCTAGTCGGATACTGGCATTGTTCGACGGAGAAAACACCACCATTCCACGTGACGGCATCTCCACGACCAAACCCATCCATTTTCAATGGCCGTCGTCCAGCCTTTGTCGCTTGCCGTCCACCTAAAGTTAACGCGACCGTCGAATTTCTTTTGTTGATTCCGACGAGTTCCGATGCCGATGGAACTCCCTAGCACCACCATCAGATTCGTTGACACTTATACATTAAAAGCCCTATGATTCCAACTTCAATTGGCCATTGATCATCGCTGCCGCTAGCACTTACCAGTCTCTTCGTGCGACAGGGGTGTTTTAGAAATATTTCAAACCTTAAGGGAGTATTATAGGGGTATTTTTGATGAATTTCAAACCTTTATGGACTAAAAAAATTTTATAGAATACGGTCCAACCGACCGGTCAAATAAAAAACCGGGCCCTTGAACGGGTCATAGTTCGGTCCAGTTTTCGAAACATTGGTTATGCTAACTCGGCGGGTCAAGTTTTGCCTTGTTTGCTTGAGTTTGCACTAGGGTCATGTGTGCTCAATGCATGGTCTTTCCACTCTGAATAACTTATATCTCCCGCTTGCTCCATGTAAGGCTCTCAATATGTTATGTCTAGAAAAGTAGATCTGACGCAAAACCCTGTCAGCACAAGTGGTCAGATCTTAGGTAAGTCCAGGTGCAGCCACGTCGCGCTCTGACGCAAGAGGTGTGCTCCTACCAATCTAGTAGGTGCTCGTCAGGCTGGTGAAAGGCTGGAGGTAATCCACGTGTCCAATCCCTGTGAGAATCAAGTAAATTACTCGGGCAGGTGAATAACGGGGCACAAGGAAGGATTTGAACAGAAATCTGACCCGCACTTCCTGATTTAGTAATCATTACCCCAATCCATCCCACTATAAATAGAGCGCTCCTCTCCCATTCATGGGATTAGCTAATTTTCTCTCTGTAATAGCTTACTTATTTTCTCTTTCTAATCACTTGTAAGTCAGCTCGCTGAACGCGACCTGATCTCAATATATTAATACAATATCAGTGGACGTAGGAGTCGCTTGTTTAAGCATCCGAACCACTTTAAACATTGTTCTCCATCTTTTATCCATTCTCATACCCCCATTCGCATATGTTCTCTGGGTCAGCTTAGCATTTCACACGTGTGTTTAGTTGGTGTCAAAATCACGCATCAACAGTTTGGCGCCAAAAGGAATGTCTGATTTAGTATTCGTCCTTCATCAAGAGAATCTTTAACTAATCAGTCCTACAACAGCAAATGGCTCGAAATCTGAGCGAACCAACCATGGTAATGAGGAGATCCCTTAGGTACAAGAGGACACTTCTTCCGAAGTGCCCCCAGTCCCACAAGATCTCGTGGGGCATATTCCTTTAAGCTCACGGCTTGACCTAGCTGTCATGAGCTACCTGGAGAGATTCAACAATACTCTCCAAACGGTCAACCAAAGGTTGGACCGTTTGGATCGGGTTGCACCACCCGAATCAAATGAGGCAGTACCATTGCCTAAAATGCCTATAGGTCGCATGAACGCATGGAAAAGGGCGACAGCCTGTGCCGCGCGTCAAAGGAATGGAAAACAGGTGGCGAACAACCGGCCTAAGGGACCTGAGGGACCAGTAAACACCGACCGCACCCCGGGTAGAATACTCGTAGCGCAAAGACTCGATGACAAGTCATATCCCAAGCTGTCCCATGCCACATCGTGTGAGCACTTCCACAAAAATGCGAGGCGGGGCGATTCCCATCACCGCCAGAATGACGACCTTGATCGTCATCGCGTGGGAAGTTCCTATCATCCCGCGGGTCAGTTCGTACCATCGTGGAGGTCGGGAAGGTTCCCCAGACCATTCATCGCCATCACACGACTCTAGCCAGTGTGTGTCAAGAACTGTCGGAACTGCCAGTCGAGGCGAGGAGGAATCTGACCTTCGGACTTTCCTCAATCGCAATTGCGAGGGTCGAACCTGCATGGGGGAAAGCAATCCCCAGATGGCTCCGCTGCCTTAGATCGAGGAGCTACAGCGAGCTCTGGGACAGCTAAAAGCTCAATAAAATGAGCAAAGATAGGTCGCAGAAGCGTCTCCCTTTTCTCCTGCTGTGTTAGCCGCCCCTCTCCCGTCCAGATTCAAAATGCCCGATATGCGGGTGTTCGATGGAAATTCTAATCCGTAGGATCATTTATACGAATTCAACGACCGGATAAAACTTCATCAAGTTTTTGATTTGGCAAAATGCTGATGCTTGGCAGTGACTCTTATGTCTCATGCCAAGCGATGGTTCAGGTCGTTCCCGATGGGATCAATCAGCTCATGGAATCAGATGAGCTCGACATTCTTAAGCCACTTCCAAGCAAATAGGAAGTTCTCAATGTCTTTGCGCTACCTCAGCAACATAAGACAAGAGAGGGATGGATCCCTCAAATCTTACATCGATAGGTTTCACAGAAAGCTCCATAAAGTAGCTCACGCTCCCAAAGAGTCCGTTCGGACTCTCATCATAGCGGGAGTTCGTCCACACACAGACCTGTGGAAGGAGCTGCAATCAAAGGATGATGTTTCCCTCACTCGCTTTTACAACGTTACAGAGAAATACCTCTGTATTGAGAGCTCCGTGGCAGCGCTCCACCACCACGACCCCGACAATTCTGGCAATGCACCAGGTCGAGGGGAAAATAGGAGAGTTGATCACAGATGGGCTAATGATGATCAACGAAAAGGAAAGAAACCTCGGTTCGAGCCCAAGAAGTCTTATGCTCTAGTTCCTCGTCATGATCGCGACAGGACTTAGTATACCTTTTTGAATGTATTTGTTTCGGCCATTCTTGATAAATCAGAAGAGGTCGGTCTGCTCTGAGAGCCTGAGCCCATGAAAGGTACCTCCTCATTTAGAAACAGTAAAAAATACTATCGTTATCATAGGGACAATGGGCATCACACCGATGAGTGCTGAGCTCTGAAGCAGGCAATCGAAAATCTTATCAAGCAAGGGCATTTCAAAGAGTATGTTGATGACTCTGCTCCCATAAGGGAGAAAAATCAAGAGGAACCGAGTAAGAAGCGCCATGATCGCAAGGGTGTCTGTAGCATGGGGATAATCTTTGGGGGATCGCACCTCGAAGGAAACTCACAAGGTGCCCAAAAAAGATATGCTCATGCAGCCCATCACGACCCCATCAATGTGATGAACACGACGTAGCGACCACCAAAGGTTCGCAGGGAGGAGGAAATCACCTTCTCTGAAAGGACACAATCCAATTGTATCAACCCCATGATGATGCTCTCGTCATCACGCCTCAAATAGGGCTCTTTGACGTCCACAGATTGTTGGTGGACAACAAAAGTGCTGTGGACATCCTGTTCTAGCCAGCTTTTGAGAGAATGAAATTGGATGAGGCCGACCTGAAGCCCACCCCGATCCCCCTATATGGTTTTATAGGGGATCATCTGATCCCCAAAGGAACGATCTCACTTCCAGTCATGTTGGGTGACTCTGACGAGGTGACCAAAATAACTGAATTCTTAGTAGTGGATTGCCCATCCGCTTTCAATGGCATTTTAGGGCGACCTCTACTGATGAACTTCAAAGCAGTCATTTCGATCTACCATCTCAAGATGAAGTTCCCCACCCTAACGGTGATAGGGGAAGTAAGCAGATCTCAGCGCATATCTCGCGACTACTATATGAAGGTAGTGCAGATGACGTGCAAAGGGAAAGGCATCTCACATGGCATTCCCAAACAGGCAATGGCGATTAGTCAGATCGAACCACAGCCTGGCTTAACCGAGGAAATATGGATCCTCATACCCAGGAATGCCCTACCAATGGGCCAGTTAAGGATCTAACATAAGTTTCAAACGACTAGAGCGAGCCGAGCAGAGTGTTGAGCATTGGGAGCAATCTCAACCCCCAGCTCGCTAACGACTTGATTTGCTTCCTCAAAGAAAGTATTGATGTGTTCGCATGGACGCATGCCAATATGGTCAGGATCAGCTCAGACATCATTTGCCATGCTTTGAACATCGATAGTGAGGCCAAACCGGTTTGCCAAAAAAGAAGGGTGATGGATCCAGAGCAGTATGCTATCTTGAAAATCGAGGTAGATAACCTCCTTCAGAATTGGTCCATCCGAGAAGCGCTTTACCCGAGCTGAGTTGCCAACCCAGTTCTAGTAAAGAAGCCTAATGGCAAGTGGTGGATCTGTGTTGACTTCACCGACCTCAACAAAGCCTGACCAAAAGACAACTTTCCTTTATCCAAGATCGACCAACTCGTTGATGCCACCTCTGGGCATGAGCTGCTGAGTTTTATGGATGCATACTCAGGATACAATCAAATTCCAATGTATGTGCCGGACGAAGAGCATACCTCCTTTGTAATAGATCGGGGGTTGTATTGCTATAGGGTTATGCCCTTCGGCCTAAAGAATGCTGGTGCAACTTACCAGCAGCTGGTTAACCGAATATTTTTCGAGCAAATCGGGAAGTCGATGGAAGTCTATGTTGATGACATGCTAGTCAAGTCACATGTGGCTTCAAATCACATAGCACATTTCGCTGAGATGTTCGACATCCTCTGGGAATACAGAATGAAACTCAATCCTTTCAAATGCTCATTCGGAGTATCCTCAGGAAAATTCCTAGGGTACATGATTAACTAGCGAGGAATAGAGATCAACCTCGAGAAAATTCAAGCTCTTCTCGACATGAAAAGCCCGACCAACCGAAAATAGGTTCAAAGCCTTAATGGGCAAATAACGGCTCTTAGTTGGTTCATATCGAGAACAACAGATCGTAGCTTGCCATTCTTCAACATTCTTAGGGCCAATAAGAAGTTTGAGTGGACTCCCGAGTGCGAACAGGCATTTCAGAGCATTAAAGAGCACCTCGGAAAACCACTTCTTCTATCCAAGCCTCTCCCGCAAGAAATCCTGCTCCTGTATTTGTACGTCTCTTAGTACATGGTCAGTGCAACATTATTTCGGGAGGAGAGCAAAGTTCAATGGCTAGTGTATTACGTGAGCAAGCGTCTGCTGGATGCCGAGATGCAATATCCAGAAATGAAGCGATTAGCTTATGCCCTGTTGATCGCTTCCTGAAAGTTGCGACCTTACTTCCACGCCCATATAATCCATGTAATGACAAGTTACCTGCTCAGACAGGTCCTCCAGAAACCAGAGGCATCGGGTAAATTGCTCAAATGGGCCATGGAACTAAGTCAGTTCGATCTGCAATATAGACCGAAAGCAACTGTCAAATGATAGGCTATTGTTGATTTCATTTCAGAATTCTCATATCATCCGACTAAGGAATTCGAGCAACAAGCCAGCGAAGTCAGCTAGGAAACTATTCAGAATATGTCAACCTGGAGCTTATACGTCGATGGATCATCGAACAGGAAGAGGGTCGGGGTAGGTCTTCTCCTCTTAAGTCCCTAAGGGACTCGTATTCAAGGCATCCTCCGGTTTGGGTTTAAAGCGACCAATAATGAGGCTGAGGATGAAGCTTTGCTTGCTAGGTTGCGGTTGGCCAGAGAAATGGGATCAACCACGATCAACATCCACAGAGACTCCATGCTAGTTGTCAACCAGATTTTGGGGGAATATTAGGCCAAGGAAGAAAATATGATTAGCTATTTGAAGAAAGCTAAGGCCGCACTCGAGCCGTTCAAGCACTTCACGATCACACAGATTCCTAGATATAACAATTCTGTGGTAGATGCCTTGGCAAAGATAGCCTCATCGCTAGACTCAGATGCACCAAAAAGTATTCCTGTTTGGTTCATAGAGGCTCCCAGTGTCAGCTCGATCGAACAGGCCATGAATACAGCATAATCAGTTTCCTAGATGACCCTTATCATTTAGTATCTCCGAGATGGGATCTTGCCCAACGACAAGGTCGAAGCAAGGACCCTGCGAACAAGAGCTGCTTGTTACACACTAATAAGAGGCCAGCTATACAGGTGAGGGTTTAGCGCCCCTTTCTCCAATGTGTAACCGGCGAAGAAGCAGACTACACCATGCGAGAGATACATGAAGGGATGTACGATAATCACATGGCCGCACGATCTCTCGCCAACAAAGTTGTTCATCAAGTATATTACTGGCCCTTGATCTAGGAAGACACCTACAACTTTGTCAAAAAGTGTGACAAATGCCAATGGTTCGCGAATGTAGACGTAAAAATCTACCTATACGGAAGGGGGGTTTGATCTCATGAGGATGAGGCCACTAGTGATCTGCTGTACCTGCACACATAGAGAAACACACGTGTGAAGCGAATGGGAAACACTGGGGTAGTGTTTGTTGTAGGCACTCTGACGCTCAAGTCAGCAAGGCTGAAAGGCTAATATATTGAGGGCTAGGGAGTAAAAGGTTACCGGAAGTCTAGTCAGGGACTGTGACTACGGTGGTGAAGTGAAGCTCTCAAGTAGGAGCTTCGGGTGTGAAGTTGTAATGTAGTATCCTTTGTGAGAGGGCTGGCCTCTGCTTATATAGTGACTGTCTGGTCTCCCAATCCTGGTAGAAGTAGGAGTCCTAGTATGACTCTACTGCAAACCCTAGAAGAATTAGGGTCGTGGTAAGCTATCTTACCAGTGTCCAAATAGGAAGGTGATTTTGATTAAGAAAGTAACTTCGAGCAGGAAAGTGATCAGGAATAGGAAGGTGATCTTGAACGGGAGATTGATCAGGAGTAGGAAAGTATTCTGAGGGGGCCGTGGGATCTGGATTCGCCCATGGACTTTAGGAAATGGACTGGGATTAGGAGGCTCATGCCCACGTGGGTTGGACCGGCTATATCTTGTACCGAATGGGCCTAATCCGGCTGGGTGATATCGGGATTGGGCCTGGCTTTTTCTTCAGTGTCGGGTCCGTTTTCCTATTTGGACCAAGGATGATTTTTGGCCCTAATAGTTTGCCGCCGACTCTCTGAGTTAAGAGTTTCTTAAGTCAGAGAGTAGGAAGCGATTGATGGGCGCCTGGTCATCCTTCTGGGAGGACCAATTGTTGGTGTAGCTGATCCTGCAGGTGATTTTTGTCTCGGGGTCGTTGGGTATCTATTGCCGATCCAGACTATGCCATAATTTGAGTGCTCTGCTCGATCAGTGTGAAGGGCCGAAAGAACAGACAACGAGACTTTGGAGGCTCATAAGCTCGTTCGATACGTCCTGCCGATTGGAGAGGTGAGGTGTTTCTATTGCCGAGGTATCCGCTCGGCGGGCTGGGTCGAATGAACATGAGTGTTAAACTGGTGCTTGCTCGGTCGGGGTGTTCGAGCGATCGAATGAAAGAAATACACGAGCTTTAACAATTGGCTATCGGTTCGTCTGCTCCAGAAGTACGAAGGGGTTGTGCCGATACCTTTTTACCCACAGAGATTGGGTCAGGCTGTTCCTAGGCTGTTCGACTGGTCTGGAGGTTTGTCTGGACACGTGAATCTTGGGCTCCTATTAGGTACTAATCTGGCGGTTGCGAGCCGGCTCGGTCGGGGAGGTAGGGCGATTGGAACTGATCGTGTAGATTCCTAGGTGCCGTGGATGCTTGCCACGTGTTCGGCAAATATCAAATCCTGGTTTTCGAGGCGGGAAAACGAAAAAGCGTTCTGACTCATAGCCAATCGAGGGCTACCATGTGTTTTAGCCTCTCAGTTTTTCTTTTAAAAAGGAGTGAACAAGCCGTTCATCTCCCATTTGCAGTTTCCTCCGTTTTTCTTCAGAAAATTTTTTTTCTTCTTCATCTTCGATTTTATTTTCGCGTCGACAGCTTCTCTCTGTAGACTTCGGCTTTTTCACGGTAAACATTCTTCTTTCATGGCGTCTTTTTGTTTCTTCTTTGCGTTTGTTTTGGAAGAATAGGGTGAAGTTTTTAAGTTTTGGATATTTTTGACATGTTCTGAGGAGTTTGGAGTATAGATTTTTAGAATAGGCGTGAATTTTGGTATTCCTGGTGGTTTTCCGGCAAGCTGGATGGTTTTTTTGGTGTTTTTCTGGGTGTTTTGGATGGAATTTGGGAAGGCAAAGTCTAATTAAGTGTGAGTTCGTTCGGTCGGTCTGCCTGACCGAACAGGGTGCCGTCTTTGAGTTGTAGGGGAGTTAGGTCGTCCAGTCCATCCAACCGAGTGGAGAGGGGTGTGCGGAGTGGAGTGAAGAGGAGGTCGATCGTCCAGACCAAGCGGGTGATTGAGTTGCTTGATCGGTGAGCAAGGGCGATTAGAATTTAAGTTGACTTTGAGCACCAGTCGGTCGCCCAGGGCGAGCGGGGGGATATTTTGATCAGGGATTGGCTAGGTCGGTCACCCAGGGTGAGCCAAGGAAGGCTAGAATCAAGAGCCGGGTCGATCGATCGGAAGGGTCGACCAAGGTTTAGGTTAAACTATTTTCGGGTAGGTAGACCGGTACTGAGGGATGAGTGACAACTCTGTTTCTTATCTTGATCGGTCGGTGTCTCGGGTCGGGTGGTTGACATTTAGCATTTTTGGCAGTTAGGAGCGAGGCTTGGGTCGATCAGTCGGGTTGGGTGATCAAGCCAACATGTCAGATTCTGAATCGGCTAGTTCGAGCGGGATTGGGGCAGACCGAGGGGATGATTATGAGCGTGCCCCGACTATAGTGATGATGCCTGAGGGAGATGTTCCAGTGGGCGTGCCGACTGGAGTTAGTATAGCCGTTCCAAGGTCGAGTGAGGCTGGGCCGAATGGCTTAGGCAGGCATGTGAGAAGTGAGAAAGACTCCGAAAGAGTTGATAGTCAATCTTCTTCCGGAAGTGGCTCTAAGGAAAAGCCGAGCCAACAAGGCAGCGGGATTTTGACTAGAGATTATCCGTCCGTGCTAGCAGGCTGAGGGGTCAGGCTATTTTTGGGGAGAGAGGTCAGGGCAAGGTCCCGATCGGCTGGCGAGCTACTGGTGAGAACTTAGTTGTTTCTTTCGTACTTTTGATTACTAAATCTTGATTGTGTTTTTTGTTTGCAGAGCTTGAGTTCAATCGGGCTGGGCAGAGCAGAGACAGGTTGGACGTAGCGACCCAGAGAGTGTTGGCCATCCCATTAGAGTAGAGGGATTGGCGAGTAGTGCTAGCAGAGTCCAACCTGAGGACCAGCATTCTTTGGGCTGAAGTAGAGGCGACACAGAGAGGTACTCCCTTCCCCTCGCTGAAGCAGACTTGGGATGTGCTTCTAAGTCGATACTGCAACCATATCATTTTTGGTGAGTCCGGGCTGAACCCAGTAACCATTGGAGAGTTTGCACTTGCAGAGTCGCTGATGAAGAAGTTGACCGTCTCGAGCGCGAGCGAATCTATCGCCCGATGCCGCGAGAAGAGGAGGAGGGAGTCTTTAGCTTGGGAAGACAAGGGAGCAGACGATGTGCTAGTGATGCCACCGAGTCAGCAGCCGCATAGTCAGCAGCCTGCAGCTGGAGCCGGGTCGTCCTAGACCGTGGTTGTGGATGAAGAGGCCGAGATGATTACCATCACGCTTCCAGCCAATGCGTCGACTTACTCTGATACGACTACCATGAGTAAGTTGGCCAACTCATTTTTGTTCCCGGTGGACGAGGCGCGTCTTAACCAGATGGGTGCAGTTGCTGCAGCTGATTGGGGGGTAGCCCGCACCGTTCAGGTATTACAATAGTGTTTGATAATTTTTGTTTTTGAGTCTCATTCTGATTGTAATGTTTTGTTGTGCAGGTACTCACTAGTAGTCTTCACTTGAGGAAGTCTGTCGTGGTGCAAGAGAAACGTATACAGGATGTATCCAAGGCCAACTACAGCCTGCGCTAGAAAGAGGTGGCAGCCTGGAAGGCCTAGCAAGAGTTTCAGTAGCGTCTGAGGGATAGTGAGCATGAGGTCGAGAGATTGAGGCGTGAGTTGGCCGAGAGAACAGCAGAGGTCGAATCTCTCAGGGAATAGTGCATCTCCATTGCTGATGATGCTATCATTAAGGCCCGAGGTGAGCTCATGCTGGAGTTCAAGGAAGGACGGACCTCTCATTGGGATTCGGATGAAGACATCCTGCTCATGCAGGAGTTGCTGGAAGAAGGAAGTGGTCATCCTGGTAGGTAGGACGACGAGCAGGTGCCTGACCTCAGCCAGCCGAGGCCATCGGGTGTTGATGATGTAGGCGGCCAGGCTGCTGGGCCGAGCGCTAGCAGTGCAAACATGGTGACCAATTTGGCGATGAAGGATGAGGCTCGTGCTAAGGATACTTAGCGTTTTTCTTTATTTATGTATTTTGGGGCCTGCGATGCCCTTTTGTCTGGCGTGTGTGCCATTTTTGTATTCTGAACTGGGCCGTTTGATGCTATATGTATAACATTTGACCATTTTGACTTCTGGTGTTGTCTCCTTGGATGAATGAAATGTTCGTTGTTTCTTTATTTGTAGGTACACTACGTCGTGTATGTTACTTTAGAGTGGGCCAATGGTTAAGGCATGTAGGCCTTATGTTGGGTTGGGTTGGGTTGGGTTGGTACTTTGTTTGTCAATGGTGTATAGACCATTCATTTGGTCTGGTCGACCGAGTGTGCATTCCCTTGGATGAACAAAGTTAAACTATAGTTCTTGGGTCGGATCAGGCCGACTGGGTGGTGTGAATCATAAGTCATGCTGAGTTTCGTAGACGGAGTGGGGCCAATACTAAGGTGCAACTCGCGAATCGGGTAGGGCCGATTGGAGGATGTCATTGTGAATCGAACAGGATTGATTCAATGGTGCACGTACGTTTATCAGGCAGGGCCGATTTGAAGGCGTTAGTACGTTTATCGACAGGGCCGATCTGAAGGTGTCCTCGTGAATCAAGCACGGTCGATTCGAAGGTGTACGTACGTTTATCGAGTAGGGCCGATTTGAAGGCATTAGTATATTTATTGGCAGGGCCGATCTGAAGGTGTCCTCGTGAATCGAGTATGGTTGATTTGAATGTATACATACGTTTATTGGGCAGGGCCGATTTGAAGGTGTTAGTACGTTTATCAGTAGGGCCGATCTGAAGGGGTCCTCGTGAATCGAGCATGGTCGATTCGAAGGTGTACGTACGTTTATCGGGCAGGGTCGATTTGAAGGCATTAGTAATTCATCGACCGGGGTCGGTTTGGAAGACAAAAATTTATGAATAGTACTCCATTAAATTTCTGGCCATGAGGCCGACTGTCTAAGAGGAGGTGGATAGGCCCACTCATCCTTTTTAAAATGAAAAATAAAGAAAAACAAAGTTCACCTAATAGTAGTAGCGTTTGAGGTGAATGGCATTCTAACTGTTGTTGATGTCTTTGCCTTCGGGGGTCTGGAGTTTGTAGGCGCCCTTCCCTGCTGTTTTGATTATCTTGTAGGGGCTTTCCTAGGTGAGACCGAGTTTGCCAGAGTTGATCTCCTTGGTGTTTTGGAATACCCTGTGGAGGACCTAGTCGCTTATCTTGAAAGTACGGATCCTTACATTGCAGTTATAATGTCGGGCGGCCTGTTGCTGATAAACTGCGTTGCAGATGCTAGCCCGTTCCCGTAGCTCATCCACGATGTCTAGGTTCTGGCAAAGGTTGTGACTGTTTGATTCCTCGTCCGCCCATTGGAGCCTAGTGGACGGAACTGATACTTCAGCTGGGATGGCTGCTTTAGAACCGTATGTGAAGGAGAATGGGGTTTCGCCCATTGATGATCGAGCCGTGGTTCGGTACGACTAGAGGACTCCGGGTAGCTCATCTGCCCATGCGCCTTTGGCTTTTTGTAGTCGATTCTTCAATGTCTGAATGATGGTCTTGTTTGATGACTCGACCTGGCCGTTAGACTAGGGGTTGCAGGTAGTTGAGAAACTTAGTTTGATTCCCCATTTGTCACAATAATCCCTGAAGCCTGAGCTAATGAACTGGGATCCATTATCAGTGACGATCTCCTTCAGTATCCCGAACCTACAGATGACATTCTTCCAGATGAAGGCCTTTACCTCTTGATCTCTGACTTGTGCGAAGGCTTCGGCTTCGATCCACTTGGTAAAGTAGTTTGTTACAGCCAACATGAAGACTCATTGCCCGAGTGCAGTAGGTAGCTTTCCCACGATGTCCATTCCCCACTTCATGAATGGCCAAGGTGTGAAGATGGAATGGAGTCGCTCTGGTGGGAGGTGTGAGACATGGGCAAACCTCTGACAACTGTCGTACTTCTTCACGTAAGGGTCGAATCGGTGCGTATGGTCAGCCAGTAATATCCAGCGGTGATCATCTGGTGTGCAAGACTGCGGCCCCCTGCGTGGTTCCCGCATTCGCCTTCATGGAGTTCGGCTAGAACGCTTTGGGCTTCTTCTGGGCTTACGCATTTGAGATAAGGGCCTGAGAATGACTTTCTGAGGAGTTGGCCCTCATGTATGGTGAATCTGGCGGCTTTTGCTTTCAGTCAGCGTGCTTCATTCTTGTCAGCCGGGAGTTCATCATTTTCCAGGTACCTTACTACCGGAGTCATCCAGCAGTTGGCTTGTTCAATGCTCATGGCTTCTGTGGGAGACTTGTTTGGTGGTTGTTCCTTCCAATTGGCTGGCCACTGCATGAATAAGAGAGGAATGGATGACTGGGAGGAACATGGGAGTGCCAAGCCAAGGTTGGCGAGGGCGTCGGCATGGTAGTTCTCAGCTCCGGGGATCTGTACGATGGAGAACTCTTCAAATTGGGCCTGCAGCTCTTTGACCATGCTTAAATAGGATGTCATCTTTGAGTCGCGTGCTTGATACGTGCCTTGTAGTTGATTGACTACGAGTTGCGGACTTCACTTCTAGTCTCTTGGCTCCAATTTCTCTGGCCAAGGAAAGTACGGCTAGAAAGGCTTTATATTTGGCCTCGTTATTCGTGCACTTGAACCCACACCGGATTGCTCGTTGGACGATGTCTCCCTCTGGTGCGATTAGTATTATTCCGAGTCCACTTCCATTGACATTACTCGATCCATCTACTAGGAGAGACCACTTTGAGGGTGGTGCACCGTTCATGCATATTAACTCTCTTTTAGCCTGAGTGGTGGTGCTCGGTGTGAAGTCAGCAATGAAGTCTGCTAGTGCCTGGGATTTGACGGCGGTGCGGGATTGGTAGGCTATGTCGAACTCACTGAGCTCTACTGTCCATTGCATGAGTCGGCTTGATAGTTCTGGTTTGTACAGTATCTTTTTGAGCGGGAAGGAGGTGATTACAACAATGGAGTGGCACTAAAAGTACGGCTTGAGCTTCCTGGATGCGTGGATGAGGGTGAGGGCCAGTTTCTCTAGTTGACTGTACCGAGTTTCTGCTTCGAGGAGCGACTTGCTCACATAGTCTACCGGTAACTGCTTTGATTCTTCTTCTCGAACTAGCATTGCTGAGATGGCTCTCTCTGAGACTGCTAGGTAAGAGTAGAGCTTCTCCCTATCCACAGGTTTGGAAAGAAGCGGGGGCGTGGTCAGATACCTCTTCAGCTGTTATAGGGCTTCTTCGTAGGAGGGGCTCTAGTCAAACTTCTTGGACTTCTTGAGGGCATGGAAGAATAGGTGGCACTTATCATCCGATCTAGAGATGAAGCGGCTCAGGGCGGCCACTCGTCTTGCAAGGTGCTAGACATCTTTGATGCAAGTCGGGGATGGTATGTTGAGGATCGCTCTGATCTGGTCGGGGTTAGCTTCTATCCCTCGCTGAGTAACCATATAGCCCAAGAATTTACCCAATGAGACGCCGAATGAGCACTTGGCTGGATTCAGCTTCATGTTGTACTTCTGGAGGATGGCGAATGCCTGGCTAAGGTGGTCAAGGTGTTGTTCAGCAATCAGGGACCTGACGAGCATGTCATCGATGTAAACCTCCATAGTCTCTCCTAAGTAGTTGGAGAACATCTTGTTGACTAGCCGTTGGTAGGTGGCCTTGGCGTTCTTCAGTCCGAACGGCATTACTTTGTAGCAGTAGGTTCCCCTTTCTGTGATGAAGGTTGTCTTCTCTTGGTCATCCGGATGCATCAAGATCTGGTTATATCTCGAGAAGGCGTCCATGAAACTAAGGAGTTCGTGCCCTGTGGTCGCATCTACCATCATGTCAATATGTAGGAGTGGGAAAGAATCCTTGAGGCAGGCTTTGTTCAAGTCAGTGAAGTCAATGCAGACTCTCCACTTCCCGTTCTTTTTCTTTACGACCACGACGTTTGCTAGCCATTCGGGGTAGTGGACCTCTCTGATCATATCGTTGCTCAGGAGCTTTTTAATCTCTTCATTGATGATCCGGTTTCGCTCAGGTGCGAATTTCCTCCTCTCCTGCTTCACAGGTGGGTGATCCGGATCTGCCTTGAGCTGGTGGACCATTGCATCTGGACTGATTCCGATCATGTCGGCGTGGGACCAGGCAAAGCAGTCTTCGTTCTGTTTGAGAAATTCTATCAACTTCTCCCTTGTATCAAGTTCGAGGCGGGAACCTATATGTGTCTTTCTCTCGGGGTCGTCCGAATGTATTTGCACTTCATCCAACTCCTCAATGGTCAGTTGGTCAGGCTCGGTCCGAGGGGTTGGATGACACTGTAATTGCTATGAAGAGTTTCCTTTGCTCTTGAAGGCGTTCTTGTAGCAGTCTTTGGAAGCTTGGGCGTCGCCCTTGATCTCTTGTACCCCCACTTGGTTGGAAACCTGATCGTCTGGTGGAAGGTAGATGGGACTGCCCACATGTCGTGAATCTAAGGCCGGCCCAAAATGACGTTGTAGGGAGATGGGCAATCGATCACCAGGAAGATGGTCTGTTTGTTCACTCTGCCGACGTAGAAGGGAAGGACTATCTCTCCAATAGCATATTTCTGCTTCGAGCTAAACCCCACTAGCAGTGTCGGCCGCCTGTTGATGTTTGCTTCTTTTAGTCCCATTGGTTTTACTGCTTCGAGGAATAGGATGTTTGCTGACGAACCTCCATCTACGAACACCCTTTTTACTAGGATGTTGGCAATCTGTAGGGATACGACTAAAGCATCATGATGAGGAGTGGCCAGGGTGACCGGTTCGTCATCTTCAAACTGAATTACCTGATGAGAGTGTGATCGCAAGACCGGATGGATGGATTGGACTTTATGGTGGTGGTTGGCTCTAGCATACCGCTTGGCCGATGAGTAACTTACCCCACTGATCTCTGATCCTCTGGAGATGAGCGAACAAAAACCTTTCGGTATGGGTTCCCACAGAGGGGTGACGGTTCTTTGGAGCTTTTCTGGCTAATGGTGTTCTTCCCTTTATCAGTAATCAGATCACGGAGATGTCCCCTTCTCAGAAGTGCGGCAACCTCGAGTCGTAAGGCAATACAGTCTGTGGTATTGTGTCCATGGTCGTTATGGAACTCGCACCATTTGGTTGTGTCTCTCCTTGCCTCGAGATGGAGCTTGCCAGGCCACTTGACGGTGGATCCCAATCCTTTCATTATTGCTACGACCTGGGTTGGTTCGACGTTGAGGTTGTATTCTGGTATTTTGGGTTGGTTCGATCCAAACTATCTGTTATCATTTCTCGAGGGTTGGCGATCATAAGGCTTCCTAACTCTACCCATATTGCGTGCTGGAGGGTGGTAGCGGTGCTCTACCGATCCAGGCTCTGGCTTCTTGTCGCTCCGCCTTGGTTCATATCTGGAGTGAATCGTTTGGTTTATCTCATCCTCCTCCCACCTTATTTGGATCACTGCCCGGGCCAGGGCATCTTCCATTGTTGTGCATCCCAGCTTTGTAAGTTCTTAGTATAGCTCTCCGTCCGGGAGGAGACCCTTCCTGAAGGCATCTACGGCTGTCTCAGGGTTGTATGTTGGGATGGAAATCTTCTCTCTGTTATACCTGCTATCATATTCTCTTAATGGCTCGCCCCTTCTCTGATATACTTTGTACAAGTAGGTTGACAGCTTCTCGAGTTTCTTGCTGCTGGTGAATTGTTCCACAAACGTGTCGGTGAGTTGAGCGAACGAATCAATGGATCATTTTGGGAGGTTCGTGTACCATTGTAGTGCTGGGCCGGATAAGCTCGAATAGAAACTTTTACACATGCAGGCTTCCCTAAGCAGTCAGGGTATCGAGACGATGAACATCCGCTGCTTGTATGAGGCTATGTGATCGTTCGGATCGGTTGTGCTGTCGTACATTTTCATGTTGGGGATAGTGAACTTTTGAGGCAAGTCGGCTAGGGCGATCTCGTCCACGAAGGGTGAATTCGCGTAACAATGGGGCCTACTCTTCTTGGTTGAGACCGGCATTCTTGGAATGCGTCACATCACTGCTTCCACATCGGCCAATCTCTTGGCTAGTACCTATTCCATAGGAGAAGGGGACACCATCAGGTCATCCCATATGACCGGGTCGACCTTTGCATTTATCTTTAGTACATTCCGTTGGGTCATCCCTCTTGGGGTAGTCTGACGAGTCCCTTCGTGCGTTCCTTGGTAGCATAGATCTTCAGTCATTCCTTCCGGTTGGATGACTCCCATGGTAACTGTTCTGGTGTTTCGCCCTACATGGATGGTCAGGGGAGTCCTCCGATAGTCATTCGGTTGATCAGGATGGATGGGCTCGGGTGCTATTGGTTTAGTTTGGCCATTCATCCCGCGAGGATGAGCCAAGCCGAGTATGCGTTGGGATGGTTAGATTGAGTTGGTCTTGTGGATGAGGGCTCTCTGCCACGGGATCGTCTTGGTCTTGATGCTGGGATGAATCGACTGATTGGTGTTCTATAGGCATATCTTTATCTCTATGAATTAGGACCAAATTGTCTACCGCAGATGGGTTTAAGGGACGCGGCCTTTTGCCAGAGGTCGAGGGTCGGGGCTCCGGCGTAAGGAGAGGTTGCATGGGCGGAACAGGGGTGCGAAACCGATTGAGGGGTGTTTGGCTGGGAAGGAACTCTAGGTCATAGAATTGACTCACCTTCTCTTTAAGGGATTGGTTTTCTGACCTGACGGACGCGTTTTCCGTCCGGATCGCATTGTTCTCAGCTTCCAATGCAGCCACCTTATCCAAGTTCTGGTGCATGAGAGTGGTTAGAGCTTCTAGTTTGGCCTCGAGGCCGGGATTAGCGTTATCGGAGTTGTCAGCCATGGAATGTTCCTCCACGTAGCAAGGTTTGTCGAGCGGAATGATTGCTAGAGGCCTCACGGTGGGCGCCAAACTGTAGACGTAAAAATCTACCTGTACGGAAGGGGGGTTTGATCCCGTGAGGATGAGGCCACTAGTGATCTGCTGTACCTGCACACGTAGAGAAACGTACACGTGAAGCGAACGGGAAACATCAGGGTGGTGTTTGCTGTAGACACTCCGACGCTCAAGTCAACAAGGCTGAAAGGCTAATATAGTGAGGGCTAGGGAGTAAAAGGTTACCGGAAGTCTAGTCGGGGACTGTAACTATGGCGGTGAAGTGAAGCTCTCAAGTAGGAGCTTTGGGTGTGAAGGTGTAATATAGTGTCCTTTGTGAGAGGGCTGGCCTCTGCTTATATAGTGACTGTCTGGTCTCCCTGGTAAAAGTAGGAGTCCTAGTATGACTCTGATGCAAATCCTAGAAGAATTAGGGTCGTGGTAAGCTGTCTTACCAGTGTCCGAATAGGAAGGTGATTCTGATTAGGAGAGTAACTTCGAGCAGGAAAGTGATCAGGAATAAGAAGGTGATCAGGAATAGGAAAGTGATCTTGAACGGGAGATTGATCAGGAGTAGGAAAGTATTCTGAGGGGGCCGTGGGCTTTGGATTCGCCCATGGACTTTAGGAAATGGACTGGGATTAGGAGGCTCGTGCCCACGTGGGTTAGACCGGCTATATCTTGTACCGACTGGGCCTAATCCGGTTGGGTGATATCGGGATTGGGCCTGGCTTTTTCTTCAGTGTTGGGCCCGTTTTCCTATTTGGACTAAGGACAATTTTTGGCCTTAACAACGAACATACCGCGAGCTCCTTCCCACCAGCTGATAACCATGACTAGCCTCTGGCCATTCTCCATATGGGGAATCGATCTCATTTGTCCTATGCTAGTAGCTAGAGGAGCAGTTAACTATGCAGTGGTCGCGGTAGACTACTTCACCGAGTGGGTCGAAGCAGAGCCATTAGCCATGATCACCACCAAAAAGCTCAAGGACTTTATCCTCAAAAACATTGTGTGCCGCTACGGGATTCCTTATACCCTCATATCTGACAATAGGAAGCAGTTCGATAATGAAGAATTCAAGCAGTTTTGCGACGAGCTAGGTATTCACAAAAAGTTTGCCTCAGTCGTAAGACCGCAAGCAAATGGTCAAGTTGAAGCTGTCAACAAAACCATCAAGCATACTTTGAAGGCCAAACTTGGCGCAGCCAAGGGAAATTGGGCTGACAACCTTGCTGAAGTCCTATGGGCATACAGGACAACTCCGAGAACCTTTACCTCAGAAACCCCTTTTTCGCTAGCATATGGCTGCAAAGCAATGATCCTTGTGGAGGTAAGGACCGATTCACTTCGGAGGGACCTGTTCAACGAAGCTGACAATGAAACGCTCATGTGCGCAAGTCTGGATCTAGTTGAAGAACATCACAGCAAGGCTCAGCTATGAATAGCAGCCTATCAGTAATGCGTGAAAAGGTTCTTCGACTCTAAGGTCAGAAGAAAAGACTTCCGGGTCGATGACCTTGTTTTAAAGGAAGTCCTCCTCGGTGCTAGAGAACCAAGTGCGAGAGTTTTGGGACTGAACTGGGAGGGCCCATACCGCATCGTCAAAGTGATAAGACCGGAGACTTATCATCTCAAAAGGTTGAATGGTTCCGAAGTACCCGAACTTGGAATGCTGAACATCTCTGACCATATAATAAGTAATTCTGAACTCAATTGTTTCCTTGTAAAGATTTTACTTTTCTTAATCTTTGTAATTAGCAAGTGTACAATTATGTTCTTTGTAATCGTTTTCCCATGTATACAATTCCGTTCGCATAAACTTGTGCCAATGTTATTGTAAACAGTTAGAATGCGATCTCATATGTAAGAATACGAAAATTGTAAGTACTCATGAAAGATTATGAAAAGCGACGTCTTTATTCATAATAAAAAGGGAAAGTACATGGGCAATAAGGAAAATACTACAGGAGATCACTAATCCTCGTCCCCAGGTTGGTCACTGACCGCCTGTTTGGGTACGGGCTCCTTTGGAACAAACTTCAGATGCTCCTCTTCTAGGTCGGGTCCCCGAGCCACTTCCTTAGCCTCGGCTTGCGCCATGGAAGCAATTTGGTTCCGATACTCCTCAGGGAGGTCGAACAGATCCATCTCAAGGTTCTTTGGCCAGAGGGCAAAGATGGACTGAATTGTCCATTCTGCAGCCCTACACTAGATCTCCACCTCCTGTTGCTGCATCTCAGCAGTCCGCGAAGTGACGCGACCTCGAATAAAGTGGAGCTCGACCTCAAGCGCTGATTGCTGCTTCTTAGTAGTCTCCCACAGATCGCCCCTTTCCCTCTCTACTCATAAGGCCCGCTCGGAGGTTGTTTGCAGCGCTTGGTCTTTCTCGCCAACCTCTTTGGTAAGTTTGGCCACGGTCCTCTAGAGCTTCTTTACCTCCTTATTGCGGTTCTCCAGTTCGGACTTCTAAAAGTCCACCGCGCGAAGTGTAGCATCCCTTTCGGACAAATGATGCTCTGTCTGAACGATGGAGAGTCTCTATCTGCTCGCGCGGCCTCTAGTTCCCACTTGAGCCGTGCATTCTCTATCCTCATCTCGACCAGTCCCTTAGCAGCCCCCAGTTGGACCTTCTGCAGGGACAGGTGCATGGAGAGTAGGGCCTGCATAACGAAGAGAATAAAGTTAAGTCTTTTATATTACAAAAACAATTGTCCTCGCCGAGGGCAGCTCGTTTACTTTGCTCAGGTGTTGGAAGGACGTGGTCATTAGGTCCATAGTGTCGGAGGCTACGAATTACTCAAAAGCCTCTGCAAGCTCACATTCCAGCAAGGCAAAGACTACGGCTGCAAATGGTCCGGTAGCTGACCCGTTTACTCCAGCACAGGGGTGTCTGTGCCCATAGCAGGTAGAGTTCCCTCTACCAGCTCCTTTCCTGACCTCTTTGTAGGGAATGCGGTCACCTGTTGTCTTGCCTACTGACCCCCGGAAGCGATGGAGATGCCAGTCGCGCCCCTAGTTGGCCCTCCCGAGTGGAAGGCTTGGTAAGGCTGCAATCTCTCGGGCTGAACGCCCAAACCCTCCGGTTCAAACTCTGATTCAGACTCCGATTCCTTGGTCTGAATTTGCCTCCTCTTTTTAGGCCTCTGGGCCATGGTTTTCTGCTTCGGGCTAGCAGCCGAAGGCTGGGAAGTGCCCGCAAGTCGGGTCGGATCGGCTGTCAATGTGCCTCCGCTGTGGGGACCATTAGGAGCCACTTCAGCTAGTCCGATGGCACCCATTCGGGGAAAGGAAAATTGTCGTGGTCACGGTGATTTGGGCACCTTGGGAGGCATGGTCGCTGCACGTGAACATCATTAGTAAACAGTTCGCTACATGCGAAATCAAAAAGACTAAGGTCTAGAGGCTTACTCGGTGTGGTCTCTAGGGTTGCTTCTGAGTTGAAGAAACCGTACTTTTGCAAATTTATGGTTGTCACGAGCAATCTTGCATCGCGACTCTTTTCGGGCAGAAAGTCAAAGGTAGCGATCCTGTCCGGATCCTTAAGGAGCTCTAACCTGGTCGTTTTGTTAACTGCGAAGAAACAAAGAGTTCGTTAGCAAAGAACGAAAGAAAGCTCGCGAACTCAAAAGAAATGAGGACCTACTTGGATCCTGAAAATGGCAAATGCCATCATGACGAAAGAAAAAGAATTTCATCTAGTATGGCTCTACATTGCTCGGGTAACATGTATTCCCGCTTCAATGGTAGTTCACCTGGAAAGGTAGTAGGAATCCTTGTCTTTACTCTTTTTCAAGATGTACGAGCAACCAAGCTCTAGCGTGGTTAGCTTGCCCAGTCCATTTTCACGGCACGCGATATACATGGCCATGGCTATCATGTACGCGTTTGGTGTGAGCTGCAAGGGTGCAACCCTGAAATGGTCGAAGACCGACCTGACAAAGGGGCGGAAAGGAATCAACCCCCCACCCTTGAAGATGTCCTCGGAGATCGCGGCCAGCCCTCATGGCGGATTTCAAGCTGTGTGTGTCCTATCTCGAAAGACCTCTACGCTGATAACGTATTGGTCTACCACCCTGACATGCTGTCGTAGGCACCCAGAATTAAAACCTAAAAATACACGTAGTAGTGTAAGTCAGGGTTGATCCTACGAATAGTGTCTAGCTGAATTTGCTGTTATGTGAACAAGCTAGGGGGTTCTGTGTAAAACAGGAAACGTTCTTAGCAAAAACCAAAAATAAAAAAACAGTTCAATTCGAAATCAATTAATAAAACGAAACTTGGTCTCTGTCAACATCCACCATCGGAATCTTACAACTGATCATTGATGCAAAGATAATCAATTCACACATTGAATATTCACTGTTGGAACTAATTTCCTATCTCTCCTTAATTGTAATTAATTAGGAAACAAGCGATCTTAATTAATCTTACCCCTAAACAACCCTAGACAAGCGCTCAAGATTTAATCTAGTGACAGCCTTAAGAATTAGAGAGATCGATGAAACTAAACAACACAAACACAAGTGGTTGTATTTAATTTAGTTGAATGTTCTTCGTAAGGTTACTAATTCCTGACGCAGCAAATTACTAACCCTAATTGCTTCACAAGTTGGAGGGATCAAACAATTACGGATTTGATATCAAACTTAGCAGTAGATTTCAACAAATAATACACTAGTAGGCCTCCTAGTAATTAAATGCATCAATCATGAAAATATGCACAGAATAACATTCAATACTCAAACATGAATTTAACACTAAAAACAGAAAGATCTCACAGTTTATTTGATTCCGAGGTTTCCGTTTCCTTCGACCAAGTTACAAAAGTTCTAGCCGCTCATGGCCATCACAAAAACTCAAGAGAAAGAAAATTCCAGAGAGGAAAAGAGAGAGAGGCGTTGTCCCTAAAACCTAATCTGATCTCCCTTTTAAAATCCAATTTTAGAATTCGAATCCCACTCAATCTCCTAAAAGAAATATTCTCCTATCCTAAAATAACATTAATCCTAATTTAATTCTAATTGGAAATAAAATAAAATAGAGTCCTAATAAAATAGGAAAGTGGTGTTTCCAGCTGTAATTTTCGTGCAGCATGTATGTCTTCAAAACGTGCAATAATAGACTGACTTGCATAACAAGTCAGAACGCTCCAGGACGTCGGCAATGCAGGTGCGTCAACTTCAAGCTCGATTAAAACCTTTATTAAGCCAGTATCTCTAAAAACTCAAAACATGAAAGTTGTAGATCTCTTTCTTAGCATTCCACAACATTTTGAATCATCTCAATCGGAGCTCAGATGAGAGAATTATGCCCAGAATACGAAGCAGTGGCGAAACTGTCCGAATTCCCCTAATTAATTCCGTTTTTCAATTAACACCTCCATTTGCTTTCTAAACCAAAATAAACTAATAATGAGTACAATTAGGAAACAAATACATATAAAATACTAAACATTAAGGGGGTTAAATATGACATTTTGCATTCCCATCACACCCTTTGAAGCTCTTCGTTTGTAAGTATCGATAGGATCTCTCGAGGGGGACCAGCAGGAGCATCCTGCACAGGCAAGCTGGTCCCTTCCTTGGCTCTGGTCGTTGGGGGGTCCATTCTACTGCCTTCTGCAAAAGCGACATGCAGGGAATCACTCAGTCTTAGTACACAGTTTCGTACGATGACGTGGAGGAAAAAGAAAATACTTCCTCCCTTAAACCCTAGAAAAACCCTAATAGAATACTTTTAAAGCCAGCATCAATGGCTTAATCCTGAAGAGAATGTTTCATCTCCGATCAACTTCTGACAGACTGTCATTGCACGACAACTATTGAAAACAAGAAAAAATAGTAAAGGTGGCAGAAGGATCATCCTTACCTCTGAAATAAGAAGATTAGTCCTCCTGCTCCGGATATTAAGCGTTCACCAATCTGATAGACAAAGAATCAAAGCTCACGAAATTCTCTTGCTCTCTGAGAAGATGAATATTGTGACATTGCCTAAAGTGAACTTGGGATTTTATAGTGAAGGAAATGGCGCTTTGGTTTCCCGAAGTCAAACGACGTTTGGGCAGAAAACGCATCTCACCGTTGATTGCAACCACGTGTCGTAGATCAGCGGAGAAGAATGACCGTCACGCTTCGAGAAACCAAATCGTCGTTCTCTTCCGTTGAAACACTCAAGCGATGACGCGTTTTCCCTCCTCCACATTAAATGCGCTCACATCCGCATTTAATGCTCAGATAGGGAATGTCGTTTCAGCATAGCTCGCATTTAATATGCATGGCTGACACTTATTGCTCATAGGACACGTTTGTTAGAGCAAAAAATATTTCATTAAATGCATTAGCTATGAAAGTGTATCAGATAACATCTGAAGAGGTCGTTACGTACAACACTCTTCGGCTCATGTCTCATCACGAAGCGATGCGACCCTTTGGTCTTGCCTCATATCTCACAGCGAAGTGACGTGGCTCTTCGACTTGGATGTGTATCGGTCGCGAAGCCATACGATCTCTTGCCTTACGCAAAAAATTCTGCAAAGTGCAATCAGGTCGTGGGCCTTAGGCGAAGATCGAAGCCATCGTCGTGGCATTGGATATGGTCTAATACTGGTCGCTGACCCTTAAAGTAAAGGCCATTGCAGGTCGCCAGCATGAAAATGTTTCTTCGACCTCTCTGCATTCAGGTCGGTCAACCAGTGTTCAAACACATCAAATCAGGGCATGACATGTAGTTTCCAAGGTTCGATTCTCAAACCTTAAAAACTAGGGGACTTCTATTATGCCTGGAAAAGTAGATCTGACGCAAACCCTGTCAGCATAAGTGGTTAGATCTTAGGTAAGTCCAGGTGTCGTTCAGGTGCAGCCTGATGCAAGAGGCGTGCTCCTACCAGTGCAGTACGTGCGCATCAGGCTGGTGAAAGGCTGGAGATAATCCACGTGTCCAATCCCTGTAAGAATCGAGTAAATCACTCCGGCAAGTGAATAACGGGGCGCAAGGAAGGATTTGGACGGAAATCTGACCCACTTCCTGATTTAGCAATCATTACCCAATCCATCCCACTATAAATAGAGGGCTCTTCTCCCGTTTGTGAGATTAGCTAATTTTCTCTCTGTAATAACTTACTTATTTTCTCTTTCTAATCACTTGTGAGTCAGCTCGCTGAACGCGACGTGATCTCAATATATTAATACAATATCAGTGGACATAGGAGTCCCTTGTTTAAGCATCCGAACCACTTTAAACATCGTTCTCCATGTTTATCCATTCTCATACCCTCATTCGTGTGTGTTCTTTGGGTCAGCTCAGCATTTCACACGTGTGTTTAGTTGGTGTACACAATATATTTACAGTCTTCTGTCATCCTCCACATTCGCCTTGAATTAAGCTGATTACTGATGCCTTATCAAAAGGAAATTATAGACTTTGTCTTTATTAACCAAAATTTTCTTAACTCATATAGCATATCAAGAATTTTCTTTTTGAAATTATTTTCTGTATATTGATACCTTCTTTAAGGATAAGGCCATTACGTCCTTTAAGTATTGCATTTTTTTTTCTTAATAAAATAAATTCTTTCGTTCTGTCAAAGTTTGCCAGGAAAAAATAATATAGAAGTTAAGTTCTATGAACTCAGCCGCATAATGGTGTGTAATTAGAAGTATGCATGTGTAACTCAAGGGATTAAAAGAATTGGAACCGAGTGAACTGACCACGAGTATTTAGTGGTGAATAATATGTACACGTAATGAAACTGATTTGGGTACGGAAAAACAAAAGTTTTTGGTTAATCATGTGTGATAATATGTTAGCACATGAAAAAAATAAGGAGTAACTGAGGCTGACAGGATTCAGCAGTAGTGGAATAATGTAGGTGTGGAGTTATGTCATATCATGTACGTCAGTTGCGTGAATGAGCAAAAATTGTACATTTTCGGCTTATTGAAGAAAAAAAGCGGTATGGTTGATTTGATTATCGGTTTAGAGGTTGAATTAGTCAAATTTCAAAATGATGAAATCCACTAACAACAAAGAGGTGATGGGTTAATTAAGTGTTTTAAATTTGTTGTTCTATCGCATGATACATACATATATACAGTCAACTAAGGCAGGATTCATAGAAAACAAAAAAGTAGAATTCATTGTCATTACAGTTGTTGTGCGTTTCGTTTCATCTGAAGGAGTTGAAGGCCTTGCAAGTTGCAACAATAAATACTTATATATATAGTCTACCAACAGACAACTGCGACTGAAAGTTTAGCAAAAATAAGTTCAGTGGATCACTATTTTGATTCTAAAGCCTATTAAAACATTAAGTAGAGGCTAAATATCATTTCTCGTGTGAGAAATCAATGCAAATACAACTCCAAAGGATTGGTCTATGGTAAAAAAGGTTTGTTTCATTCATTGACTTCCTGTTCAAACCACTTTGGGGCCATCAACTATATATTTATGGTTTACTTTAGAACATTAAACTTTTAGGGTGTTTAATGAGATATGAAAATTAGTTAAAGTATACGCAAATTAGCCTAGACACCCTGATCATAAAAGAAAATAAATGCAAATACCAATGGAAAATCCTGACAGTTGCTATTGCATTGGGGTTTTTGGGAAATTATCAGGTATTGGTGGGGCTTTGATCTGATTGAATTTTTATTAAAATTTGGTTTGGAGTTTTGAAATTTGCACCGAAAATCATGTTTTCAGTTTGATGAATTGGAAATATTAAAATGATCAAGTGAAAAACTTAAAGACACATTTGTTTCATAATTTGGAGATTGTTTCCTAGAAAGGATGAAAATATGAAAATGAAGCATAAGAATTTCTCATTGCTGAAATGCGATATGGTTGAAGTAATTAATGGGACGATTTTTTAGCCCAGTCTACAACAACTGCTATAGCTCGTTCGAATTACAGAGACATTTAACATGATAGCTAAGTGACTAGATTAAGGTCTAAGTGCTTATTTTCATTGTGTTGAATCATTAGATAATATTCTATTTGCTAATGTTCTTTGGAATTGGTTGCCCTTTGGTTTTTCCACTTCCTTGCCATAGAGTGCTACAGCTACGTACTCTAGATATATATATTTTTATGTTTATTGGGACGTAATAACGTGGTTTTTGTTGGAGTTGTCGACTACTTCAGCATTAATGGGTAACGGAGACGCACTCGGACGTAATAAGGCGGTTTTGGGCTTTTCCATGTATAACCGCTGTAGGATTTCTTTTAAGTTATTAATTCCTTTTTGGGTTGGGCTTAGGAATAAGAATCCTTGTAAAACTAGGTTTAATCTCTTAAACCTAGTATATAAACATACTTTTCTCTTGTTATGAGTGTTAGAGCAATTCATTCATTGTAAACGAGAGAGGTGAGGCATATTGCAATAATATTGACTCAGCTGGACGTAGCCCACATTGGGTGAACCAAGGTAAATCGCGCGGGTTATTTTCTTTGTTTACTATTTGTTTTGTTTTACTATTATTATTTTGTTCCTGTTGTTGTCTCTATTTCGTTCAATTGGTATCAGAGCAAGGTTCTCTTAGATCGTGATTTAGAGATGGCGGGATCAAAGGTTGAGATTGAGAAGTTCGACGGAAAACACTTCGAGCTTTGGAAACTGTGGATGGAGGATCTACTCGTTGATAGGGACCTGTGGGGTGCAATTGTGAATGATAGGCCGACAGTCGGGACTGCCATTGTTACAACGAGTGAAACGTCTGGAACTGGATTGTCAAGTACGCTTGGGTCTAAACCTGCTGAAGGAGAATTATCAGCGACTGATCGTGACGCACTTGCTGAATGGGACAAGATGGATCGGAAAGCCAGAGGTTTGATTCGCATCTGTCTTGAGGACTCTGTTCTAACGAATGTGATGGATCAGGATACGGCTAAGGGTTTATGGCAGAAGCTGGAAAATATGTATTTGAGTAAGTCTTTGGTGAACGTGTTGTTCCGTCGCAAGAAACTATACAATCTAAGTATGCATGATGGGGATTCTCTTGCTGCACATCTGGATGAGTTTAATACTCTGGTGAATCAACTGCTGGCTATGGATGTACAACTCACCGAATCTGAGAAAGTGGTAACACTGTTATGCTCGCTGCCTGATACGTGGGACAATCTGATTGTTGCGATTGGTGGTGGAGGATTGACACAGATGTCATGGGAATCTGTATGTTCTACATTGTTGGCAGAGGATATGCGGTGAAGAGGTTCAGAGGGTTCGTCTAGGGATGCTTTAACTGCTAGGAGACAAAACCTTGATAGGAATTCTAATAAGTCTGGCGACAGGGGAAAGTCGCGAGGTAGATCTAAGAGCAAGGATAAAAGTAAGATTAAATGCTGGAGATGTCAAGAATTTGGGCATTTTAAGAAAGACTGTAGAAACAAACCGGTGAAGGGGAAGGAAGCTGAAACTTCGTATAAACGGGAATCAAATGGTGATATGTATGTGGCTGCTGCATGTATGGCTGGATCAGACCAATCAGTTTGGTATGTTGATACTGGTGCGTCGTTCCATATGACACCTCACAAGGAATGGTTTTGTGAGTATGAGACATACAATGGAGGAAACGTTCTGTTAGGAGATGATACTGCTGTGAAGATTATTGGCCGCGGGAAAATCAGGCTGAGGTTGCATGATGGTTCAGTGAGGACGCTCCCTGAAGTGATGCACATCCCTGGTATGAGTAGAAATCTGCTCTCTGTTGGAACAATGGCTGACGCAGGTATAGTATTNTAAGTGCTTATTTTCATTGTGTTGAATCATTAGATAATATTCTATTTGCTAATGTTCTTTGGAATTGGTTGCCCTTTGGTTTTTCCACTTCCTTGCCATAGAATGCTACAGCTACGTACTCTAGATATATGTATATTTTTTTTATGTTTATTGGGACGTAATAAGGTGGTTTTGAAGATATTAAGCCTAATGTTTATGTAAGCCTAGCTTTGCCTTGTTTGCTCGAGTTTGCGCTAGGGCCATGTGTGCTCAATGCATGATCTTTCCACTTTGCATAACTTATATCTCCCGCTTGCTCCGTGTAAAGCTCTCAATATACTTACTTACAGTCTTCTGTCATCCTCGACATTTGCCTTCGGTTAAGCTGATTACTGATTCCCCTTTCAAAAGGAAATGATAGACTTTGTCTTTATTAACCAAAGTTTTCTTAACTCATATTGCATATTAAGAATTTTTTTTTTTAATTATTTCCTGTGTATTGATCCCTTCTTTAGGGATAAGGCCATTACGTCCTTTGAGCATTTGTATTTTATTATTTTTTTCTAATAAAATAAATTCTATCGTTCTGTCAAAGTTTGCCAGAAAAAAGAATATAGAGGTTAAGTTGTATGAACTCAGCCGCATAAGGGTGCAATTAGAAGCATACACGTGTAACTCAAGGGATTAAAAGAATTGGAACCGAGCGAACTGACCGCGAGTATTTAGTGGTGAATAATATGTATACGTAATGAAACTGATTTGGGTACAGAAAAACAAAAGTTCTTGGTTAATCATGTGTGATAATATATTACCACATGAAAAAGATAAGCGCAATTGAGGCTGACAGGATTCAGCGGTCGTGGAATAATGTCGGTGTGAATTATGTCATATTATGTACTGAGCGTCAGTTGTGTAAATGTGCTGTTCAATGAATTATAAGTTTATAACAATAAAGCTGAAAATTGTGGTCAGTATTGTCGCATCTCATATCCTAGGTATACGTACACTGCTCCATCTCTATCAATAATTTACCAACATGAGGACATGGAGCTCCATGTTATTGTTACAACAAAAGATGGAGACTCCAATTATGCTATTGTATTTACATGGATTTCATTTTTTTTATTGAGGGTATTTGATTTCCTGTACTTTAACTAATTTTTTAAAATCCTAAAGTAAAATAATTTACAACCATGAGAACATGGAGCTCCATGTTACTGTTACAGCAAAAGATAGCGACTCCAATTATGCCATTGTATTAACAAGATTTCATCTTTACAACATAAAATTATACCTTCTTAAATTTCTTTAAATTACCATGTAATAATCCCTATATTAAAATTACATAACAATTGACTATTAAGCTAGATTCATCGTCCTGTAAGAATAATCTGGTAATAATAGAGAGAGAAATAATTAGAAATTCAATTGGATAAATGATAAATCTATTTAAGGGCTTTTAAATTTAAACGTACATGGATTTAACGACGTAATGGGGGCTTACGTAACACATTGTGACCACAGCAGTATGATGATAGCATACTCATCACTTTCCGTAATTGGTTTTCTATATTTTATTGACAACACAATGACAAATATATCACTACTTTTATGTTGGTCTGGGTCGCTATCTTTCCTCTGATTTTCTCACTTGAATCATTTCTGGCTTTCTTGTATGTGTTTTTCGTTTTGGTTGTTGTTTGATGAAATATAGGGGGTCGATTTTATTTTATTTTTTTATTTTTTATTTTTTATTTTTTTTACATTTGAGAGTGTCTAAACCAGTTTACAAGTAATTCAATTAGTTTTTTAGAGTCCTAAAGTTAACAGTCAAATAAACTTTTAATGATAATTCCTTATTAGTAATCATAAAGATGCGAACTCAACACTTTTTGGGTAATATATCTAAGAATACTAAGTGAATCGTCAAACTATTTAAAGGTGGTTATAGGGTGAATTTTATCCAGCCTAAAAACCATTAAGTGGGAAAAGTCCCTCAATCGTTGTGAATCACATGGAATTGTTGGCTTGAAGGATCCTAGTGGGCTCAATCAACAAAAATATGCCGTGGTTGCAACGTAGTGATAGTTACTTGCATTACAATTTATCAATTTACTAATGTATATGGCAAAATATTCAACCACGTGTTTTCAAATGGTTGGTGGTCGTAGATTTTGTAACGATGTTTTGAATTTCAAAATCTTTCCATAGAAAAAGTTATTGGTGGTTGTCAATTGCGCACGTCAACCTAAAGGTGTAAAGGACAAAAGCAATTAGCTTTTATTTTTCAAAACAATAATGCTATGGACACCACTGATGCTTTGTATCGAAATATTAAATCGAATGATATATTACTTAAGTCAGATATACCACGTAATATATTAAAAAATATTTCGTGAATGAACAGTCATCCATTCGTTCATTTGAAATGGATGAACGTCCTTACTTATTAGACAGGAGTCCACCTATAAGGATATCCGTTCATAATTTAAATTAAAAAAATTTGATAACAAAAATTATGGATATCCATTCATATATTATAGAAGAGCGTCCCTATTTAATAGATATGGGTTCCTATTAGATGAATGTCTGTCCATTATTTAAATTAAAAAAGAAAAAAATAATGGACTGAGCGTCTCTCTTAGATGGACTCCTATCCATTTCTATCTATTAAATAGGGACTCTGGTCTACAATAGAATCTCCTCTTTCTTGCAATATTCCTTCTATTTTCTTCTTCTAAACTACTATTTCTATTTACTTTCAAGCACAAACACTAAGTAAATAGAAGATCATCACTTGAACTACATACATCAAAACAATCAAAGGTCCACCGTCTGCAATAAAAAAATAAAGTAAAGAAAGGTTACATGCATATGCAGTCAAGGGGTCCACCATATGAAATAAAAAATAATGTAAAGAAACAAGTGTCATGAATATTCCCATACTTTGGTTAAAAGAATGAGATTATTTTTGTTTTCAAATTTTTCTTTTTTTAATTGAAATAATGGACAAGTCGTTCATGATTTTTTTATTAAATTTTTTTAATTTAAACTATGGATGAATGTCCTTATAGGTGGACTCTCGTCCATAGTAAATGAACTTTCATCCATATAGTATGGACGAGAGTCCATTTCAAATGAACTATTATCCAATAAAAATGGACGGCCAACCATATCATTTGCAAAATATTACTTAACGTGTTACGTGATTTGTCTGATTCAGGTGACACATCGTTTGGTTTAATATTTTGGTGCAAAACATCGGTGTCTGTAGCATTATTCTTTTCAAAATTCATTTAATTTAGTAAGTGACGGCACCATGATAAATGAGTTCAATAAATCTTTGACAATGTACAATAATTATAGGAGTTCGCTAACATTTTAGTTTGAAATTCTTTAGTTCGGATAAAACTGAAGAAACGCGATGCACGTTGGGGGTACTGTAGTTTGATTAGATGATTTCCCAAAAAAAAAATTGGTGAGAGCAGCAACTGCCTATAAATACGGTAACTAGTATTGAATTTATACAAGCGAAAGCAGAAGAAACACAGAGAGAGAGAGAGAGAGAGAGAGAGAGAGAGAGAAGAGATACATAGAAATCATGGAAGTGGTTCAAGTGCTTCACATGAACGGAGGAGTAGGAGAAGCAAGTTACGCCAACAATTCTATAGTTCAGGTATATTTATAATATAATACTCATTTTTATTATTTGATCAGAAGAGTTTACATATATAACTGAAGAACAGGTCTCTAACTTCATGCATATTTACCACAAAATTAAGTCAATCAGTTTTATTATACAAATCCCAGAGGCTAAAAAAAAGAGTGCTCATTCACTCAAATATATGTCACATGCATCGATATAACTAGTTTTTCACAAAATATAACGTTGATCGTCTTCTTGGAACAGAAAAAAGTAATATCTATGACAAAACCCATCAGAGAGGAAGCCATAACAAAACTCTACTCAACAAGTTTCCCAACCAAACTAGTTATCGCAGACTTGGGTTGTTCTTCAGGACCAAACACTACGCTCGTGGTATCTGAATTTATCAAAATAGTGAGCAATATCTGCAAAAAGCTGGGCAATCAACCACCAGAATTTCAAGTGTTCTTCAATGACCTTCCAGGGAATGATTTTAACACCATATTCAGGTCTTTGCCAAGAGTTCAAGAAAAACTCAGAAAACAGATGGGCTGTGGTGGTGATCTCTGTTTCTTCACAGGGGTTCCTGGCTCTTTCTATGGCAGGCTTTTCCCTAGCAAGAGTGTCAATATTTTCCACTCTTCATATAGTCTCCAATGGCTATCTAAGGTGATATTGTGGTTTTAAAAAACATTATGTTCATAATTATTAATTTAGAGTGATAAATTTACCGATGAAATTATGTTAACAGGTCCCACAAGGGATAGAGAATAACAAAGGAAACATTTACATGGCTAGTACAAGTCCACCGTGTGTGCTTAAAGCTTATTATCAGCAATTCCAAACAGATTTTTCAGTGTTTTTAAAGTGTCGTTCGGAAGAACTGGTAGCAGGAGGGCGTATGGTTTTAACATTTCTGGGAAGAAGGAGCGACGATCCCTCAAGCAAAGAATGTTGTTACATATGGGAACTTTTGGCTATGGCTCTCAATGAAATGGCATCAGAGGTAAGTACAGAAACAGAAACACGTACCCTTCTTCAAAACCACAAGTTTTTCAAGCAATAATATAGGAGATTTAACTGACTATGCAGGGAATTATAGAAGAAAAGAAAGTGGATTCCTTCAACATTCCGCAATATACACCATCACCAAGTGAAATAAAATGTGAAGCTATGAAAGAAGGATCATTTGGGATTGATCGGATTGAGGTTACGGAAGTAAACTGGAATGCATACAGCAACGAGTTTAACGGAGGTGATGCATTGCAGTTACAGTTACAGGATGGAGGATACAATGTGGCACAATGTATGAGAGCTGTGGCTGAACCTTTGCTTGTTAGTCACTTTGGTGAAGCAATAATTGATGAAGTTTTCAACAAGTACAGTAAAATAGTTGCGGATCGCATGGCTAAAGAGAAGACTGAATTTGTCAATGTCACAATTTCCCTCGCAAAGGCTGGATGATTAATGACAAACTCCTTTACTATGTTTTTAATTAATTGAAAGTGAGCATCATGAAGGATGCTGTCTACGCAATTTAATGTTATAATAAATGTAGTGTGTCTGGTACCATGTGTCTTAGTGTGCAACTACATTTACACGAGTTGTTGCGTCGTTGGTCCCCATTTGTGTGTTGTGTTTAAGGTTGGTAATTAATTAAAAGTCAGTTAATCTTCACTGTTTATTCTTCCATTTTTTTATTTTTTCTCTCATCATAATATATACTATATACTATATAGCAAATATTAAGCTATTGCTAGCTACATGAGCATCTGAAAACTAAGGTAATTCGAATCCGACATACATCATGAATAGCCTAAAATTAAAGAATAATCAAATTAAGTAAGGATTTGTGAATGCGTATCTAAAGTACACTCGAGACAACCTTTTCTTTTAATTTTTTTACTTTTAATAAGAAAGACGTCAGAATTAGATATTAGATATACGAAGCCTTAGACTTAATCATCATTCCTTCTCATCTCAATCAATTATTTCACCAAACATTTCATAAACTTTATTGAGCTTTTCCTTTCAACACTGGCACAAACCCACTTGCACATTTTCACACCCCCACAATGTTTCTTAATTCACAATTCTTCCTAACTTTTCTTCTCTTCCTTTTCTTTTCTGTTCTCCTTTTTTTTTTTTTTTAAATTTTTTTAAGAAGAAAATAATTTGTAAGGAAGAAAGCAACATACAAACCGACCTTAACATTCTAAATGCTCCACAACCCCCAACATATTTCTTTGCATAAATTCAAGTTGTGGAAAGAAAACTTCATAACTCTCCACCATCACTTGTCTAAGTACTCTGCACCAAGTTTGCGCTAGAATTATGTCTCTTAAAAAAAAAAATTAAAGGTAGGAATGTGTTTTAGGCTCATCATCAAGGTAGGTTATAATAGGCTAAATGAAAGAAAAATAAGGTTAAAATGTGTTTATAAACTGCTGAAAGGGTTAACTAAGGATAATTAAATAAATGGTTGGCTTGAAAAGCTTAGTCGGTCAAAAAAATAGTAGCATAAATCATTTCCTAATTAATGTAAATTTTAGGATTTCGCCTCAAGTGGTTATCAAGTAAGTTCTAGAGTTTGTTGAAATCGCAAAAATGTCTTATGAAAAATTTATACATAAAACTTCTCTAAGCATTTAGAATGATCAACAATTCATACCAAAAACCAATAGAGTCTCAAACTAGATGCAATTAATGCTCAAAATCATCTTTAAACCAAGGCAAAAAATAACGGCTTCTACATGTTACATGTTATTGCAATCATAATACTATCATTGACATACAAATTAATCTAAGAAAATAAACAAAATTCCAAACAAAACACAAAAAATTTCCTCATAAATCCATAAATTCCGAAATTTTTGGAAGTTGCAATCATACAACTGAGTCATTCAACCAGACAAAAAAGAAAAGATAGAGTAGTCATTTTACATAAATTTTGTAAAATTTTTGTCTGGTTATATAATATAATTGTATGACTCAGTTGTAAGCAAAATATTATTGTATATATTTTCAATCAAACTGTGATAAAAATATAAGTTGCATCTTTATATGTATCTAGAGTTTTACTGCCGGGTCTTCAATAAACTGCAATCTTGCCAAGTTGTACTATCTCTTAGAAAGGAATTATATAGATTAGTTTTGGATCAAAACTTACATTAAAAGGGAAAAAGGAAATAAGTATATTTTGTTAGAGAAGATTCAAGGATTAAAATGTAATTTCCCAAGATAAAGAAAATTATGAAAAACAAAAAGGAATTTGTTTCAATATCATCACAGCTGCCCGTCAAAATTGAATTTAATAGAATAATACAAGCGAGTTCTCAGAGAATGAAGAATGTTGGAGAAGATACTCTTCTACAAAAGGAAAGTAACAGCATATATGAAGAACTTTCCAGAATCGAAAAAAAATTAGAGAACAAAGCAAAATTGCAGAAGAAGAAGATATTTTCATAAACTGTCCAACTGAATTACAAAACAATACGCGGCATTCTTTTATAGCCTAGATACAAGCATTAAATTCTGAACCAAACTAAGTTTTACATATTGCAATTTAACCCAAGCTACTTGTCAATAGTGACGACCCAGGATTTTTGTCGAGGGAGGGCCTTCGTGGCTCCGCCATTGTTTGTCAAACAACTAGTGAAAAATTTCAAAAATCACAAAACCTTAAGCAAATGAAATAATATAATATCAATAATCTGAAAGAAAATAATGCAACAACACATTTCTTTATCACTTGAATAAATCTATGAGAAGCAAAACTTTGAGCAGATTATGTTGAAAAAAACATTCAATTCACAAGGAAACACAATAAATTTTTTATGTGAAAAAAACCTCTTCAATTAGAGCAAAAGACCACGAGAATCTAATAATCCACTTAAATCCAATATAATTGGAAGAGTTTACAACAATCACAATCCACCAAAAATGTTCTACACAAATTTCTTATTTATCTTTTTTTTTTCTTTTAATATTATTATTATTATTATTATTATTATTTTTGCTTTCAAAGATTATAATATAAATTTTTATAACTTTGATCAAGCCTAGTCTAAGCTAAAGTTAACTAAAATTTAAATTAAGTCAACGTTGCCTTGACTTTTAATATGAATTAATATAAAAAAAAGGAATTTTTCTTAGTATAAACATAGATAATAACTCAAACATCTTTAATAATTTTAAGCAGCTAAACGGTAACGTTTGAAATGTAGAAAAGTGGTGAGTGAAAGGTGAAGAATAACATTCAGTAAAATATAGTTAAAGTTTGATTTGAAAAAGCAAGAAAATTATTAAACACAAAATACAAAATAAACTGACAAGATCTATGTCTTTTTTTTATCAAATTAGAATAAAAAACCTCTAAAAAATAATCATAATGTAACCCTAAAATAAATTAAAATGAAATGAGTAATACATATATCTAAAATTAAGGAAATAGAAAATAAAACTAATTACGACGCCTTAATGAATGAAAGCTTCAATAATTTGGGCCTTTAAAAGTTTTAACAACGAATAAAACGAATTGTAACAATTGTTGTATGGGGTTTATATAAACAATTTTTTTTAAAGTGTGAGGGTAGGCCCAAGGGGCTGGGTCCGGCCCTGCTTATCAATATTGCAACTTAACAGCTTGAAGGATAGAGGAATGGGCGTTCCTTAATGTGGAACAGGCGTTCCATGATGAACAGTCTTGAGGAACAGGAATACAGGATTGTTTCGTATGGAACAACTTACTTGGAGTTTAGCACAGATTGGGCAAAGTGTGTAACGACTTGAGGAACGAGGTTGTTCCTTATAGAACGACTTGCCTGAAGTTTTGCTCAGATTGGGAAGAGTGTGTAACGGCTTAAGGAACGAGGTTGTTCCGTATGGAAAGCTTGCTTGGAGTTTTGCTCAGATTAGGCAAAGTGTGAGGTACGAGATCGTTCCATATGGAACAACTTGCCTGGATAGATGAACGGACATTCCATGATGAACAGTGTTGAATTCTTTTCAACATTTCCCCTCAAACTGGACAACTTAATACTTCAATAACTCTGGCGAATTCTTCTCCACAATATATAAGTTTGGATAAAAATGAATGAACCACAAGCAACAAATAAATGTGAAGTTCACAATTCAATTGAAAATAATAAAAAACTAAAACCATACATGTGGAGGATAATCATGTCAAGGGAACAGGGTCATAATCATAAAGGATAACAGTCTGTAATTATAATTAAGTAGGACATAGCTTCCTTATTAGTATTTGTACACTTTTTACTACTTGTCAATACACATTTGATTATCCTTAACACCGTTTGAAAACATCATATTAATTAGCGGAATTCATCCATTTTGATTGAAACCAGTTAACTCATCATTAGGAAAAAATTAACAAAAATAAAGAAAGAAAGAAAAATTATCTCTGTATCTGCTGTCTGTACTGCAGGAAACAATAGCTAGAACTGCAAAACTTTGTTCTTCTTATTTGTATTTCTTCCGAAATCTTATTTAAAATTTAGGATTACTTCCAAAACAAGATTACAAATTTACATAAACATTCCATTTCTAAACAGAAATGGAGTTATTCCCATAATATAAGCTCAAACTGGCAACAGAATTACATAATAAAAAGTTCACTTATCCAATGCACTTTAGTTTTACTTATATATGTTATGTTAACGTGATGGGCAGTTTGCTTCTTCGTTATGGAGACAACTATATTGATGAATTTGGTCTTCTCCAAAGCGAGATGCTCAGCCACATGTTTTGCGTACCTAGCGAACAAAGTGTCTGTCACACCCTCTCCAAAATGACTAGCAAGAATGGGTTCTGTAGCAGCTCTAATGCAACTTGCAACACTTTTTCCACTTTTCTTCTTGTTGAAAACAAATTTTTTGTTGTCTACATCGTCATTGGGATCCCAATTCACCTCAAAAATTTCTATCTTCTCAAGATTGAAGGATCCCTGATTTTCAACAATCTCTCTTACTTCCTCTGCATATGGTGTATAAAGTGGCAAATTGAATGAATCCAATCCCGACTCTTCAACCAGCCCCTAAAGAAACATATATCATCAGCAGTGTTGAGATCATTTCATAAATTTACTTACTGATTGAATTTGAGTATAAAAATAATAGTTAACCTCATCAACCAATTCAAGAATGGATTTTGTTAGCAGCTCCCAAAGGTAACAGCAGTCTTTGCTACAGGGATCTGCGACACTCCTTCCAAAGAAAGTGAGAAGCATACGTCCTCCACAAATAATTTCTTCAGACCTTAAGCTTAGAAATAGTGAGAAATCCTTCTGGAATTGTTCCAAGTAAGCTTTATACACGCTAGGAGGGCTTGACTTTGCCATGTATATATTCCCTTTGTTGTTCTCGAGATTTTCCGGAACCTAATCAATTTAATTAAAATTAGTTAGGGGATAAAAATTGAAAATGAGTAAGGTTTTAGGGTCAATTAGCTGGATGGATCAGGAGGCCATCATGGGAAAAAGTTACAGCCTTACAGGGAAGTGGGCCTGTGTGTCTTGAATAATCTCACGTGTGCATGATATGTCTACTTTTACTTTCATGATAGATATATGTAATGAGATTTTATAGATAATGACATTATATGTATGAGAGTCTCAGCTAAAGAGTTATTAAAAAATGGGCAAAGGGGTCAAACATGCTTTTAACAGATAAATAAAAGATGTTAACCTTAGAGAGCCAGTGAACACTGTAGGAAGAATGCACAAAATGTAAAGTGGCGGTTGGGAAGAGCCTATCATAAAAGGAACCAAGCAATCCTGAAATGAAACAAGCTCCAAAATTGTCTGACTTCTCCCTCTTGAGAGTCTCGTAGAAAGCAGGAATAGACTTAAAGATGCTGTTGAAGTCATTTTCTGGGAGATCATTGAGAAACACTTGAAACTCAGGTGATTTACGGTTGACTTGGTGGCATATTCCTTGAATGATGTCTATGATTTCGGATACGACCAAAAGGGTATTAGGTCCTGATGAGCATCCTAAATCTGCAACTTTAAAACAAGTTGGGGAAGAGGAGCTGAACATATCTTTGATAGTTTCTTCCAGGAATGGCCTCACCTTCAATATCACTGTTTTCTGATATTCATTTTAACATAAAATTGAGAAACAAAATCATTGTAAAAAATAATTTAATTAGTGATAATTAATTGATGAAAGAAAAATAAAAAGACCTGTAGGAGAGAGTTTTTGGCGTAGCTAGTTTCTCCATCTCCTGCATTCATATGAGGAATTTTTACTGCAGCCATTGCGCTTCTATATCAAATGTAATGTGCTAGGCTAATATGGCTACTCATACTCATGCCTTACACTCCTTTTAAACAGAAAAAATGGATATCCAAGACCACATGAAAGGGGTCATATTTTTCTCGTGAAGTTGGACTTGTGGTGACAAATTTAGCCATACAAGCGTGTTGTATTTGTACATCCGTAAAGCTTTTTTACTCCGTTTCCTTTTCTTTGTTTTTCTAATTTCCAATGAATTGCAGTTGTCATCTCACTTTAGAATATAAAATATTAATATTTGTTTTAAAAGTAATGCTATAGCCATCGGAAGTAGTACATCGAATTTGTGTACCGAATAACGTGACATAATTCTGACCGTTTATTAATATTAAGTTATATTAATAAACGGTCAGGATTTCACCACGTTATTCGGTGCATTACTCCCGGTGTCTCTATTATTTTCCTAGTTTTAATGCATTTAATGAGAAATCAATATAAAATGTTAGAGAATCTCGAATAAAGAGTACTTTTTATATAAATAAATAGCATTTTCATTGATTTTTAAATATAAAGAACAAAATTTTTATTCAAATCTAATAGATTTTTTAAATTTTAGGAGAGGGGATATATTTTTTCAAGAAAGAAACTTAATAGGAGAGATAAATCATAAATAAAATGTATAAAAACTTACAATTTATTATTTAAAATTAAGATAGAGAGTGAAATTTAACTCTATAAATGTGGAGAGTCAAATTCACTCTTTAATTTATATTTAAAGAATAAAGAATCTGTTAAACTCTTTTTTCTATAGATAAACTTTTTATAATAAAGAGTTTTAATTATATAAAGAGTAATTTTAAATCTATGAAAATACCAAGTTAATTTTAATTTTGTACACCGCAATCAAGCATGATAAATCAGGAGGGGTGATAGGTAGCCTGCTGCGAACGGAGGTTCTCACGCGCGCCACGTCAATTCAAATGTGAACACAGATTAAGATTGGTGTTGTCTGGCAAATATTGAACGTTACGGTCCACTTCTAAAGTGCTCGTGTAATACGAACTTTAATATATACCATTCACTAGGTAATGCTCGAGAATACTGGAAGTAAAATTCTAACTGATAAATGAAAGAAATGTGTTATTGTGTTTATAATTGGAAATTTCCTTTTTGGTTCAATATTAAAAAATGGTAGACTCATGATACTCCCTTTAATTAGGTGACAATTCTTTTTCTACAAGGAAAATTTACTCATGTTATCGAGATTTAAATAACTGGTTGATAGACCTGGCAAAACGGGTATGGACCCGCGGGTCGGCCCGTACCCAGGAAAAAAATATAGGGTACGGGTCTAATAAATTGTACCCATTTTTTTGGACCCGTACCCGGCCCAACCCGTATAACTGACGGGTTAAAAGGGTGAACCCGCGGGTACCCGCGGGTACCCGTTTTTGCAAAATATAAAAATTGACCTGCCCACTGCCCAGCCCTAATTCTTGACTCTTCTATCCCGCGCTAGCGCTACGCCTCTCCTGAGTCTCCTCTCATCAGTCATCTCTCTCGCATCTCAATCTTCAACATAAGCCTTTCAATCTCTGATCAGTCAACTGAGTATCTCCCTCTTTGCCATCTTCTTCGTACCTCAGTAGCTCAGCTCCCTCTTCGATTAATCGTCACTCATCAGTACGGCAGTCACCTGATTCATTCATCCAGTCCGTCGCCGGTCGCCCTCACTCATCATCGTCGGCTAGTCATCTTTTGTCTCTCAACTCCCTCTTCGATTAATCATCAGTCATCAGTACGTTTCTACACATTTGAAATGTATTTTGCCTTGGTTTGGTTTGGTTTGGTTTTTCTTTGAGTGGCTTTGTGTTTGTGTTGTCTGTTAATCATATTATAATGGTGATTAGAATAGAGTGATGATGACATTGCTAATGAGGTTAATTAATTTAAGCACATGAAAAAGAATTGGTTAGAGCTCACTTAGATCCGTGGATGTCTTTTGATATCGCTTTCAATGTGTTATTTAATCTTCTGGGTACGGCTAGTAATAGCAAGTAAGATGCAAGAGCACCGATATTGTACAAATTTCTTGAGTCTGTTTTAGAGAATTGATTAGTGAAACATTTAGTTGGAAATCAATAAGTTTTTGCAGTCATTTGCCTTTTCATGGCATCCTAAACGGCATGTATGTTTAATTGTTTATAGTATTTACAGTTTTACAGTAGTTGGTATGTAGTTGAAGATGACACGTTGAAGAAGAATTGGGTTGTTTTGGTAGCATTGTCTCATTTGTGATATTCAATATGATGATAATTTACTAGCAATTTGGGAGCATCGATCTTACTAGATGGTATTGCAGTAGTCGTCTGCATTGCATGACTACACCAAAAAGATTTGCATTATGATTCTATTAGATTTTCTAACAATTAATTAAACTTACATTTCATGGTCTAACAATTGCAGTAGAATCTGGGTAATATAACATAATGAAACTGCCGATGAATTGATGCTGACAATAGCTTATAAAAATATAAACATCAACTGGATTATGCAATAATATGAAGGTATAAATTAAATTCTTCCATTGCATAAATGATTTTATGTGCCAGTATATTTAATAAAAAAAATGGAACAATTTTGGTGGGCTCTAATTCTATAGAATAAGAAATAGCACAGAAAACTCTTTTGCCATCTAATATGGAAGAAGGTTATGTGAAGAGTGGTGAGTGGAAGCATTAATATTTGATACCTGCTCCTGTAAGGCTGTAACGAAGGCCCAGTTTCAGTTCTACTTAATATTTGCAGAAATGTGGCCAACCACAGACCTAATCGGATTCTGGGCTGTCAAAATTCTCATTCAACTCATATTCAAATAAATCAAACCAAAAATTTATATGCATTTCTAAATAATTGCTTTATTTTTGTTAAACTAATCAATTATAAGTGAAATGGGAGAACATAGAAAAATCAAGATGTATATTCTCTTATTTAAATTAGAGAACAACAAAACAGATCATACAGAAATTTCAAAGTTCCTAAGAAGTATATGGGTCTTATTATTAACAAACCCAAACCGAGAAAATATACCCAGGTCCAAATTTACATGACTAAATTTTAATTGTAAATAAAAAATATTTGTTTATGGATAATTAGAGGCATATGAGCAACCAAAAAATTAGTGATGGAGAGGGAGGATAAGTTCGTTTAGTAGATATATAGTTAATCCATTATCAATTAATATATAGTTAATCATCAATTGAAAGTTTATTTCTTGATGTTTGTTTCTTTATTTTATTGTATTATCCTTTGAGTGTGTGTGAGAGAACTAAATAATATAATATATATATATATTTTTTTTTGTTGTCTCAAGCATTGACATGGCGGATTCAGAAACTATAGATACATATGGTTAACGTGAGAGCAAGTGACGATGCTTCTAGGGTAATGCCACTCCCTTCTAGTTCTAGTATCTACAACTAGTTCTAGAAATAAACGTAAAACATCAGAAGTTTGGAATTATTTGAGATATATGTTGGAATAACACTGAAAGGACTAGGTGTAAGGCATGCGTAAATCTTATGCATATGGTAGTGCCACACATGGGACTAAAAATATGAAGCGTCATATACAGAATTGTCCAAAACGTGCCAACCTGATGTAGGGCAATTATTGATTGACATAATCATAGATTGCAAAGTAGAAAGATTAGTCAAGAGACTTTCGTGGAATATATGGCCTTATCAATTATTCAACATAACTATCCATATTCATATGTGGAGAATCAAGGAACTAGGAGAGCTTTTCATATGTGTGTAATGAGCTTGTGCATTATTCTAGGAACACGCTCAAGGTGGATTGCTTAAAAAATTTGAAAGGATGAAGAAAAAAACTAAGTTTGAATTAGGGAGGCTGACAAGTAGAATATGCTTAACTTCTGATGTTTGGACTTCTGGTACAACTGAGGGATTATTTCTTTGACAGCTCATATATAGATGAGGATTGGGAGTTACCGAATAAAATATTGACTTTGTATATTCCTCCTCCACACTCAGGGGTTGTTTTGGCAGAAAATATCATGAATTTCTTGAAGAGTGGGGTATTGAAAAGAAAATTTTCTCAATTATTTTGGATAATGCAAGTAGTAAGATAGGATGGAGGATATCTTGAGGAACCAGCTTGTGTGCAGAATGCTTTGTTATGTAAAGGTGAATTTTTCCATGTGCGATGTTTGCACATATCTGAATCTTATTGTTCAAGAAGGGTTAAGAGCTGCTAGTGTTGCTGAATAAGATTCGAGATAGTGTGAAATATATTAAAGCAACTGAGGCTAGGAGAATCAAGTTTGGAGAACTTGCTGTACAAAGGGAGTGAAAAGCTAATGGGGTTGAGATTGGATGTTTCCACTAGATGGAATCGACATTTTTAATGCTTGATACAGCGTTAATATTGTCCCGTGTTTGTGGCTTTGTCAACAATAGATCCTAGTTATAAATTTTGTCCACAAATGAAGAATGGGATAGGGGGGAGAGGATATGCAAGTTCTTGGAACCATTTAATGATATTACGACTTTATTCCAGGTTCTAAATATCTCAGCAAACTTGTACTTGAAATGTGTGTGGGAAATTCAATTGCGTTTAATTGAAGAGAGTACGAGTGAGGATGAAGTTGTTAAGAGCATGGCAAAACAATGATCCCAAAATTTACAAAATATTGGGATCTTTTTTTTGTGTTGACGATTGCAACTATTCTTGACCCACGTCTCAAGTTCAGTTTGTGGAGTACGCTTTAACAAAGTTTATGATTCAAATACTGCCGTACTGAAGTTGGAGACTGTTAAGAATAACTTGCAAAAGCTTTTTCAAGCTTACGAGGCTAAATGTTGTAAAGAAGTTCCTGCCTCACCTTCAGTTGTTTCTCCTGCGGTAGTTCTACTTAGTAGGCGTGTAGATCATTCTCTGTAAGTCACTATACTTTTTAGTTTTTATATTCTTATGATAAATAAAGTATTGTTATTGTTTAATTTTAACTTTTGACACTTAAGTTTAAATGATTAGGATTTTGACAGCTATGAGAGTGTTTCATTTCCACTAAGAAATCCGGTTAGATCTTTATTTGGAAGAGATGAGGTTTGATCGCGTCAAATATCAGAATTTGGATAGCCTCGATCATTGGAGAATAATCGTGATCGTTATCGGTACTTACCATGATGGCTCGTGATACATGGCAATACCAATAACATCCGTTGCCTCAGAGTCCGCTTTAGTTTGTAGTAAAGTGCTCAACAAATATCGAAGCTCACTTCGACCAAAAAATGCAGAATCTTTGATATGCACTCGAACTTGGCTATAGGATATGAGTTTGAAGGTAACATGTTAACATATATTCGTATATTTTATATTTACATTATTAATATTTGTAGTTGATCATTGTTTTGTAGATAATGAGGTGAAAGATGATTCGGATGATGATCTTGATGTGCCATTGACTGATCTCGAGAAGTGGAATCAAGAGACTCATCACGCCCACTGTGGAATGAATATTGCTGTCTTAAGAATTTTTTTGTGAATATTGGATTATGATTTGTTATTTTAATTGGTATTTATAGTTTATGACTTTTTGGTTTGTTTATGTGTAATTGTGTATTAGTGATTTTGTATTTGTTGTTTTGGTGGTATTTGTAGTTTGTATTATATGTATTGTTGTTATGTGTGTATGTTTTTTTGGTTCATATTTGTTATATTCTAATTGAATTGAATTTAGAGTAGTTGATTTAGGGGGTGTAAATGTAAAAAATTAAAACTGCAGGAATTTTGGGGGTGGAATTGTCATAATAGAAAGTTAGGGGTGAAACTGTCAAAACCGAAAGCTGGAGAGAGAAAAAACGGTCCACCCGCGGGTCCACCCGTACCCGTATAGGGTAGGGCACGGGTCCAAAATATTGGACCGTATATATCCACCGTTTTGGACCCGTACCCGTTTTACCCGTACCCGTTACCCGGCCCGTACCCGGCCCACCCACCGTTTTGCCAGGTCTAATGGTTGAGCCTTGCATGCGTGCCCATTGGGCGTGTTGCAAAGAGATCTTTTTCCCACATTTACCTGTATTATATGACTTATAAAGTTGATGTCAATGCTACAAGAATGACATGATATTGCATATTTTGATAGTCGATTTTTAATATTTCCAGAACATATAGCTTTTCTCAAAGTTCATTGTTATTTTCGATTGCATTTTAAATTTAAATTCCCTTGGATGGCTTTTTTTTTTTTTTTTTTTTTTTGGTTTCCAAGGGTGTCCGGACTAACTTGTTCGTACCTTACTAATCTTGGATCATAAAGTTAACAGTCAGGTAAACCTCCAATGACTACTCTTTATTAGTAATCGTGGAGATTCAAACTCAAGACTTCTTGAGTAATACACCCAAGAGTCTCAAAAGAACGTCCAACTATCTAGAGATAGGTTCTTGGATGACTTCAATATTGAACTAATTGCAAATAGTAGTTCATCCACGGTAGAAGCATACAGTAGTGTAGTATCAATAATGGTTTCATAAAACAATCAAAAGTAGCATAATATATATCAAAAAGAAGATTCAACATGCAGAACTGAATATTGAACACATATGCTCGTAATTAGGATTATAGTATTACTGCAAATCACGATGATAGTGTTTCAACAATTTGTAGCATAAACGCTATCGAATATCAATCTGTTACATTTGTTAAGGAGAGATAATATTGATGCGTTTTGCTTTTCCACACTAGAAGTTCAGCGGCATGATTTGATTAAATAAAGGGTCAATTATACTTTCACCAAAATGAGTAGCAAGCATTGGTTCTGCAACAGCCCTTATGGAATTTGCAACATTTTGACCACTCTGATATTTGTTGTTAACATCATTACTGGGATCCCAATTCACTTAAAAAAAAAAAAAAAAAAAGAAAAAAGGAAAAAGAAGTATCTTATCAAGATTAGAGGATCCCAATTCGCTTTAAAAAAGTCAAGGAGGGATTTTGTTCGTAGCTCCCAGAGATAACAGCAGTCTTTGCTAGATGGACTTACGATGCTACTCCCAATTAAAGTAAGAAACTGCACTTACGAGTTACGACTTGCCTATTTTTTCTTAGTAATGCTATGTTTACATAATTTTTTTATATCATGATGTGGCATATCTTATAATCACATAAATTTTGAATTATTTTAAATTTTTAATATTATAATAGAATTTATGTGGTTGTAGGATATATTACATCATGATGTAATGGATATGGTGTAAAAGAGCGGTGTAAATATAGCATTATTCATTTTTTATTCCTCACCCATTCGCGTTAATCATTTATCATGTTTTGTCTTTTGAATGGCATCATCTCCTTTTATTAATTATTACAACTCAATTTCACCCGACATATTTGCTTCCATGAATCAGAAGAGCTTAATTTTCTCATCTATCACGATTTACAGCCGTTAATTCGCCTCCATTTCTCTCCCTCATAACTGTTTTACATTTATTATCTGTTATAGAGTAAAACTTGTATATATCCTGGTGACTTTGATTAACATCTATCCACACAGCAAACCAAGAAATGATGAATCACTTTCTACTCGATAACATCCATCTATTCTTGCTTTGTTCATGAATTATAAATGAAATAGTCCATTGTTTTACAAGTAAAATTTACAAGAACGTAAGGAAGTTTTATAATTTCATAATTTTCATCTATGTAACAATACAGAAAAAGATTATGTTGCTTTGATGATAAATAGTTTACAAATCTATTCCTAATAAGTAAAATTAAGAGTAGTAATACTACTTGTCCCAAGTATATATTTATCCATAATTTTATATCTCGAGCAATGTGTCACGAGTATTGACAGAACATTTTTTTTTTTTTTTTGGTAAATGGTAATAATATAAAGAATGAAGGAATGAGACCCCAAAATGGAAGTCTCTACAAGAGATCATGAGCCCTGGACATCTCCAAGTACCTAGCAAAACAAAGCCAGCAAAAAGGCAAGGATTTACAATCTTTATATACCAAGGAGCTAGTCTCGCAGATGCCTAAACAAGCGGACCAGCAGCACAAAAAGGGCAGGTCCAGCAAATCAACAAAAACAGTCTGCACAAATATACACAATAAGCAGCCAACAAAAAGATACCCCTTGCACATAAAAAAGGGCAGCAGAAGAAGCACTCCAGCACCATGCATGTCCCTCTAAGAAACCCGACAGCATTCTTGTCACGGAGTACACAACAACCAGACATTAAAACAACCCAAAAATCTGTAAACCAGCAGCAAGTCTCCCACTGGACAACACATTGACATATCATTCAATGTATTATCTCTTTATTTATATGTTAATGCTATATATAATAACACATCAGTTAAAATATGAAATTTGAGATAAATTTTGAAAAGAATAGTGTTATTATAAATCAAATTTAATATAAAGCACGATGTTTTTCTTTATAAACTTCCATAAGTGTTTGTTAGGTAAATATAAAATTCCAATTAAAAATTAACTCATGTTTAAAATTAGAAGTGCGGTTGGTCAATAGAATCAGACTTATTAAAAACTTTATATATAAATTACTTCTAATAACATGCCTATTTAGTTCTAAAAAATTCTTTCATTCAATCTATGTAACTATGTTCACTCCATCAATCATCATCTTCCCTTTTTCGTCTCTTGTGTTAGCCTCTGTTCACTCCATCATCTCCTCTTTTCAGCCTCTTGTGTTATTAATCTCTGTTTGCTCCACCATATTCTCTTTAGAAAAGGGAAAAAAGAAATCAGTGGATATCTAATGATCCAATAAACGCTCTTATCTCTCTCCCTCTCTCTCTTTTTATTTTTTGAAATAGCAATTGTTGACCAGAAACATATATATATAGATACATACTGCTCTTCTTTAGATGTTTTGGGCTAAACAACTAATATTTGAACATAAAGGAGTTGCTCAGTCAGACCTTAGCAACCCTTCACAAATTCTTCTATCCAAAATTGTCCAACACCAGCAATTGATTCGGCCTTCGTTGCCAAATCTTTGTAATTTATTTTGAATGCATTTGTTTAACAGATAAGAAGGAGAGAGACTATATAATTTTAAATTTACTGCCAATTTAATTTCAGATATAGACTATCCCTTCTCTATTAACTCAAAACTATTATATAAATTAGATTTAAAATATTCAAGTTTGGATGGTAGGTGCATGAAAATAGAGTTAAACTTTGGTCCTTTAAGTTATTTTGATTGTAAATAAAATATAGTTAATAAAAAAAAAAATACATACAGCGGGAGTCCTATTGTTACTTTCAAGGGGTGTTTGATTGGGGTTATCTCCCATTAATAAGATAATGTGATCTTATATTACTTAGATTATCACGTTTGGTTGTCAAGTAATATAAAATTTTGATAATTTTCCAAAACCAATAGAAGGCATTTGGATCATATAGTATTTTATTATAGGGATATATTATATTAACGGAAAGAAAAATCACCTTGAAAATTACTGGGAATATTTAGAAAATATATTTGGTTGGTTCAAATAAATTGGTGAATAATATGTTTGGTTGGGAGGATAAATAAGTGGGTATGTTATATAGAGATTACTAAATTGCCCTCCTTTTTAAATATTAATATAATAGTATTTTTTATTATTATTTTTTGAAATTTTTTTTAACCCCTTACATTTGAAATTTTGCTAAACTACCCCAGTCATATAAAACTTTAATTGTGATCCATGGCCCATAGGGTGTGTTTGTTTCATGTAATTCTTTATTACTAAAAATATAGGATTACCACTAAGATAGATTACCTTGGAGATTAATGGAGGAATGTTATACTAATATATTCAGTTGGATTGATGAGTGTAAATAATTAATATGCTTGGTTGGGAGGAATAAAATATTACTGAAGGATTTTTACTGAATTGCCCTTCCTTGTTAATATTATTATTATTATTATTATTTAGAACATTTTTTTAACCCCCAGCATTTGAGAATTTAGCTAAAATACCCCAATAACAAAAGTTTAAAATTTAACAAAATACACCCAGCCACACAAGACGATTGTCGGCCCTCAACCATCACTATCAGTCATCGCTAACAACTACCAGAATGGCGCATGACCGATCGGATCTGGCCATTTTTATCAAGATTAAAGGTCGATAATGGCCAGATAGCCATGGATCTAGTCAGAAAGATATATCCATTCTGGCCATTAACAATCGTGGATTTGGCCAAAAATGGCTAGATCTATTTTGGCCATTAACGACCCAATCTATGGCCTTTTACAACCAGAGATCTGGTCAGAAATGGCCAGAATAGTTTTGGTTGTTTCCGGCAAGATCCACAACCACCTGGTTATTTTTGGCCTTCGACCTAGCTGGAAACTTATAGGTCAATGCATTACCAGCCAGATCCGACCGATCGTGTATCGTTCTGACGATTGTGGATGGTGACCGACGGTGGTAGCCAACAGCCGACAATTTTCTTGGGTAGCTAGGAGTATTTTGGGTATTATCCATATAAATAGTGAGCAAATTTCTGTCTAAAAAAATAATATATGAGGTTAAAGAAGTCGTTTTGCACATTTGGGCATTTGTGTCCAAAATGTTTATTAATTAAGGATAAAATTGGTATGAAAAGTTGATTACCTCGGTAATGGAAAAATAACACCTCTCGTGACGGTAATCCAATTACCCCCGTGTTTACTAATAGTAACCACTATTTGCAATACAGGTTCTTTGTAATCTTTCATTACTTGACACCCAAACGTAGTAATTTACGGAAAAAAAAGATAGATTACCGGTGTTATTTTCCATGCACCTAAAACAAACGAACCCATAATAATTACTGTTGGTTATATAGGTAACAATCTGATTACCTTCATTTTCTTAAGTATTTTAAGATTACTTGGTAATGTTAATTTTGTTACAATTTTACCCCTTATTAATAAAAATTTTGGACAATAATGCCTTTATTTTGAAATTAATTTGCATGAACCTACTATTACAATTTTACCTCAAATTAATTAAGTTTTTTGCAATAATGCTCTTGTATTTAAAACAAATTGTATGACACTCAAACCACCACCACCCACCAACAACCATCATCGGCCATCGCCGACCGACGTGGCCGAAACAACTCAAGATCTATTGGATCTAGCCGGCCGTGTGCCAATCTGGCAAGAAACAGCGAGATCTACGACCATAAATCTGGCCGTTAACGATGGATTTGGTAGCTAAATATCGGTGCACGACTAGTCAGATCCAGTCGGTCGTGCGTTGTTCCGGTGACTGTTGGCTACCTTTCGATGGTAGTGGCCTCCAGTCAGTTGTCTTCTTAGGTGGTTGGGGTACTTTAATTAATTTTTAAACTTTTATTATAGGGGTGTTTAGCTAAATTAACAAATATAGGGGGTTAAAAAAATCTAAAATAATAATAATAAATATTATTAAAATATAATGGCAACTCAGTATCTATGCAACATATGCACTAATTTATTTCAACTTAACCAAATATATTTCCCTAAACATTCTTAGTAATCCACCTTCTCATTAATATAACATTTTTAGTAAATAACATTCTCTGAATCAAACGCACCCTAAAGTAAATAGCATCACCTCTTATATGAATAATACTTATGGTTTGTTAAAGCCCAAATGTAAATAAAAAGTCTATATTAAGGTACGGATATTCAGTTATTCACGTCCCTTATTGTCCTCCTCTATTTCTTTTCTTTATCGTTTCTTTTCTCATAAATAAAAAATTGCTTAAATTTCGATGCCTCAAATTCTAAATCAACATGCTTCGATTCCGTTTTTACCATGGAATCTAAGGGCCCAAAAAATATTTTTTAAATTAAATGTTCGAAATATGGAATATAGAAGTTTGAAAACATACTTAGTAGTACAAATAAGTTTAATCAAATTATATATTATTTAAAAGTATTTTTCGAAAACCAAAGGAGAGTTAGTACATTTTCTAAATTTATAAATGTTTTTTAAGTCATTCCCTTAGTTCAATACTAGTTTGAAGAGTTCATCTGTTCTTCTTCTTCTTCTTTAATATTTTTTTTCCAAAGTGATACAATGTCGTGAGGTCAAAATTAATTACAAATATTCAACGGTTAATCTAATAATTAAGACTTTGAATTTAATTTGTTAATTTGGGGGCAAGAAATGTGAAAATGAAGAATTCTCTTATTCATCATTCCGAAGTCTGTTACATTGTTTGTTTATATACAAAGAAATAATACACAGCCGTCCAACTAATTTCTTCTAACTCTTAACAAACTTACAGCTCAGCATAACTAATTTCTAACTAACTAAGTTTTCTTCTATATACATAACAACTTGATCTTTAACACTCCCCCTCAAGTTGGCATCTTATGTATATTTTTCAAGCATAACTTGGACAAAAGTTTTTCATGTTGAAGCCTTCCCAGCCCTTTTGTCATTACGTCTGCCACTTGTTCTCCAGTTGGTATATATCTTGCAATGATCAAACCTCCTTGAATTTTCTCTCTTATAAAATGACAATCTATCTCTATGTGTTTTGTTCTCTCATGATACATGGGATTTGCCGCAATCTGCAATGCTGACTTATTATCACAGTAGAGCAAAATGACGGTAGTGGCTTCATCATCAAGCTCTTTAAGCAAACCTGTTAACCAAACTACTCTGTCAACAGCTACAGCCATGCTTCTATATTCTGCTTCTGCAGATGATCTTGCCACAGTATTTTGTTTCTTTGATTTCCCGACAGAAGAGATCTCCCATCTTGATGCAGTATCCTGATACTGATTTCTACTGACTGCGCAAGCTGCCCAATTGAATCACAAAAGGAAATTAACTCTTTTGTACTCTTTGCGGACATGAACAACCCAAGTGCTAGTTCCTTTTTCACATATCTTATAACCCTTAATGCTGCTTCCATATGTGATTGTTAGGAGTCTGCATGTGCTGACTTAAGTCTGGACAGCGAATGAAATGTCTGGCCTGGTCATGGTTAGATATAACAGCCTTCCCACCATTCTCCTGATATAGTAAGATCTGACAGCAAATCATCCTTTTCAATCGGTGGGAACTTTTGATCATACTCATATGAAATCAGTTTAGATTTTGTTCAAGAGGAGTATCAGCAGGTTTTGCAGCAGACAATCCAGCCTCCGAAATGAGTTCCAGTGCATATTTTCTCTGGTTTAAACAAATTCCTTCAGAGGACCTAGCAACTTCAATTCCAAGAAAGAATTTAAGGTGACCAAGGTCTTTGATTTTGAATTATCTTGCCATATGAACTTCAAATGACTATCATCTCGGTGCAGCTCCCTGTTATCAAGATGTCATCTACATAGACAGCATGATGACTATATGCTCTTCTCGTTGGGGAATAAGAGTATCATATTTACTTTGTAAGTAACCATTTTGATCAAGGTTCAGTGAGCTTGTGATCCCTTGTCTACTTGCTTGCTTCAATCCTACAAGGATTTGAGCAGTCTGCAAACTGTGTTCTCCCCCTGAGTGCCAAATCCTTGAGGTAAAGACATGTAGACTTCTTCATGAAGATCCCCTTGCAGGAAGGCATTAAACACATCAAGTTGAAAGAGTGGCCAGCATGTAGAGGCTAACGCAAGGACTGATCTGACAGTGACCATCTTCTACCGAGGAGAATGTTTCTGTGTAGTCGATACCAGCTTGTTGATTATAGCCCTTGGCCACAAGCCGAGCTTTGTATCTCTCCAAAGTACCATCAGAATTATACTGACTTTGTAAACCCACTTGCAGCCAATCGGTTGCTTTCCTGCAGGGAGTGGAGTAAGTTGCCAGGTTTGATTGGCTTCTAATGCAGTGATTTCAGTGCAGGCATCAATCCAATTAGGATCCTGAGAAGCTTCAACAAATGAAACAGGTCCTTGATCCGAGAAATGGAAGAAAGGAAACACCTGTGAGATGAAGAAAGATGATCAAGAAAGAACATCTGAAATGGAGTAATGAGCTGAAGGTGTAATGTAATCCTGCAACAAATTGGAGGTCTATGTGATCTGGTAGATCGTCTGATGTTTACAGGAATGGCAGAAGGAGATGCTGGAGCTTATTGTTGGAGAGTGTGGGATTAATTGAAGGAGCAGCAAGGACAAGATCAGTAGTAGGACCAGGAATGAAATGGTCATAGCAGTAGTAGGATCAGGAATGGCAAGTATTGACAGGAGCAGGATAAGAATCATAGAAAATATGGTGTGAAAGGATCTTTTGAAAATAATGGAGTATAAGAATGTTTTGGTATTGAAATGGAAAAATGTCTTCATAAATTGGACATCCGGTTGACAAAGAAACTGAAATCTTGTAAGTTCAGTAGGTTGTATCCTTTTGTGTGAAGAGTATCCCATAAAGACTGATGGGATGGCCTTGAAACCAAATTTATCTCTTGAGCTTAGATTGGATGCGTATGCCAAGAGCCAAACACTTTGAAGTGATCAATTGAAGGAGGGGAACCAAAAAGAACTTGATGAGGAGAGCTATGCTGAAGCACATCAGTGGAAGTCTATTGAGATATAGCAGGCTGTGAGTATACATCTCCCCAATATTTGATTGGAATAGATGTGAAATCTCAAGGCTCTAGCAACACTAAGAAGTGCCTATGCTTCCTCTCTACTACCCCATTCTGCTGGGGGGTATAAACGAAGTTTTCTGGTGGATATCCCAAGGGAAGTAAAAAGAGCTGAACAATGAGAGTTGAGAAACTCTAAGCCATTATCTGTTCGAACAGTTTTGACAGAGGCTGAAAATTGAGTCTTGATAAGAGTAAGAAAACTCTTAATATGAAGTATGACTTCATGCTTATTTGCCATGAGGAAAAACCAGGTAACCGAGAATGATCATCAACCACTGTGAGAAAGTATTTGTAATGATTATGTGTAGGAGTATGATATGGTCCCAACATCCATATGCAATAAATGAAAACATGTAGGAGCCTTGTAGTGCTAATAGGAAAAGTTTTCTCACATGTTTGGCAGAGGACAGATATCACCTGGTATTCAGTATTATCAGAATTAAAACTTCTTATTCCAGAAAAATATTTCATTTTCGTATATGGTATTGACCAAGTCATTTATGCCAAAGCTGGTTTACAGAAGTAAACAGGAAACATGTAGAGTTTTATTCAAAGTATCAAAGTAGAAACATTGGCCTTGTATGCATGAGAAGGCATGAAGAAGTAGAGACCCTCTGATTCTTTCAATCCCAGGATTTTCCCATTGGAGAGGCCCTGAAATATGCAGAAGTCAGGATAAAAATTGACAAAGCAAGATAAGTCTTTGGTGAGCTTTGAGATAGAAATCAAATTATATTTGAAATCTGGCACAAATAACACATTATTCAATTCGATCTGGACCAATATTACAAGATCCAGTATGTGTTACGGTTGAATGATTTCCATTGGGAAGTCTGACTGTGGAAGGAGAACTGTCCCCCTCAACTTGTTCAAAGTGTTTAGGAAGCTGTCATATGGTGACTGGCTCCTGTGTCTAATATCCAGTAGACTCCATGATTTAAGGATGAAAAGTAAGAGTGAATACCTGCCATATTAACGTGTGCATCATTTGGAGCTAATGCAGGTTCTTTTGGAGCAATTTTAATATCTCTGCATACTGTCTTTGGAAAATATTGGAGGTGCTGCTGCTTGGTTATTATTTGAATGTGATCAGGTAACATTAGTGGCAACATTGTTTGCTGATGATGGAGCATGGTCTTTCGTCTGGTGAACTTAAAATCAGCAGGATATCCAATGATCCTATAACAATTATCCTTTTTGTGTCCTTTCATATGGCAGTGTTCACAGGTTATATTCCAGTCTTCTTTGGTTTGATGATTGTTGTTGGATGAAGAATAGAAAACTGTAGGTTTAGAGAGGATTCTACAACAACAACATTGGATAAACTTCTCTGGCTTTCCTCAGTGACAAGCATAGAGTAAGCTTGGTTGATAGATGGTAAAGGTTGCACATGAGGATTTGGCTTCTAGCATGCAAATAAGTTCATTTAATCCCATCAAGAATTGTAGCAACTTTTGATTCTGCATGTGATCTACGTAAACTTTTGACATGGAACATTCACAGGAAGGAAGCTGGACAATAGACGAGTACTCATCCATAGCATTCTTAGTTTAGAGTAATAAGTGGAGATGGACGAAGTTCCCTGCATTAAGGTGACTATTTCTCTATGTAATTGAAAAACTCTAGATCCATTCACTTTATCAAACCTTCTTTTCAAATCTTCACATCTAGATGTGCCTAGATGCAAAACGATGCACTTAAGAGTCTTTTAGTAACGGAATTCATGATCCAGAGGAGAACTATAGCATTACATCTATCCCATTGATTGTGCAAGCTAACTGGAAAGCTGTTCTTTGTATAAGTTCCATCAATAAATCCAATCTTATTTTTAGCTAACATGCAATTTCATAGATCTACTCCAATGAGTAATTATCAACGCCACTTAATTGAAAAGAAACGAGAACAACACCGGAGTATCAGAAGGATGAAGGTAAAGCTGATGACTAAAATCGAGATGAGCTCGATTGATCATTTCCATTATTTGCAGAAGATTGCGTCTTCCATCTGCACTGACATTTGCCATTTTGGAAGAATGAAGTGATAGCTTCTTGATCAGAGAAATGAGATCAGATAATAGACGAATCTGAGGAAATGATGAAACAGAGAAAACGATGAATCAGTTAACGAAGCGATGAAACAGATGGAACTGATGAATCAGTGAAGCCGTGAATTCCTGATGAACAGAGTGAAGTGAGTGAAGTTCTCTGTATTTTAGAATTCTCAAACCCTGGAATTATGGCTCTGATACCATGTTAATTTGGGGGCAAGAAATGTGAAAATGAAGAATTCTTTATTCATCTTCCGAAGTCTGTTACATTGTTGTTATATACAAAGAAATAATAAACAGCCGTCTAACTAATTTCTTCTAACTCTTAACAAACTTACAGTCAGCATAACTAATTTCTAACTAACTAAGTTTTCTTCTATATACATACAACTTGATCTTTAACAGAAAAGCAAGTAATACTGATATACCAAATCAACAAAAACTCTCAAAACCATCGTTAATGTTTGGTTGTTTGTTCTGATATTAATGGGCCGTCAGGTAAGTGGCAATATCTTAATGTGTGTTTGACAAGAATTTACGCACTACATCTTAGTGCCAAATAATAAATATTTTCTTTTACGTTTCCAACCAATAACTCAATTTCATGCGCATGCTAAAGCATTGACGAAAAGGACTCCAGTTCGTTCGTGTAGTATTAAAACTTAGGAAAGTGTGACAATGAATTGCATTAGAGGAAAATAACCATAAAAGAAAAGAAGAAAGAAGAAGAAGGAGGAGGAGGAGAGGAAAGACACCTATAAATGTCACTGAAAGTAACATATTGGAGAGATATTTTGATGCATGTGAAGTGAAGTATGTGGATTAAAGTGTCAGAATCAGAAGTTAAGGGCTTAGCAATATTTAACTAAGCAAAACACAAAACACTGCCGTTTTGTGTTTCTCTCTTAAAGAGAACGAATATCTGTATTTCACTTTAATATTGTATTTCACTTTCCCTTTTTCTCTCACACTCTCTGAGCTACTGATTCAATTAAGTAGCAAACTAACTGTATTATATTCATTCAATCAAATACCCAAATTGAAGCTTTGTTTTTCTTTAATTTTTCTCTCAATTACGAATTTCACTTGGTATCAGAGCATCGACTAACGTCAATGGCGAACATCTCAAACTCAATCAATCTGGCACAAGTCTTGAGAAAATGATTCTCAACTTTCCAACTCAATCAGCTCAGTTTTTCCGTCAAGTCTAAGTTGTTACTCCGAAGCTGAACAGAGATAACTACCGCGAAACAAATCGATTCTGGAAGTCAAAGTTCTGTCAGCGGTGGAAGCTCACGATCTTGAAGATCACCTTATAGGTCTTGTCCCTTGCCCTCAACCTTTAATTACTGCAGATCTTGAACATTTGAATGAGTTAGGAGAAAACTAGATCAAAGGAGAAAGTTAACCTAGCTATATTTTTGGAAAAGAACTGACAAATTTCTAGTGACTTGGTTATTAGCGTCGATCTCAGAATGTATGTTTGCCTCTGTGTCAAAACAGTCATCTACAACAATTTGGCTAACCCTAGAAGTGAGTTCTAAATGACTTAAATCAGAGCACTTCACCTAAAAACCTTACTCCAAACCACTCAAAAGGAAACCTAAGCATTAGTGATTATGTTAAAAAGATGAAAGGAAAGCCGAAAGTTTATCAACTAGTGGCCAAATGATATCTGATGAAGATTTATTGCAGTTTATTTTTGATGGACTAGGCCCTGAATTGATGCAGTAATTGTTAACCTTACTTCAAGAATTGAGGCCAAATTCGACTAGTAACCTTACAAGAAGCACAATATTTGCTTCAGAAGTATGAAATGAGAATAGAGAGGTTCAATATGCAGATTTTCTCAATAGTTCTGTCAACAGTTTGTCAATATGGCTGCTGTAAGTACTCCAGGTCTCACACATCCACAACTATACCAATGTATCTACTGGTAGTTTGCCTGTAGCACACAAATCCCTCTATCCAAATACTGCTGGTTCACAACTGTATAACCAATATCCTACTCATGTCAACTCTTCAGTTCCTCATGGAATGCTTTAAGTGATCAGTTTAATGCATCAGCCTATATGGGCAGTATGGAGTCCTATGCAAAACTATAGACCACCTAGCATATCCTTTTTTGGTAGAGGCAGAGGAAGGGGAAATCCTAAAAGAAAACCCATTTGTCAAGTTTGTAACAAAATGGGCCACACTACTGTGCAGTGTTATCATTGGTAAAATTCTACCTACAATGGAACCCCTCCACAATTTGGGAGTAAAACTATGGGAGGAATCAAGTGGTAGGTTCTTCACCATCAACAACGAAGTATTTCTTGCCTTGGTCCTAACCTGCCTTATCATGGAAATCAAAACCATGAAAACAATGGTGGTTATCAACAATAGCAGTTTGTCTCACACTTTACCCACAAACAACAGCAGTTTGTCTAACCTTTACCAACAACAACAGCCTACACCAACCATTAATCGCACACCTTCAACCTTTACTAATAGCCAACAAACACATAACTCATACAATTCTGCTCAACACAATCCAGTCAGCAAACACATCTCAATTCCTAATCAGCAAACATTCTTCAGTTCCCAGTCAAGCTATTTTGCTGTTCCCCATTCCCTGCCAAATAACCTGTCTCCTACTTTTCCCATCATATCACATCAACTACCATCAAGATCCAGCCTAGTATATGGATTCTGGAGCAACAGATCATGTACTTCAGACCTGAACCAATTAAGTGCAAGTAAGAGCTATGATGGAAAGAACAGCTTCAGGTGGCATGTGTGAGTTCCTTAACATCTACATGTTGGTTTTTCCCCTTACCTAGTACATTGCAATCTAAACCTATATTTGAAAAATGTGTTATGTGTTCCTTGTATTACAAAAAATTTACTTAGCATTTCAAATTTACCAAGGAAATAATGTTGTGGTTGAATTTTCTGCTGAATGTTGTGTGGTTAAGGACAAGGGTACCAATCAAGTGCTGCTGCAGGGAGATCTTAAAGCGGGTTGTATCAATTGAATTTCCATCTGCCCTATCCTCACTGTCTCCACCAGTTAATACCTTCTTAGTGCTCCAAGTCTCCTACTCAAGTCACATCTAATAAGCCACTAATGTAAAGAGTACATTAGATAGTTTGGATCTGTTGAAGTTTCTTCCAAAACAGCCAGACAGTTTAGATTTGTTGAAGTTTCAACTATGTTAGTCAAAACTAGTTCTAGTCAGTCCCCTTTATTACATGTGTTGAGAATAACAATGAATCTCATGTAGCTGATTTTACTTCTAATAATTGTACTTCTTTGTGATAATAAAATAAAGTTCAATGCATTCTGTTCCCTTACATTCTCTACTGTGTGCATTGATTCTGATTCTTTGCATTTTTACAGTTGCTCAACTACATCTAATAATTGAATGATACAATCTCTAATAATTCTACAACAGATGCACTGCATTCTCATTCACTTGCTGAACTTTACATTTCTTGACAAACTAATATTTCATCTGCTGGTTGTACATGCTATTTTTATCATTTGATTTGATAAAGATACATTACATTCTCAATTGCATGACTTTAGTGCACCGTCCAACAGCCCTAGTATCTACATCTAGTAAAATCAGTAACCCTGCTTTACTTTGGCACAAAGAGTTGGTCACCTCATGCTGAGGTGTTTCACAAAATCATGGAACAAACTTCCCAAATCAACCTCAACCTTTAAGAACTCCAATATCATCTACATTGCCTTTTTGTGATGCTTGTCACCTAGGTAAAATGCATAGGAATAATTTTCCCCTCTCTCATCAGAGCTACTTCTCCCTTAGAACTGTGCACAGTGATGTTTGGGGACCAGCCCTATAATGTCTTTTGAAGGATTCCGATATTATGTTGCATTTATAGTGAATTTAGTAGGTTTACCTGGCTCTTCCCTTTAGGACTAAAGGTGAAGTTAGATCCACCTTTATTAGATTTCATCACTTAGTTGAGAGATAATTCAACACCAAACTTAAGTGTTTACACTCTGATCAAGGAGGAGAATATAAGGACTTATTCTTATCAACCAGTTGTGGAATTCAGTTTAGACACTCTTGTGCCTAATGCATCAACAAAATGGTAGGAGTGAGAGAAAGCATAGACATGTAGTGGAAATGGACTAACTTGCTTGCCCATGCTTCAATGCCTTTACAATTTGGTGGAATGCATTTGAGTACAGCAGTTTTTTTAATTAACAAAATGCCTTCTTCTGTTCTGAATTTATGTCTCCTTATCAAATTTATTTCATAATTTCCTCTTTATTCCACTTTGAAAGTTTTGGTTGCACTTGTATCCTTATTTAAGAGTTATCATCAGCATAAGTTCATTTCATTCAGAAAAATGTGTTTCTTAGGATATAGTTTGGTTCATAAAGGGTACAAATGTTTAAGTCCTAGTGGTAGAGTTTATATCACACCAAATGTTAAGTTCATGAGCTGGTGAATTCTTTTGATGACAAGTTAATCTACAACCTCACTTCCAACACTTCAGTAGAGCTCATACTGCCACACCTATAATAGCTTTCCTTTTGAGTTGTTTAAAACCTCAAGTTCTGCTGATACAACCTTGTTGATGGATCTCTACCTGCCATTGTATCTTGTGTCCTTCGAATTCCTGCTCAGCAAATGATCAGCATGATTCAACCTCAGCAGTTAAATCCACTTTCCCATCTGATGCATCTCTTGCCTCAAATCACCTTCTTTACAGCCCTTTCTTGAAACAGATTTTTTTCCTATCAAACTCCCAATCTAAGTCATCAAACTCACCTCAAAATTGTCCTTTAGTTGTGGATCTATTCCTACTCTACCTTACCTCCTCACAACTCCACAAGTAATCATTTTTCTTCCCACTGCCAACCTGAATGTTCCTAAGCTGTCACAGCTACTGCTGCCCCTCATTAGTCAGTCACAATATCCATCCAATGACAACAAGAACCAAATCCCAGAGTCTTCCTCCACCAAAAATTGGCTTATATCCCTCTACCTTTGCTGTTGTTCCTGAACCATGCTCGTGTTAAGAGGCTCTACAAAGTATTGATGGCAAGAGGCAATGAACAATGAATTTACAGCCTTACTTAAGAACATACCTGGTCTTTAGTGCCTCCTACTGGTGATATGAATATTGTAGGCAATAAATGGGTATTTAGAGTTAAGTATATCAAGATGGATCTCTACAAAAGTACAAGGCTAGGTTGGTTGCTAAAGGGTTTCAGCAGACTCCAGGGCTTGATTATTTTGAAACATTCGCCGTTGTTAAACCTTCCACCATTAGAATAGTTAATTGGCTGTCACAAATGGGTGGGATATTCAGCAAATAGACATCAATAATGCTTTTCTGAATGGAACTCTAAATGAAACTGATTCATGCGACAACCTGAAGGTTTTGAGCATCCTAGTATCCTGGTTTTGTCTGTAAGTTAGAAAAAGCCTTGTATGGTCTTAAACAAGCACTAGGGCTGGTTTGACAAGTTAAAGGAAGCTTTATGAGTAAAGGTTTTCAAAATTCAGTGGCAGATTCAGTTGTTTATTTTTCAAAAAGGTGATCAAAGCTATCTCTTTTATATGTTGATGATATCTTGATAACTGGAGGGAACACAACTTTTATCCACACTTTGATCAAAGATCTTAATGCTCAATTCTCACTAAAACACTTGGATCAGTTCACTACTTTCTTGGTATAGAGGCTGTTAAAACTGATCAGGGTATGCATCTTAAACAAACTAAATATATTCTTGACTTGCTGGTGAAAACGAATGGCAGATGCACACCCTGTTCTATACCATTAGCAGTAGGTACCAGCTGTTTGCAGGTGATAGTGAATGCTTTAAGGATCCAACTTTGTATAGAAGTACAGTGGGAGCATTGCAATATCTCACATCACCAGACCTGATATCAGCTTCATAGTTAAAATTAAGTCAATACTTGCAAGCTCTTACAGAAATACAATGGCAAGCATGCAAAAGGGTCCATCGAATCTCAAAGGAAACTAGAATCATGGCCTTCAGTTTAGACCAGCAGCTTCTCTAAACGTTGAGTGTTATGCTGATGCGGATTGGGCAGCATCTTGATGATAGAAGGTCTACTAGTGGATATTGTACTTCTTAGGTCCCAATCTGATTCAATGGAGCTTAGGAAACAAAAGGTAGTTGCTTTGTCCTCTACGAAGCTGAATATAGGGCACTAGCTCACACAGCAACTGAAGTTGCATGGTTGAAGAATATTTTTTCAGAATTAGCCTAATTTTCCTCAAGCACCTATCATATGGTGTGACAATCTTAGTGCAGGGGCCTTGGCTGCCAATCCTGTATTTCATGCTAGAACTAAGCATATTGAGATTGATGCGCACTTATAAGAGATAAGTCTGGTCAAGAATTTGTTGGTTCAATACGTTCCTCAAAGTTACAAATTGCTGATATATTAACAAAGGCACTCTCTATAGTTCAGTTTCAAGAATTGAAGGAAAAACTTACTGTGATTCAGTTACCCTGTTCTAGCTAAATGCCCTATTGTATTATCTTCTGCTGAAATGTTTGATTGAAATCAGTGGTCTGTTGGAATGTTTCTAAATGCAATCTGGAATTTCTAGATTTTCTAAATGTCTGATTGAAGAAATCTGATTTGCTGCTATTTCTAAATGCAATCTGGAATTTCTAGTTTTTCTAAATGTCTGATTGAAGAAATCTGATCTACTGCAATGATTCCCGCAGATTGTGTGTTTTTGTTTGTAAAATCTGCAGATGTGCTTCAATGGATGATGAAGTTTGAAGTTTGCAGATTGTATGGATGGTTTTATGGAATCTGATCTGCTGCAATGATTCTTGTAGTTTGTGTGAATTTTGAGAAGTTGATGATTCTGAAGTTTGTGTGTGTTGTTCTGTTGCTTGCTGAAGATTGTTGTTTACTGGTATTCTTCAGTTGTAGTGACCGTTGCTGTTAATTATGGTGCAGCGACTGCTGGATGATGAATCTAGTGTAGTGATGCTGATTGGATGATGGTTCTGGTGCAATTGTTCTTGTGACTTTCACTGGTGTTCAGTTGCTGAAATGTTCTGATGCAGTTCTGATGCAGCTTGTTGGTTCAGTTGCACTGGACATTGGATGTTGATCTTCATTGATTACTGCTGAATGTGGTTTAGTGAAGAACTTGCTAAAAATTATGGTGCAGTGACTGCTGGATGATGAATTCTAGTGTAGTGACTGCTGGATGATGGATTCTGGTGCAATTGTTCTTGTGACTTTCACTGGTGTTCAGTTGCGAAATGTTCTGATGCAGTTTGTGGTTTAGTTGATGGACATTGGATGTTGATCTTCATTGATTACTGTGAATGTGGTTTAGTGAAGAACTGCTAAAAATTTGCGTTGAATGTAGTTTGGTGAAGACTGAAGCACTGGACATTGAATGTTGGTCTCCTGGTTACTGCTGAATGTAGTTTAGTAAAGGATGTTGGTCTCACTGATTACTGCTGAATGTGGTTTAGTTAAGAACTTGCTAAAAAAAATTTGTTTTGGAGGCAATTTGTTTTGAGTGGGCATGTGGATTAAAATGCTAGGTTATGGAAACTTGGACCAGGGAGTTTGATTTGAGGGGGCATGTGGATTAAAGTGTCAGAATTCAGAAGTTAAGGGCTAGCAAATATTAACTAAGCAAACACAAAAACCTGCCGTTTTGTGTTTCTCTCTTAAAGAGAACGAATATCTGTATTTCTTTAATATCTGTATTTCACTTTCCCTTTTCTCTTCACACTCTCTGAGCTACGATTCACTTAAGTAGCAAATCCTAACTGTATTATTCATTCAATCAAATACTCAAATTGAAGCTTTGTTTTTCTTTAATTTTTCTCTCAATTTACGAATTTCACTAAGTATTATAAGGAAGAAAGAGAGCATGAATGCAGCCACAAAGCAGTCACGCTAATTTCAGCTTTTGAAAAAATGAAGAAGAAGAATAACTTTACCTCCCAATGTGGATTTGTTTGACAGGGATGATTCAGTGAAAGAAATTTTCACCGGTGAATGTGATGGTGGGTATGAGAATACTACAAACCAGTCACACACTGCAAAAACACATAATTGCTAGAGCATTATATGGGGAGAAGCAATAAAGATAAAGCTAAAGTTAGAATAAGATCACTATCATTCATCATGCATCACCCACAAACATACCAACCTTTTCGTTTTTTCTTTTCAATTCTTTTTATTTAATTTCACCTCTTTAATTGTGCGGTGTAGATGGCCGTACTGGTTGTATGGACATTGACAAACTCCAGACTCAAGCTATACCATCTGATTAATTTAAATTATTTAAGTGCTTTATCTAATAAATTTCTTCTACAACTTAATCATCTATCAAACCATTCGTTACCATACAGAGAAGTTGAGATTTTGGATTTGCAAACCTGTTAGCAAGTACTTCATTAGTCACAGCAAAGACCTCAATAAATAAATTTGTGTTTACCATTGTAAAATTGAGAAATAAAGAGAAATAAAATAAGTTTTAACATGTTGTAAGAAAACGAGAAGAATAATATATAACTAACCACCATTAGGTGGCATGATGGTAAAAGAGTAAGAGAAAGTTTCATGAGCTCCTGAGTTCTCGAGTCTCCCCAGACACTAATAAGAATGGCGAATAAAGCTTTTACCTAGTCGACAGTTCCAAGGCCTCGGAGGATTAGTTGAAATACACGTAAGTTGATCCAAACACATCCGATGATAATAATAATAATAATAATAATAATATATGACACACTTTCTTTTGGGTGGCGAATATTGACTTATTCTCTTACTCTTAGTCGTTGGAATTGGTTTGAAATTCATGGTGTGCAGTGACTAGTGATATGATGATAAAAGCTAAAGAATGGTAGTATTAGAGTTTTAATTGAGTTTAACCATAACTGGCTTTGTACTACTTGAGAGTCGTCAATTGAGTTGGATGAAATTGTTTACGGGGCTAAATAAAAGGTTGGTTACAATGCCAACCCCAAGGGATTGGCCCGATGGTCAAAGAAGTTTATTCCATTCCTTGAGTTCTTGGGTTTAAACCTTAAGATTATCTACCATAATAATATTGTGATTTACTTGGTATTTTAGATTTGCATAGTGTTCAATAGACTTTAATAATTAGTTGAGGTATGCACAAACTGACCTAAACACTCCATTTATAAAAAAAAAATATATAATTTGATGAAATTGAAGGTGAGTGGGTGGATTCCAGTAAATTAATTGGTAGACCCAGATGATAAAATTCATTTACATTGTTGACACGTGTCCAGATATATTGGTGTATAAATGAGAAAATGTAGAGAAAGAAGATAGAATTTGAGGTGGGCCTGACTCCTCACCCAATAAGGCCTTATTGAATGGAAGGATTACCCTTTCTTATAATCCAATAGGCTTAAGCGTGCCTAGTCGATGTGGGACTCCAACACTCTCCCTCACGGTCAAGCCCATATATTGGGTCATGCCTGTTACTGGAGATAGTTGTTGGCTCTAACTCCTCACTCGCTGGTCAAGCGCTCAACTCAACTGAACCTGGGCTCTGATACCATGATAGAATTTGAGATGGGCCTGACTCCTCACCCAATAAGGCCTTATTGAATGGAAGGATTACCCTTTCTTATAACCCAATAGGCTTGAGCGTGCCTAGTCGATATGGGACTCCAACAAGAAAGACTATGGAGAATCCAACTAAAGTAAACATTGATTTGATAAACTGAAAGATATGTATCCCCAGCAAGTGGAACTGGAAAAAGTAGGAGACCAAAATGAAATGCAGTGGTACACGCCACTCACAAACTTTGAATCTTATATTCATCAATATCAAACACTCCTGTTCTCGTTTCCATCATTCACTTAATTTACTAAATGGCCAACAAAAACCTTCACTCGCGGAACTTAAATAATCAACTTTACTATGCATATATTTTATATTTCAAGTTTTCAAGTTCAATTTATTATCCATATCTATCATATAAACACTGTTTGTTCTTATAGTGTGTATAGCGTTTGGTTTATTGTAAATGGAATCCAACACAGCACTGAATGGTTTTTCTTTCCTTTTTTGAAAGGTTCGGCGGGGTCGGGGTCCGGGTATTCATGCATGTTGAGAGAAGGAGGAGCCATAAAAGCAAACAACCTACTCAAGCCAAGAGAAGCGTTACTAAAGTCTAACGATTATGTTTTTCTTTTTTTGCCAACTACAACTGTATACTCATCATGCCACATAAAAGCAAATGTAACTTGAACTACCATGATAAATAATATATTAAGATAACACAAACAAGTATGCCATTCCATCATTGAATTTTCCCTTTAAAAGGAGACTAAAGCACAACAATAACTGAGCCAAAGAAAGCTTCAAAACTAATCAACATGGATGTGGAGAAACTCTTTCATATGACAGGAGGGGCTGGCCCATCTAGCTATGCTAAAAATTCCTCCTTGCAGGTTTCATCATCCTCTCCCTCTCTATTTTTCACTTCTTTGATACATATATTATTTCTTATTTTGGTGATTGCATGACTGTTCCAGTTCTATCAAGAGTACGTACCTGCTCTTTTGTTCTTCTGTAACTGTTTCTTATTTTCTTCCAACAGAAGAAGGCATCGGATATAGTGAAGAACATAACCATAGAAACATTACAACAACTTTATCTTGAAATAACTACAAAGACGTTATGCATAGCTGATTTGGGTTGTTCTTCTGGATCCAATACACTAGCAATGATTAAAGATGTTGTTGAAACCGTTGAAGGAACTTGTCGTAAATTCATGCTTTCAGACCCAGAGTTTCACGTTTATCTTAATGATCTTTCAACAAATGACTTCAACTCGATCTTTAAGGCCTTGCCAGATTTTGTTAGAGAGCTTAGGGAAGAAAGAAGTGGTGGATCTCCCCACATATATATTGGAGGTTATCCAGGATCTTTTTATGGAAGACTCTTTCCCAACAACTCCTTGCATCTTATCTATTCATCTTACAGTGTTCACTGGCTATCAAAGGTCAGATTCTTCTCTTTTGATTTTATCACTGTAAGCATGCATGCACTTAAGTTCTGAATATATATCATAATTTTGGAATCCCTATTTGGTTAAATGAAACAAAACCACTCTCTTAATTTTCATATACTTGTTATTCAATTTAAGCCAGGGTCAAGCACCATGCAAATTAGATCACGCGTGTATCAAGTATCACTATGTTATGCAGGTTCCTCCAGCCCTTTACAACGACCATGGCGATTCAATAAATAAAGGCAACATTTATATCTCTGAATCCAGCCCTCCTCGAGTGTTACATGCATATTTTAATCAATTTCAAGAAGATTTCTCCACGTTCCTTAGATCAAGGTCCGAAGAATTAGTCGTTGGAGGTCGAATGGTGCTTATCTTATTAGGAAGAGCAGGTCCTGATCATGTTGACAGGGGCAACTCATTCTTCTGGGAACTTCTCTCACGATCCCTAGCCATCTTGGCTTCTCAGGTGCCCATAAATTCTAAATACGTCTCAAACTAGGAATATATTTTGGAGTGTTGATGTTTAAGCGCGTTATCATTGTGCAATTTTTGTTTTATGTAGGGAGAAATAGACAAAGAAAAGCTTGAGTCTTACGATGTGAACTTTTATGCACCATCAAAAGATGAAATAGAAGAGGAAGTGAGGAGAGAAGGATCGTTCAAACTAGACCAGCTTCAGATGTTTCACATAAAGAGAGAAGATTATGGTGACAGACATGGCTATGCGGTTGCAGCGACAGTTAGGGCTATTCAAGAATCAATGATCCGTCACCATTTTGGAGTAGGAGAAGGAAGCTTAGACTCTTTGTTTGAGATTTACGGCAGAATGGTTGATGAAGAAATGGGTAAAGAAGAAATTAAGCCCTGGACTATTGTCCTAGTTCTTAGAAAATTATAGGGTTATTTAAAATGTGATGAATTATATGAACCGTTGATCAAGTAGTCAGCGGTTCATATATATCGAGTTAAAATACCGCCTTGTGACTTCACTTTCTAATGTAAAAACAAGCTGGTTGCGTTTGGTCGAAGATTATACGAGATTACTAAGATAATATAATCTTATATTATTTAAATATCTTATTTGATTGTCAAATAATATAAAATTCTAGTAATCTTTCAATACTAATAGTAGTTACTGTTGGTAATATTGGAAGTAATCTGATAACCTCTATTTTCTCAGGTATTTTAATATTATTTAGTTATCTTATTTTTGTTATAATTTTACCTCTTATTAATAAAATTTTAAGACAATAATGCCCTTGTTTTAAAAACAATTTACAAAAATACTAATTGACTATTTTATCCTTATATACAAAGTTTTTAGGACATAAATACCCCTGAAATTGTACAAAATTATCCAAGGGTGGTGGCTGGATCTGGCCACCACCGCCAGTCACCGGAAATAGCCATCAACGATTGAATGGCACACGATCGGCCATATTAGGCCGGCTATGCACTGATAAGGTTGTTTTCGGCCATGGATCTGTGATCCATGGCTGGAAACAGCTAGATCTGGTCTTTCACAATTAGATCTGTAGCTGTTTCATGGCCAAATATGTGGCGATCTGGCCGTGAAAGGCCAGATATTTGGCCGTGAAATGGTTGCCATTTCACGGCCAAATATCTGGCCTTTCACACACAAATCGCTACTTTCGCCACCATCAGCGGTGGTGACAGGCCACCAGTAGTGGTTTGGGGTGAGTTGGGTGGTTTTATTAAATTTCAAACTTTTTTTGTTGCTAGGGTGTGTAACATTGGATAGATTCATTGTGACCACAATAAACTTGTCATGTATTTTTGTGCCCATTGGACACATATTAAACATACATGTTTTGGTGACTCAATGTCAAATCATTAATTTATGTCACATAAATAATTATTTTAAAATCCACCATTATATTTGTGACTAGAATTGAGAAAAGATAATGACCCGGGCTGCACATATATATAAAAGATTTTTCCGTAAGAAGATTTGTTCCAATGGAAGAAAAATGTAATCCACTAAATAAAATATTAATTGGAAGTGCATGCATATGTACGCAGATATGTACTTACCCTTACACTGACATGTCAAACATGATTTGAGGAAATTAAAATGTAATGTAACTCCCGAATATCTTATGTACGCTTTGGTGCATGAGAAGAGCAAGAATAGGGATGGTGAAGGAATGAGAAATTTTTATTTGAGGGAGTAATTACTATTGACGAAAGGAACTTTCATATTAGGAGTTAATGTATAAAATCACAATATACTATTAAAATGTTTCGATTTTCTCTTAATGTACCATGTCATGAAATCATGATATTCGAGTGTTGTGTGTTGGAGTTAGCGACCACTTCAACAATAAAGGTCGTAGCTGGGCAGCTCTGAGTCATAGCTAGTCTGTATAACGTACATGGGGTCCCCCTAGTGCCCCAAAGAGTGAGTAGGGGTCTCAAAGAGAAGCGCTCCTGGGTCCGTAAGCAATTTGGGTTTATACCATGTATAGCCACTATAGGATTCCTTAAAGATTAGAACTCCTAACAGGATTGAGTTTAGGAATAAAGATCATAGTTGTATTATACTCTTCATAACCTAGTATATAAAAACATTATTCTCTTATATGAGTGATAGAATAAACAATAATAAATACATTCATTGTAACAAGAGATGTGAGAAAATATTTCAACAATATTTGTGTGTGATTATTTGTTTCTTTGATTCCAATCACTCTTTAGTTCTTTTAGTGTGTTCACTGCATATATTTAAACAATGAATCATATATTGTCTATGTTGTAAATTCTCTTGAACAAATCAAGCAAACATCAACCAACAAACACACAATCAACGCAAACCAAACAGATTCAACACACAGTATTTACCGTGGTTCACTTGTTCAATATTGAACAAGCTATGTCCACGTTGAGCTCTAGAATATGAATGCTCTCTACACTTACTATTACGATCAAGAATGGTTACAACCCTCAAACTCTCTCTCTTACAAGATTTCAACCAAGATCAACCAGGATTTAGAATAACAACAGTAAACCTACAATCTGAAATAAGAACACTACACCAGGTTCCCACCCCACTAAGAAACACAACTTAATGGACAGATTACCTGCAGATTTACACCCACATAGCAAACCCTAATCTTGAACCCTAATTTGTAACTCAGAGAGATATCAAACAGAGAGGAAAAACGCGTTACTTCGAAACTGAAGAGTTATCAGCTTTTATAGGTTTGACTCAACTTAAGTCTTCAGCCGTCAAATCTGTTCTCAAACCAACGATCAGGATGAAGTGTCGATTTAAGTCACAACGGTGTCATATTGAGCTTTCTCGACTTAAGTTAAACGGTGTCGCTTAAGGCTTCACATTTAACAATCTCCACCTTGAAGCCTTATTCTTTCCTTTGTCAGTAACCAGCAGGTGCAACAAGCAGTTCTCATACTCCTTCTTTGCTCTATTGAATTCAGTTGATGTGAAGAATGTTCAAGCAGTGCTTGAACTTTATAGCAGTTACAACTTTGGTTCCCATATCAGATGGATTTTCTTCAGTTGGAATTTTTAGCAGGCTAACTGTTCCCTTTGAAATCTGATCTCGGACAAAATGATACTTTACATTCACGTGCTTCGTCCTCTCATGGTATACTGGGTTTTTACTTAGATGAATGGCACTTTGACTGTCAGAATATACAGTCACAGGGCCATTCATCAAGTTTATCTCTTTCACAATCCCTTGTAGCCAGATTGCCTCTTTGAAAGCATCAGTTACTGCCACATACTCAGCTTCTGTTGTGGACAGTGCCACTAATGGTTGAAGCTGGGATTTCTAGCTAATGCAGTTTCCACCTAAAGTGAAATAATAAGCTGTGGTGGACTTCCTTGAATCACGATCTCCTGCAAAGTCAGAGTCCAAATACCGAACAAGATCAAGTGCAGGAGTTCTTTTGCAATATTCTAATCCAACATGCATAGTAGTGTTAATGTATCTAAGTGTCCATTTTAAGGCAACCCAATGCTCTGTTCCTGGATTTGACATAAACCTACTTAATAGAGATATTGCAAATGAAAGATCAGGCCTAGTGCTTATCATTGAATATATCACTGATCCTATGGCACTAGAGTAGGGGATGTTTTCCATTTTAATGCTATCTACATCAGTTTTGGGGGATTGAACTTTGCTTAAGGTGAAATGACCTGCTAAGGGTACATTTACAGTTTTAGCATCAGTCAAAACAAACCTAGATATTAGTTTCTGCATATATGGGAATTGATGGAGTTTCAGTCTATTTTCTTTTCTATTCCTATCAATCATCATCCCTAATATCCTTTTTACAGATCCTGGGTCTGTCATCTCAAATTCAGCATTTAATTTTGCTTTTAATTCATCTATTTGAGGTTTGGACTTACTGATTATCAACATGTCATCTACGCATAGCAGTAAGTACATGGGTATGTTATTAAAGCAAGCATAATACAAATAGTTATCATAAGCACTCCTAATGAACCCAATTCCTACTATAAAGGAGTCAAATCTTTTGTACCATTGCCTAGGGGATTGTTTGAGTCCATACAAGGACTTGTGCAACAGGCAGGCATGTTCATGCAGGTTTCTATTTCTAAACCCCAATGGCTGACTCATATAAATTTTCTCTTCTAATTCACCATGTAAAAAAGCTGTTTTAACGTCTAACTGTTCCAGTTCTAGATCATATTGAGTTACTGCAGCTAGCATAAGTCTAATTGTTTTAAACTTAACCACAGGAGAGAAAACTTCTGTAAAGTCTATACATGCCCTTTGTGTGTAGCCCTTTGCCACTAGTCTTGCTTTGTATCTTGGATGGTCTGATCTTGTTAGACCTTCCTTCCGTTTATAAAGCCACTTGCAGTCAATCAGCTTCTGGTCAGTAGGTTTTGGGACCAGAGTCCAAGTACTGTTCTGTCTTAAGGATTTCATCTCCTCCTTCATTGCTTCCATCCACTTTTTACTGTCTTTTGAACTCACAGCTTCCTAATATGTCTCTGGTTCAGATCTTAGTGTTTCTACCCCAGCCACAAGGGTTGTGTAGATCAAATCTGCATAACTGTATCTGTTTGGGGGCCTTATTTCCCTTTTGACCTTGTCTTTGGCTAGTTGGTAATCTACTAGGTTCTCATCCTGTTCTTCTTTATTGTTCTCAGGCTACACAGTTTCTTCGTATTGGTCCCCAATGTTCTGCAGTGTGGTATTTTCTGGTTCTGTTTGTTCAGGTTGTTCTAAGTGCTCTGGCAAGTTTTGTGGCTCCACCTCAAATTGTGATCTCTCTATTTGATCAAGCAGTTTAGGATCTGTTCTTGAGTTACCTGCATTGTCAATAGACACTTTGCAAGGGAAGGTTAGCTCATTAAAGACTACATCTCGGCTTATTATGATCCTAACTCTTAGTGCATTTTTCTCCCACAACCTATAACCTTTTGTACCATCCTGGTACCCTAGGAAGGCACATTTTAGAGACCGGGGTTCAAGCTTACCCTCTCTTGTATGTGCATATGCTGCACACCCAAAAACCCTTAGGTGGTTTAGGTTAGGTTTCCTTCCAGACCATCTCTCTTCAGGGCATTTAAAACCTATTGAGCTGGATGGACTTCTATTGATCAAATAAGCAGCTGTAGTTGGGGCTTCTCCCCAAAAAGTCTTGGGTAGCCTAGCAGTGAACAGAAGACACCTGACCCTTTCTAGGAAAGTCCTATTCATTCTCTCTGCAACCCCATTCTGTTGTGGGGTTGCCTTGACAGTTCTATGCCTTTGTAACCCCTGATTTTGATAGTAGGCGTCAAACTCTAGGTTACAGAACTCCAGACCATTATCAGTTCTAAGGGTTTTGACCTTTCTATCCAATTGTGTTTCTACAAGTGTTTTCCAACCTTTGAATTTGGTTAGGGCTTTGTCCTTAGTCCTTAGTCCTAAAGAGGTATACCCATACCTTTCTACTGTAATCATCCATTATGGAGAGAAAGTATGTGTTCCCTCCATGTGATTTCACCTTTTCTGGACCCCAAAGGTCAGCATGGACATAGTCTAGACAGTTTGCAGCAAGATGAGTTCCTTTTTGAAAACTCATCCTGTGTTGTTTTCCAAGGATGCAGGTTTCACAAAAATCTAGAGCAATTACAACATCACTACCAAAATAACCTTGCTGTTTCAATGCATTCATACCATTCTGGCCTATATGGCCTAATCTCAAGTGCCATTTTGTTGCAGCATATATGTTAGTAGACAATAAAACAGAATTAGAAACATCAGGATAGAACTGTCCACACAATATATAAAGCCCATTTTTCTTAACCCCCTTCATTAACACATTTCCATTTTTGTAGACTTCCATACACCCATTTTGTGCCTTATAAAAACAGCCTAATTCATCCAAGGTTCCCAAGGAAATTAGGTTACGTTTTAGTTTAGGTATAAACCTAGCCCTAGTTAGTAATACTAACTTACCATTATTCAGCTTAATGGTTATATCCCCTGTCCCTTGAACCTCACAGAGTGGTTATTCCCCATAAAGACAGTTTCCTGCTCCCCAATTTTAAGTCTTTGAAACCAGTCTTTGTTAGGGCTCATATGGAAGCTACAACCTGAGTCTAGTACCCATTCAATGCCTCTAGATGTATTAGAAATGGTAAGGGCTTCTGATATTTCTAGGTTACTACTGAAGCTAGCTAGGTTTGTCTCTGTACTATTCTGTTTGTTCTTTTTAATCCAATCATAACAATTTTTCTTTAGGTGTCCTACCTTGTTACAGAAGAAACATTTCCTAGATTCCCCCTTAGTTCTACCATTTCCTTTACTGTTCTTCTTGTTTTTAAAGCCTACATTTCTCTGATGGGTTTTTCCATTATCTTTACTAGATTGCCCAACCTCAACTTTCCCTTTCACAAACAAATTGCTACCATTACACTTCTGGATCTTTAATTCTAATTCCCTAGATTTTAGTCCAGAAACAATCAGGTCCACACTAGGTATTTTCCCACTATACTGGAGTGCATTCTTAACCACTAAATACTCTTCAGGTAGGGAATTCAACAGAATCATAGCAAGGCTGGAATCTCATAGTTCTTGGTCAGTACCTTTTAAGGTTAAGGTCATTTTTAAGAATTCATCAAGATTGTCATCTAGGGATTTAGCTATGTCCATCTTATGAGAAAATAAAGCACCTTTCAAGAAAGCTAAATTAGGGGCAGATTTAAGAGCATACAGAGACTCGAGTTTACCCTAGAGTGGAATTGGAGATTCCACACCATCCACCTTTCACAGCACGATGTCTAACAAGTTCATAATGATCAAATTGTATGCTTCTTCATCCACTTCTGCCTTTTTCTTTTTCTTTTCTTCTGGCCATTTGGACTCATCATTTTCAAGTGCGATCCCGACCTTGTTGTGAGATAACAAGGCCTTCATTTTCCTTTTCCATGTATTAAAATCGATCTTCCCATCGTATTGGGAGATCTCCATACAAGTAGTGCTCATTATACTGTAATGACAGGGCAAAAAAGAAAAACAGTCTAAGAAGTACGTGGCGTTGTTATACCAGAGGTTGCCAAGTACTGCCAGACATTTTTTAAGGCGGTCACTGGTGTTCCAGCCGAAATACTCTTAAACAGATTCAATAAGATTCGAAACCCTAATTTGAAAGAAAACCCGCAAATTCTAACAAAACCCTAATTTTGATTTTGCCTAAAATTCGTCGATCCCTTGTGTTTGTGACCTAATCTCACGAATTAATCCCATGATTCTGCAAGATTTGAAGTCCTAATGATCTAGGAACCTTTAAATTGAAAAAAACCCCCAAATTCTAACAAACCCTAATTTTCAAATTCGTCAAGTTTCCTAAACCTAGATACACCTTAGACCTAAACAAGGCCCTGATACCACTGTTGTAAATTCTCTTGAACAAATCAAGCAAGCATCAACCAACAAACACACAATCAACGCAAACCAAACAGATTCAACACATAGTATTTACCGTGGTTCAGTTGTTCAATATTGAAAAAGCTACGTCCATGTTGAGCTCCAGAATATGGATGCTCGCTGCACTTACTATTACGATCAAGAACGGTTACAACCCTCAAACTCTCTCTCTTACAAGATTTCAACCAAGATCAACCAGGATTTAGAATAACAACAGTAAACCTACAATCTGAAATAAGAACACTACACCAGGTTCCCACCCCACTAAGAAACACAACTTAATAGACATATTACCCGTAGATTTACACCCACACAGCAAACCCTAATCTTGAACCCTAATTTGTAACTTAGAGAGATATCAAACAGAGAGGAAAAACGCATTACTTCGAAACTGAAGAGTCATCAGCTTTTATAGGTTTGACTCAACTTAAGTCTTCAGCCGTCAGATCTGTTCTCAAACCAACGATCAAGATGAAGTGTCAGTTTAAGTCACAACGGTGTCGTATTGAGCTTTCTCGGCTTAAGTTGAACGGTGTCGCTTAAGGCTTCACATTTAACAGTCTAATATTAAAATTGGTCCAAAGCTTTCATTATAATGGCGGTAATCAAACAAAAAGAAGACAAAATCTATATGGGTTTATATAAGGATAATTCTCAAGAAAAAAATAATTTATATATTAGTCGATAACCAAATGATTTCAAAACCTAAATGATTAAACTTGGCAAAAAATAACATATCCTTGGGGCATTTTAGACTAGATCCTTCTTCTAATTAATCGAGTGCATATCCTACATTGAAACGTCCAGTCGATTTTTTTTTCCCAATACATAAAGCCAGAGGTCTGGCAATATTGGAATCAAGTTCACTTCAGATTCTGCATTTCAGACTGCCTAAGAGATAGAAAGGTCTCTTCTTTAAAAGCTTTCAGAAAACGAAGAGAAAAGAGAAAAGTAATTGAAATAAAAATTATTAACTCTATATAATGGGTAATACATAGCAATGCAAAGAGAACAAATGATCTTTGGTGGACTTTAGAAGAGATCATAGTGCGGGTCAAGAATGAGTTTAGATTGGGGCCCATGCAGAAAACGGCGAGGGTCCCAGGGGAAGAGCCTTGTTCTTGTGCGGCCATTTTTTTTTTTTCATGTTTTAGGTAGTATATTATTAGTTTTATGTTATAGTATTTATAGTCCATTAGAAAACATATAGCATATATGTGCACATTATTGAGAGGAAAGGAGGGGACGATGAAGCCATGGAAAGAGGCTGAAGTTAGTTAATAAACTAAGAAAGGTGTTAGTGACTAGTGAGAAAGTTTTGTTAATGTTGTCATATATTGTATTAATGTAGAGATGAGGTGGTTGTTAAAATCAGTTAGTTTAAGTTAAGTTTGTATATAAATAAACGTACAAGTGTTCTACCTTTGCCATTCATCGTATTCTCTCCTATGTTCTCTAGAGTTCTTAATTCCAAATCATAACTATTAAAATTGTTATTATATATATGTTTCAAGAGAAGAGTTGTAATACCCCGTACTTTTTTTGTATAGAGATTTATTAAACCTTATTTTGTGATTCTGGGGGTAAAGTGTAAGAAATTGAAAATTTTGAGGGGATATAGTGTAATAGCTTCCAGATATTTTGATGAACAGTAACCATTCAATGAAAAGAAAAACAAAGAAGAAGAAGAAGAAGAAGGAGAGGAGAGGAAAAGAGAGAAGGAAAAGGAGAGAAAGAAATGAGAGAAAAGGGAGAAAGAAGAAGAAGAGGAGGAAGAAAAGAAACAAGGGAGAGAAATATGAAACCAATAAGAGAGAGAGAGGAGAGAAGAGAACACCAGAGGCCAGGTGAGTAAAACTTGATGTTTCCCTTTTTGTGATTTATGATTCAATTGGTTTAAAGAACTCTCTTGGGATTGCTTTGTCTATGATTTGGTATAAATTCATGAAACAAAACTAAAATAGGGAGATTGATTTCAATAATTTTGTGTGGGTAGAACATACATGTTATTCCTAAACAAAAATGTGTTAAAGATATGATTTTTGATATAAGGGTTTATTGTGCAAAATCTGTCAATCTGGGATTCCAAAAATTCTTTACATGTTTTGGGTTTTTGATCAAAGCTGAATTTTGGATATCTTGTTGTAGGCTTCTTGTAGAGTGTTTAGAAATTTATTTCACTCAAAAACTCGGAGGATTGAGTGAAATAAATTTGCCTTGTGAATTCTGGAATTTTCATTTTCTGCAAAACATGTATTTTTGGAAAATGATTTGATGCATCTATTCTTAACCAAATTGAGAGATTCTAAATTCTGTAAATCCTATATGTGTCTAGTTTAATTCTGGAGAGTTTCGTGAAGTTTCAAAAAAAAGTTAAATTGTTACAAATTTTCCAAGCGAGTAGCCTCAATTCTGAAAACAGTGGGCAGATTTGAATGAGTTTAAAGAAAATTGTGTTTTAAATAGTTATTTATTTTGGAATGACTTGAGAAAGTTATGGGAACAACTTATGTGTCTCTAGATTGCTCCATTAAAATTATGGCTTATTGTGATGAGTGAAGAAGTAGTCTTGTATTCAACCAATTGATACGCAATGTTTTAAGACAAATGTAAAAAACGCTGCGTTTTGTAACAAAGAGGTCACTATATATTAGTTGACCAGATTCTGTTTTGTAGTTAGACTTTGTAACTGAGAAAGTAAAAATACAGTTCTTTTTCCAGAAGTTTTCTTCTTCCCGTCTTTACTTAGTACTTCCTGTTTTGCTCCTCTGTTTTTCTTTCTCTTCAATTCTTAAAATCCTTCATGGTATCAGAGCTTTAGACCAACATCTATGGTAGATTCAACCTCTATTCGTACAAATTCAACCTCAATTTTATGAAATATGGATAAAGATCTTGCAAATGCTACTGCTTCAAGTGCTCCACCCTCTTTACCTTCAATTTCGGTAAAATTGTTGGAGAAGAATTACACATTTTGGCGTTCTCAAATCCTGCCAGCATTAATCTCACACGGACTTGATGGTTTTGTTATAGGAGAAAAGGTATGTCCTCCGTTATTTCTAATTGAGAAATCTGATGAATCAGAGGAATCAGTGAAGAAACCTAACCCTAGCTACTTTACTTGGAAGAAAATTGATCAGTTTTTGGTTGGCTGGCTTTACTCTACCATCTCTGAGTCAATGTTCCGTCATGTAGCTAAGTGTAATACTGCATATGAAATTTGGAATATTTTGGAACTTCATTTTCAATCAGTCTCTAAAGCTAAGACTTTACATTTGAGAAATCTATTGCAAACTACAAAGCAAGATTGTTGTAGTATCAATGAGTATGTATTAAAGATGAAGGAGCTAGGTGATGAATTAAATGCTAGTGGTGTGCATTTGAGTGATGAAGAGTTGCTGTTATATATATTGGATTGGTTAGGATCTGAATACGATGCTATAGTAGCCAATTTAACTTCAAACAGTAGCAATGTATCACTACGAGAAGCGTAGTTTCTTTTACATAAGCATGAGATAAGATTAGAGAGACAACACAACTCGATGAGTACTCTACATGACCAGCTTGCAGCTCTTATAGTATCTAAACAAGGAAGTAATCAAGGATATAGTGATATGTCTCAGAACAAAGAAATGACTATATCAGGAAACTATTCATCATCTAACTTGCCAACACCTAATTTTCCACAACCTCTTCAGATTGTGGGTAGTTTTCCACAACCTTCTCAGATTGCTGGTAATTTTTCACAACCTCCTCAGATTTCTGGGAATGCTATGAATAAGGGAAACTATAGGACTCATTTTCCTTCTCCATATCAGGCTCAATATGTGTTACCTGGTGAGTCATATAATCAGATGGCTGCAGGCATGTTTGTACCTAATCCTTACATGATGCGCAGCAGAGGCAGAGGCAGAGGATCCTTTTAGCCTAAACTCATTTGTCAGGTTTGTGGAAAAGATGGACACTCTGCTGTAAGTTGTTATCACAGGTTTGATCAAAATTTTCAAGGTTTTTCAGTATTTCATGCACCTGGACAAATGTTAGGAATGGCACCACATACTTAGGGATCTGATTAGTCAAATGAATTAGGTCAAGCTATGTTAGCAACACACATTATGTCAGGACAGATGTCACATCCATTAAATTCAAATGTTGTATCTGTAAACCCTTCACAGAATAACTATGCTGGTTCTTCATGCTTAGACTCTTATAACAGTCATCATCAGAACACTAGCTATCTATCACAACACCAATTGGGTCCTGGTTCTTCTTTTACTAGCACTCCTGAGCATGGCATTGTTGCTGCTGGTCAGGGTAACAACATACAGATTGCCACTCCTCAGGTTGCCACTCCACAAGTTGTTACTGATCAAACATGGTATGTTGACTTAGGAGCTTCTAACCACATGACTTCTGATGCAAATAATCTACTGCTCAAACACAATTATCAGGGAGGATCATCAATTCAAGTAAGGAATGGACAAACTGTTCCTGTTACACATACAAGTGACTCTTTCTTACCTTCAAATTTTTGTCCCAGGTTGTTACATCTCAAGAACATGTTATGTGTACCACATATAGCTAAAAATCTTTTAAGTATCTCTCAGATAACTAGAGATAATGGAGTAGTTGAATTCTTTTCTGATCAGTGTCTTATCAAGGATAAAATGACCAGAGATATCCTACTACAAGGGCACTTGAAGGATGGGTTGTACCAGCTTCAAATATCACTGCCTACTGTGGATTCTTTTGCATATGCTCCAGATAATAAAACTTTGAATGGCAATTGACATATAGCCATCCCAGTTGAGAACAATGTTAAGAATAGTAGTAGTAGAATGTCCAATTTTATTAATCATACTAGTGCTCAGAATAATTCAAATAAAACCTTTCAGCATGTACCTATTAGTCCTGTTGATTTGTGGCATGCTAGGTTAGGACATCCTCAAGAGAGAACTTTGAAATTTGTTCTAAAAAAAGTTCATGTACAAGGAAGTGTTGAGAATAAAAGTTTATATGAAACATGTCAATTTGGTAAGCTAAATCAGACTTCTTTTCCTTTGTCTAAATTTGAAACCACTAGCCCTCTTGAGATGGTTTATGCTGATTTGTAAGGGCCTGCACCAATTTATTCATTTAAGGGATTTAGATATTACATTTTGTTTGTTGATGATTATAGTAGGTACATGTGGATTTATCCTCTAAAACAAAAATCTGAAGCTTTGAAAATCTTTATGCAGTTCCATTGTTATGTTGAGAAACAATTAGGGGTTAAGATGAAATGTTTACAAATTGATTGGGGGGGTGAATTTAGACTTTTTCGGAATATCTTCAAGCTAATGGTATTGGTTTTAGACATCTTATTTGCATCAACAAAATGGAAGGGTTGAGAGAAGGCATAGAACCATCACTGAATTTGGGTTGACACTCTTAGCTCATGCTGGTATGCCTCTTTCCTTCTGGTAGCAAGCTTTTAATACATCAACGTTTCTGGTAATTAATAGACTACCTTCAGTACCTCTTGACAACATGTCACCCTTCCAAAAATTGTTCAATCAAGAACTAGTTTATACTGATTTCAAGCTCTTTGGCTGCTGTGTTTATCCATTCATAAGACCATATTAGAAACATAAATTCTCATTTCATATTGAGAAATGTGTTTTTATAGGGTATGGTACAGCACACGAAGGATATAAGTGTCTCTCTCCATCAGGAAAAATTTATATTGTCAGACAAGCAAAATTTGATGAAGGGAGTTTTCCTTCTAAGGATGGTTTTAAGTGTATTCTTTTTAAAGATAATGACTCTGCAGTTTCACAAGAAGAGGGAAAGTCAGGTGTTTGGAATCTTCCTCATTATTTCAATTTAAATCCTTCGGTAGTAGATACCACAAGTGCAAGTATTTGTCCTGATATTCTTGCTGTCGATAAATGCTCTCCAATCACTGCTAATACTGCTCAACCTGATGCTCCAATCACTGCTAATAGTGCTCAACCATATGGTTTAGATCATCTAGGTGATCATAACTCAACAAATTTTCCTTCTAATAAAGGTTTCAATGCAGAGTTCAGTATGAATGTTGAAAGTTCAGGTCTATCCTACCCAGATGAGTCTACTGCAATGACTAACTCTGTCTCTAGTCATAAGACTTATTCAGATCAGGGAACTCATCCTGCTAGTTTAGGGCAGGAGCCTGATATTGTTTCTGATTCCAATGCTTATCCAAGAATTTAGTTAGAGGTAGTGTTGCCTATTTCTCACAAACAGGTGCATAATTAGCATCCCATGATGACTAGGTCCAAAACTACTGGTTCTCACTATGTCCGATATGCTTATGTTGCCAATCATACCATTTTAATTGAACCTAAAATTGCTTTAGAGGCACTAACCATTCCAGAATGGAGAGCAGCCATAGAGGAGGAATTCCAAGCTCTTCTTCGCAATGATACATGGAGCTTAGTACCACATACTTCAGATATGAATGTAGTAGGATGTAAATGGGTTTTTAAAACCAAATTGAAGGTTGATGGCACTCTGCAGAAGTACAAGGCTCGATTGGTAGCCAAAGGCTTCCAACAAACCCTAGGTTTCGATTATTTTGATACTTTTTCTCTAGTAATTAAACCTGCCACAATCAGAATTATAGTATCACTTGCTGTTCAGTATCAATGGGATATTCAACAGATTGATATTAATAATGCATTCCTTAATGGTGAGTTGACAGAGTCTGTATTCATGATTCAGCCTGAAGGGTTTTCTGACTTGCAGTTTCCTCATCATGTTTGCAAGCTCAACAAAGTTTATATGGATTAAAGCAAGCTCTTAGAGCTTGGTTTGACAAGCTGAAGCAGTCTCTCCTTGAATGGGGTTTTGTTAGTTCAGTTTCAAATATCAGTTTGTTTTATTACAAACAAGAGAGTCAAGTCATCTACTTACTTGTGTATGTAGATGACATTCTTATTGCGAGAACTGATTCCAGATTAAGTGCCAAGATTGTTGAAGATTTAAATAAGAAATTTGCCTTAAAGACTCTCGGTGCCTTGAATTATTTTCTTGGTTTTGAGGTTAATAGAACTAGCTCAGGCTTACTACTTACCCAGTCCAAGTATGCTCAAGATCTACTGTTAAAGGCTGGCATGGCAGACTGCAAACCATGTAATACACCCATGGCAACAGGTGTTAAGCTAGGCAACGAGGATAGTGCTCCTTTTGAACACCATCCTTGTTTAGAAGTGTGGCAGGAGGGCTACAATATTTGCTTCTATCCAGGCTTGATTTAGCTTTTGCTGTAAATAGGCTAAGTCAATTTTTGCAATATCCTACCATTGCTCATTGGACAGCATGTAAGAGAGTTCTCAGATACATAAAGGGTACTATTACATATGGTTTGGTCTTTCATAAAAGTCAGAATTTTCTTTTAGAAGGGTACATTGATGCTGATTGAGCCAGTGATATGAGTGATAGAAGATCAACTATTGGTTATACAATCTTTCTTGGAAGAAATTTGGTCCAATAGAGCTCTAGCAAACAAAAGGTGGTAGCCTTATCCTCCATAGAAGCAGAATACAGAGCTTTGAGTAAAGCTACCACAGAATTGGTATGGATTCAGAATTTGTTTCAGGAACTTGGTTTACAAATAAATAGGACTCTTGTACTATAGTGTGATAACATGAGTGCAGGGGCGCTCTCTTCTAATCCTGTCTTCCATGCGAGGACAAAACATATTGAAATTGATGTCCATTATGTGAGAGAATTAGCTGCTGAAAAGAGGTTATCTGTGCAGTATGTGGCTTCTGAATATCAAATTGCTGACGTTCTTACAAAAGGTCTTCCTACTCACAGATTTCAGTTTCTTTAGGATAAGTTGAATGTGTTTCCTACTGTAGAAAATATGTTAAAAAGGGATGTGTCAAGCAGGTCAATTGAATTTGAAGAATGGTGCCATGATTCAATGGTAGCAGATTTGTTTTTGTTGTTCTGGCAGCAGATTATTGCATTCTGGAAGTTTTTGAATTAGATCTTGAAAGTAGTTTCTTAGCTGATAAGTAAAGGGAGATGTTATGATGAGTGACAAACTTAAGTAAGTAGTCTTGCTTAAGGGGAAATATTGTGATGAGTTAAGTAGCTCAGTAGAGAATTAAGAAGTAGTCTTGTTTAAGGGGAGATGTTGTAATGAGTGACAGACTTGAGTAAGGAGTTTTGTTTAAGGGGAAATGTTGTGATGAGTGACAGACTTGAGTAGTAGTCTTGTTTAAGGGGAAATATTGTGATGAATGAAGAAGTAGTCTTGTATTCAACCAATTGATACGCAGTGTTTTAAGACAAATGTAAAAAACACTGCGTTTTGTAACAAAGAGGTCACTATATATTAGTTGACCAGATTCTGTGTTGTAGTTAGACTTTGTAACTGAGAAAGTAAAAATGCAGTTCTTTTTCCAGAAGTTTTCTTCTTCCCGTCTTTACTTAGTACTGCCTGTTTTGCTCCTCTGTTTTTCTTTCTCTTCAATTCTTAAAATCCTTCATGGCTTAAATTGATGAATGAAATTTTTATGAAAAATCCGAGAGCGACTAATGTTCAGTTATGAGAGTTTTGTTAAAGAAGAAGTTATGTTAATCTTTTGGTGTGTGAAGTGTCCCATGATTTTAATATTGAGGTGTTACATTATGGGGACTCATGTATGGAGGATTTATTGGATTTTGTACATAGGGAGGCAAGCAAGGGCATTGTTAGAAGATTTCAATCATTTTTCGACTTAAGGGCCGAGCTCCAAATTGTGAGTGGAAAAATCTAAAAGCCTAACTTTCATTTTAACAAAGTTTTCTCTAAATACTTATTTATACTTGTTTATTGTTTTAAATTGCCTAATATATTTGATTTCTTTATATAAATGAGCTTTATTGCAACTTTACTGTTGGAAAATGTTGATTGACATGAGAAAGATGGAATTTTGATACTTTTGGGCAATAGTTTGAAAAGAAATGTAAATGGCTTGAAATTGTTAGATTTGAAAACATTTGAGAACTTGCATTTATATTTTTAAGTTATGAAATTATTATATGTTCATGAGAAAAAAAAAAATGTTTTGAGAATAAGTATGAGATGTCAGTGGTTTTGAAACCACCCTACGTCGTACCCATCCCTTTCATGATATTGATTTGATTCTACGTATGCGTATGATTGACACTATTTTAAATCACGAACCGAAAGGTGACCCGTTCAGATGACCGGGTCACTGGTTAACCAGTTCAACCGGTTAAACCGGCGATTGAACCAATGGTTTAACAGGTTTAAAATCTAACAAAAACACCCCTGATAAATACCATTAGACCCTATAGGTTTGAAATCTAGCAAACACAGCCCTAGCCAAATGCAAATAGGTGATCTACTGGGAGAGCAGCGGCGACACACTAGAGAGGGTAGATCAGATGATAGGGAGGGCGAATCGGCAGCTAGCAAGTAAAGGCATTGCTAGAAATGGCAGATCGGTGGTGGAAGTCAATGGTCTCGGTGGCTTTTTTTGGTGAGATGACTGGATCTTCGTGAACGATGGCAAGGGAGCTTGGGAGAAGGTAGATCAGTGGATAAGGAAGCTTGTCGATGCTGGAGAAGGCCGATCGACACCGGGAAATGGAAGAAAAATTTTCCAGCGAAGGTAGATGATGAAACATCACGCGGTAGCGGGAGATGAAGCGTGACGGCACTGGAGAAAGTCAGAAGCTGGTTTCCGACAGCAAGGGAAAGTGGAAGGTCGTTGGAAAAGGGGAGGTCATTGCCGATTTGCATTTGGCCAAAGGGTGTGTTTGCTAGATTTGAAACCTTTAGGGATTGATGCGTATTAATCAGGGGTGTGTTTGTTATATTTTAAACTTGAAACAGTTAAAAAGAGTGACTCGACCCGGAGAAGGCCCCAGGTCCTGGTCCAACCAGTTAAACCAGTCGGGCGGGTCCGGGTTTTAAAACAAGGATGATTGATCATTTGTCGGCTCAAGTGGGTCAAAGGCCCGAGCGAGACAGATATCCCTACACAGGATATGATTTTGCTGGCTCGAGTGATGTTGGACTCATTGGGTCAAAGGCTTGAGCGGTGACTAATTTCGCCTAGCAGGATGGATTTAGTGATTCAACCCGCGCGATGTTAGATCTTGTCGAGTTTGATGGATTTACCCTTGTATACTAGTTGTGCGTACTAATTTAGGCCCCAAAGACAGCCTTCGCCTAGCAGGATGGATTTAGTGATTCAACCCGCGCGATGTTAGATCTTGTCGAGTTTGACAGATTTACCCCTGCATACTAGTTGTGCGTACTAATTTAGGCCCCAAAGACAGCCTTAACTAGATGCTCATATAGTACTATTAGTATCGGACTTATAGCAGATGCTTCTAACTGGATTAAGGGAATAGTGCTGGGCGCTCCATCTCGTGAATTTTTTCTTTTATGAAAAACTCACTGAAATATGGGAACCTCATTTTACTAGATTTTGTCAAGCTGGTAGAAAACGCTTGTATAAAGTTTAAACATAAATTTGTCTTGGTTCTTATGAATACAACAAATATACAAGAAAACTAGATACTATAGCAATCAAGAAAAAAATAGGAAACTACACAAAATTAATACCTATTATTTAACAAGTCCCTTTAATTTCTACTAGTGTTATGCTTGAAAAAATAGGACTGACACAAAGCCTTGTCAGCATAGGCGGTCAGAGCTTAGGTAGATCCTGCAGCCATCCAAATGCAGCCACGTCGCGTGCTGGCGTGAGAAGCATGCTCTTGCTAGTGCAGTGGGTGTGCGCCAGACTGGTGAAAGGCTAGAGACGCTCCACATGTCCAATCCCTGTACAAACCAAGGAAATCACTCGAGCAGGTGAGCAACAGGACGCAAAGAAGGATTTGCACGGTATCTGCCCCTTTTTACGGATTCAGTAATCATTGCCCCAATTCATCCCACTATAAAGAGAGGGTTCCTCTCCCGTTTGTGGGATCAGCTAATTTCTCTCTGGAATAACACATATACTCTCTCTCTCTCTCTCTCTCTCTCTCTCTCTCTCTCTCTCTCTCTCTCTCTTGTGATCACTTGTAAATCAGCTCGTCAAACGCGACCTGATCTCATATATAAATACAATACCAGTGGATGTAGGATTCGCTTACTTAAGCATCCGAACCACTTTAAACATTGTTCTCCATCTTTTCTTCATTTAAATAATTCTATACACATGTGTCTTCTAAGTCAGCTCGTGACCTCAAATGCGCACGACGTTCTTGAGACACTTCCAAGCAAACAAGAAGTTATCAATGCCTTTGAGCTACCTCAGCAACATAAGGCAAGAGAGGGATGAATCCCTCCAATATTACATCGACAGATTCCATAGGGAGATCCATAAAGTAGCTCACGCTCCTGAGGAGTCTGTTCGGACTCTCATCATCGTAGGAGTTTGTCCACGGACAGATCTGTGGAAAGAGCTACAGTCTGAGGACGATGTTTCCCTCACCTGCTTCTACAGACTTATGGAGAAATACCTCAGTATTGAGAACTCTGTGGCGGTGCTCTACCGCCACAACCCCGACCCTTCAGGCAGTGCACCTGGTCAAGGGGAAAACAGGAGGGCTGATCGCAAATGGGCTAATGACGATCAGCGAAAAGGAAAGAAACCACGGTTTGAGCCCAAGAAGTCTTATGCTCCAGTTCCTCATCGTGATCGCAACAGGAATCAATATACCTCTTTGAATGCATCTGTCTCGGCTATTCTTGACAAGTTAGAAGAAGCTGGCTTGCTCGGAGAGCCTGAGCCCATGAAAAATCCCCTCCAGCCAGAAACAATAAAAAGAACTATCACTATCATTGGGATAATGGGATCACACCGATGAGTGTCAAGCTCTCAAACAAGCAATCGAATACCTCATCAAGCAGGGGTATTTCAAAGAGTAAGTTGATGACTTTGCTCTTGTGCGAGAGAAAGATCAGGAAGAACCGAGCAAGAAGCGTCGTGGTTGTAAGGGTATCTACAGCGTAGGAGTTATATTTGGAGGACTACATCTCGTAGGGAATTCGCGAGGTGCCCAGGAAAGATATCCTCGTGCAGCCCATCACGACCCCATTAATGTGATGAACATGACGCAACGACCACCAAAGGTTCGCAAAGAGGAGGAAATCGCCTTTTCCGAGAAAGACGCGGCACAATTGCATCATCCTCATGACGATGCTCTTGTCATCACACCCCAGATGGGGCATTGCAACATCCACAGAATGTTGAGGGACAACGGAAGCGTTGTGAACATCCTGTTCCAGCAAGCTTTCGAAAGAATGAAATTGGATGAGGCCGACCTGAAGCCCACCTCTATCCTCCTATATGGTTTCATGGGGGATCATCTGATTTCCAAGGGAACGATCTCACTTCCAGTCACGCTGGGTGACTTTGACGAGGTGACCAAGATCACTGAATTCCTAGTAGTGGACTGCCCGTTTGCTTTCAATGGCATCCTAGGGCGACCTCTACTAAGAAACTTCAAGGCAGTCACTTTGATCTACCACCTTAAGATGAAGTTTCCCACCCCGATAGGGATAGGGGAAGTAAGCGGATCTCAATGCGCATCTCGCTCCAGTCGGTCCGGTGACGCCTAGTCGAGGGAAGGAGAATTGCCTTGGGCGAGGTGATCTAGGTACCCTCGGAGGCATGGTCGTTGCATGTGAACATCATTAGCAAAATAGTTCGCTGCATGAAAAATAAAGACAGGCTAAGGTTAAGAAGCTTACTCGGTGTGGTCTGTAAGGTAGCTTCAGAGTTAAAGAAACCGTGCTTCCGCAGATTTGCGGTTGTCACGAGCAGTCTTGCGTCGCGACTCTCTTCGAGCAGAAAGCCGAAGGAAGTGATCCTGTCTGGATCCTCGAGGAGCAATAACCTGGTCGTCTTGTTAACTGCGAAGAAATAAAAATCATTAACGAAGACCAAAAAGGAAATTCGCGACCTCAAAAGAAAGGAGAACCTACTCGGCTCCTGAAATTGGCAAATGCCATCATATCTAAAGAAAAAGAACTTTGTCTCGTATGCTCCCACATTGTTGGGATAGCTATGTATTCCTGCTTCGATTGTAGTTTGCTTCGAGAGGTAGAAGGAATCCTTGTCCTTACTCTTCTTCAGGACGTACGAGCAACCTAGCTCTAGCACGGTTAGCTCGCCTAATCCATTTTTGTCACACGTGATATACATAGCCACAGCTATCATATACACATTCGGCGTGAGCTACAGCAGTGCGATCCCAAAGTGATCGAGGACGACCTAACAAAAGGGTAGAAAAGGATCAGCCCCCCACTCTTAAAGATATTCTCAGAGATCACAACCATTCCCTCTGATGGATTCTGAGCTGTATGTGTCCTGTGTTGGAAAACCTCTACGTTGAAAGCGTATTGGTGTACCACCTTCTGAATCTCCTCGGCTGTGATTGCCAAGAGAATCTCCTAAGGGGGACCTGTTGGAGCATCCTACACCGGCGAGCTGGTTCTCTCATCTATCCTGGTCGTTGAAGGGTCTATTCTTCTGCGGTATGAAAAAAGCAACATGCAGGAATCACTCAGTAGTCGTATACTATTTTGTACGATGACAGGGAGGAGAAAGTAAATACTTCCTCCCTTAAACCCTAGAAAAACCCTAACAGAATGCTTTTAGAGCCACCATCAATGGCTTAAACTCAAGGAGAAGATTTCATCTCCGATCAAACTACATTTGGGTGGAAAACACATCTAACCGTTGATCGTGACCACGTGTCGTGAATCAGCGAATAAGAGTGACCGTCACGCTTCGAGAAACTAAATCATCGTTCTTTTCCATTGAAACTCTCAAGCAACGGTACGTTCCTCTCCTCCACATTAAATGCACCCACGTCCGCATTTAATGCTCTGATAGGGAATGTTGTTTCAGCATGGCTCGTATTTAATGCACATGGCTGGAGCTTATTGCACTCAAGACACGTCTGTCAGAGCAAAAGGTGTTTCATTAATGCATCAGCCATGAAAAGTGCAACAGATAACATCTGAAGAGGTCGTTACATAAAACACTGTTCACCCTATGTCAGTCGCGAAGTGACGTGACTCTTCAACCTCGTCTTGTGTTAGTCGCAAAGCGACGTGACTCTTTGACCTCGTTGTATCAGTTGCGGAGCAACATGATCCTCTGTTTTCAACAAAAGTTTCGCCAAGTGTAATCAGATTATGAATCTCGGTTCAGCTCAAAATCATCATTATGGCACTAAATATGGTCTAAGAACAGGTCACAGACCTTACAGTGAAGATCATTTCATGTCGCCTACGAGGAAATGTGTTCTCGACCTCTTGACAGCCAAGTCGGATCGACCAGTACCTCTTCAACACATCAAATCAAGGCATAATTATGTAGTTTCTAAGGTTCGATTCTCAAACCTTAAAAACTAGGGGACTTCTATTATGCTTAAAAAAGTAGGGCTAACATAGAGCCCTGTCAGAGCTTAGGTAGATCCTGCAGCCATCTAGGCATAGCCACGTCGCGTGCTGGCGTGAGCCGCATGCTCCTACCAGTGCAGTGGGTGTGCGCCAGACTGGCAAAAGGCTAGAGACGCTTCACGTGTCCAATCCCTTCACAAACCGAGGTAATCACTCGAGTAGGTGAGCAATGGGATACAAAGAAGGATTTGCACAGTATCTGCCCCCTTTTTCGGATTCAGTAATCATTGCCCCAATTTATCCCACTATAAATAGAGGGTTCCTCTCCCATTTGTGGGATTAGCTAATTTCTCTCTAGAATAGCACATATACTCTCTCTCTCTCTCTCTCTCTCTCTCTCTCTCTCTCTCTCTCTCTCTCTCTCTTGTGATCACTTGTAAATTAACTCGCTGAACGTGACCTGACCTCATATATAAATACAATACCAGTGGACGTAGGATTCGCTTACTTAAGCATCCGAACCACTTTAAACATTGTTCTCCATCTTTTATTCATTTTAATACTTCCATACACGTGTGTCTTCTAAGTCAGCTCAGTATTTCCCACGTGCGATTAGTTGGTGTCAAAATCCAGCATAAAATCCAGCATCAACAAATGTAAGTAGCACAAAAGAGTTTAAAGAAAATCAAAGAAAGGAGAATGGATGCCGTACGTTTGACATATCTATTATTCAATGGAAAAGTTGTGGCATAATTTTAGGAAAAATCTCTTTAAAATCATAAGAGGTGACTGCTTCAACCACCCCAATAGTCTTCATGGTGGAAATATTCATAGCAGAAACAGATCAAATGAAAGAGGAATAAAGCGAATAGGAACAAATAAAGATAGACCAAAAAAAAAACCAGCATCACTTCTATCTCGCTAACTTGATAGAGAACTGTAAGTCACTTTTTACGAGGAACAATGAAAAAATAAACCATGTTTTGTATAATTGGTGCTACTGTGTACTAAAAATATACTATACTAGTTCGTTTTTTTAATACCTAAGATACAAGTTTATGATTAGATAATGATTATGACGAGACCTAATGTCGGTGAAAGGCCGGAGATAAGCTTGAACAGATGTTTTAACTGCCTTTGCTTCTTTGAGTTTCAATTATCATAATTATTTTTTCCATATTAGTGAAAACACCATCTACATTCTATTCGTTGATTAATTTAAGGATAGTATATTATTCAATGATGTTTCTAATCACGAAACCATTTTTTAGAATTTTGAAGTAATAATCTTTAATTCTAAGTACGAAACTTGTTGATGCTTGGTTTTGACACCTACGACTCACATGTGTAAAGTGTTAAGCGGACTGAGAAATCACACGTGATAAGGGAACATGAGATGAATTAATGAACAAGAAGCGATATTTAAGGTGGTTCAGATGCTCAAAAGCGAATCCTACGTCCATTGCTATTGTATTAATAAATGGGTAAAATCAGGTTACGTGTGGCGAGCTGAGTTACAATCTAGAGGAATACAGAGAGATAGAGACAGAGAGAGAGAGAGCTATTTTAGACTAAGATTAGCCAATCCCGCAGTGAAAGGGAAGTCCTCTACTTATAGTGGGAGATTTCAAGGTAATGATTACAAATCTGCTAGTGGATAGGTGCCGTGTAAATCCTTCTTTGCATCCCATTGGTTATCTGCATGAAAAATATCCTTAACTTGCATAGAGTTTGGACAAGTGGACGATCCCTAAGTGCTTGCAAGCCTGGCACTCACCTACTACATTGACAAAAGCCATGCCCCTTGCGTCACTGTGCGACGTGGCCGTGCCTAGACAAGACAAGACCTTTTTGAGCCTTGATTGGCTCTGGCTGACAAGAATTCATGTTAGCCCTAACTTTTCAGGCATAACAGAAGTCCCCCAGTTTTTAAGGTTTAAGGATTGAACCTTAAGAACTTCATAATTATTCCATGACTTGACCTGTCCCGAATGATGCCTGGTCGACCCGTCTAGGCTATGCGGAGGTCGCAACACATGTCTCTATAAGTGACTTGAGATGGTCTTCTTCTGCAAAGTCGACAACCTGGAGTAGACCCCACTCAGTGTCGTACCAGTGTGCTTCAAATCTCAATTGAGGTCCGCAACTTGATAATACTTGGCAAATTTTTGCCAAAGATGATGAATCACATCGTCTCATAATCGATACGTGGCAAAGATTGTTCTGCCCTAACGACCTCTTCAGATGTTTATCCGTTGTGCTTGACAGCTAATCCATTAATAAAGTAATCTTTATTCTGACAGACATGTCTTGTACGCAATAAGTGTCAGCCATGCGCATTAAATGCAAGCCATGTTGAAATGACATTCCTTTTCAGGGCATTTAATGCAGATGAGGGCGCATTTAATGTGGAGGAGAGAATCGAGCGGTCGTTTGGTTATTCCAATTGAGGTAAGCTCCGATTGACATTCTCGAAGCGTGGCGATTACTTTTTCTCGTCGATTGATGACACGTGGTTGCAATCAATGGCTAGAAAAACATTTCACCCAAGCGTCGCTTAGCTTAGGGAAAACCGATCACCACTTCCTTCCCCTATAAAACCCTAGGCTCGCCTCAAGCATTGTCGCAAAACTCATATTTTCAGAGAAAGAAAAAAGCTCTCACGAGATCAGACTCTCCATTCTCAATTTGGTGTGCACCTTTCATTTACAATAGGAAGTACATTCCCCACAGCTAAAAGGTAAGGAAGATATCTCCATTACTTTTTTTTTTCTGTGTTGTAGACAGCATGACTTGGCATAATGGTGGGTGTGAACTGCTTAGTAAACCTTCGTGGTGCATGTTTATGGGTGGTCGAGTGGAGAAGGCTTTTTCTTTCATAAGGAGTAGGTTTTTAGGGCATGAATCCTTGGAGGTGGTCCCTAAGGATTTTTTAGGGTTTTTCTAGGGTTTAAGGAAGGTACATTAGGTTTGTTCTTCCACGTCATCATACGAAATACTATACGAAGACTAAGTAACCTCTGCATGTCACCCTTTTTCAGACCGTAAGAGAAATGGATGCCTCAGCGACCAGGACAACCGAGGGAACAAGCTCGCATGCGCAAGACATCCCAGCGGGTCTCGTGCAAGAGATTTTGTCACTGGCCACCTGAGACAAAATACAGAGGGCAATGGACTAATACACACTTAGCATGGATTTCTATTAGCACAGAACGTATATAGCTCAAAATCCCCCAAAGGGAATGGCCACGATCTCTGAGGCAATTTTCAAATGCAAGGTGCTAATTCCTTTCCACCATTTCATTAGGTCGATCCTCGATCACTTCAAGATCGCACCTCTGTAGCTGATACCCAACGTATATATGATAGTTGTTGCTATGTATATCATATGCGATGAGAACGGCCTTGGCTAGTTGACTGCATTGCAGCTCGCCTACTCCTATTATTTGAACAAGAGCAAGGACAAAGAATTCTTCTACCTCTCGAATGATCTACGATCAAGGGAGACATATTTGGTTACCCCAGTAATGTCGGGGTTGTTAGAGTATGTGCCCTAGAGCCAATCAATTATTGTAAAATTGACTCTTTCTAATAATGTTCATTAATCAATAAAAGGCAATTTATTATATATCACATAAATCATTATTATTGCAATATGTATTGATATATGTCCTTAGAATGGTAGAACTGTGACGAGGGTATCAAGTGTTTCAAATCTTGATAGTGAGAACCCTATGAGTACATATGGTGGCCATTCTAGAAACGTATGTAGCCCTAGTATTATTCTGAAGTAAGGGCACATATAATACGGTAAGGCTATCATAGTGTTGAACGACCTTGTCGAAAGGCAGTGACTGATCTCACTTGTCAAGGTTGTTTGGTGACAACCTGGTGCAACACATGGGTGCTTGCTGCAGGCGATTACATCACAGCAAGTTCATTGGACTGACCCACCAAAGGATTTCATATGGATGGTAACACCAGTGTCTATGGAACAAATCCTCTAACGAATGGTGGTGCATGTGATCCTTAGACTTGAGATCACCGGAGCGCCTTGTGCACTGATTGGTGTAGTTTGACACTAGCCTAACGCATTTCTTTTCAGAACTGTCAATACGGTGGTGATTGGCTGCATTAAGGAGTGTATCAAGACTATGGTGGATTGACAGAGGATTCATCACTCCCGGGTACGGGAGAAGTTATCTCAAGGCGAAATTAAGTATATGGCAATGACACTAAAACTGTGGCCACAGTGGGATTGAGTTGTTGCTCTATCCGGATTATAATACAGGTCATTGGTCCAAAAACTGAATACATAATATCGAGAGTAACCGAAGGTTGACACTATTTCTATGCCTTTGTCTCGTCGAGATAACGAATGATGAAAGGATTGAATTGCATGGTAACCATATCATTGACAGGTAACTACTTTGCTGAATCCAAATCTATCGGGTGGCCATGATGCCTTGCTAGGGGCCAACCTTGGTCTGTGTATTAGTGAGACGATTAATTGGTGTTAATCGCGATACTATACACTACCGGTATGATGAGGAGCCTATGAGTCACACACATAGAAGATAATTTAAGACTCAGGACGAAAGAAGGGCATTTGCATCCTTTTGGGTGAAAGGGTATTTTGGTAATTTCACAGTACAATTAAATTTGCTGAGGTTGTAGCTTTTATTTAATTTGTTAAAAAAATTAAATAAGTGAAATTATGTTTAAATATGTGTTTGCATATATTTCAATATATTATCATTATTGTTAAATGTTAATATATATTAAATATATATATTAAATGATTTTAATTGAGATAATGATGGAAAATAAAAATATCTAATTGGGAGTGTTTAGTAACATGGGGTGTTGGGGTTGGAGCCCAAGCCTATTCCATATGGGAATAGGGCAACTGAGTTTTCAATATAAAAGAAAACTTGTTATTTGTAAAGGTGTGTGTTAATTGAGTGAAATTGATTATTGCATTTTTCATTAAAACAAAAAACACACAGCAGCCCCATTTATCTCCTCCCACGCCATATTTGGGTTTTAGCCTAAATCAAATTCCTTTGATTTTCTTCTTCTTGATTCTTAAGGCTAAGGAGGATCTAGCAAATCCCTCCTTAGTTCCTTGTGATTGTCTTCGTGTGGACTACGTGGGTTCGATCCTACACTTGGATCGGTAGCAAAAACATTCATTGACAAATTTGGAGGAGCCTCCAAACGTGCGTATGTTTCTAAACTCATGATTAATTTCTGCAGAATTCTATTTTAACATAAACTGTAAAATATTGTTCCTTTGATCTTGGCTCAATGGGAATGATCCTTGTTATTATGATTTTGTTTTTCCGCTGCGTATATGGACCGTTTCCTAATAGGGGCATACGAAACCAAATTTTTTCTTTTTCCAATATGATGGCGTCTACCAATTTAGGAAACCGAGTAGGTCTTCCCTTCTTTTACTTAGCGAATTTTTTCTTTTCCTTCAATCTTTGCTTTCTAACGAGTTTTCCCATCTCTTTGCAGGAAACAAGACGACCAGGTTGACGACTCTAACTAACTTCAACCGAATATTAGCATTCGGTAATTTGCCTAAGCAAAGTCATGATGCGAAACTGCTCGTGACAACTGCCAACATGAGGAAATACGGTTTTTTCAATTCTGAATCGTCCTTAGAACCTTTAGTTCGTAAGTATCAGTGGACTTTAAAAATTCTTTCTTTTGCATGCAGTGACCTTTTTCACTAATTATATTTTCATGCAGCGACAATGCCACCCAAAGTACCAAGATCGTCAAGGGCCAGGGAGTTCGTTTTTCCCCAGGCCGCCCCCACTGAGCCAGTCGAGGCAACCCTTGGCGACGCCTCCATTAAAGGAACATACGTGGGAGCGCGAACACCCACAAAACGACTAGCGAAAGCTTCCCGACCTACGGCTGCTCACCCTAAGTAGAAAACCATGGGCCAAAAATTTAAGAAGAGAAATCAACTACAGGCTGCGGGATCAGAGTCTGAGCCAGAGGGTTTGGGGTCGCAGCCTTATCAGGCTTTCCGCTCGAGGGTGACCCCGAGGTGCATAACTAGCATTACACTGGCCCTGAAGCGTTTGCGTAGGGGATAGGGGGAGGCTGCTGCTCCCGAAAGGAGAGTGGGCAAAGAGCCAACTGGCAAGGTGCCAACCGCTTCAAGGGCTGACACACCTGTGTTGGACTCCATGGGATAACTTCCGAAACACTTGTAGTCGGTGGTGTATACCAGTGCGCTCCAGCTTTAAAGCCAGGTAAGGCAATTCATCCTCGTCAAGGACTTTCCAATATCGGTTGGTTTCATTTCCTTTGTTTTCTTTTTTTTCAAAGAAATGGATTTTAACCCTTGCTTCCTTTCTTATGCATTCTCTGCTCACCCTACACTTGGCCCAATAGAAGATTGATCTGGATGTCGTTGGGGAGCTCCACAAGCTGAAGGAAGAAAATGCACAGCTGAAGCAGGACCTAGCAGTTGTGGATAAAGAGGCAAAGGCATTCCACCTTCAGGTGAACCAGTACATGTTGGAGAGGAACTTTACGCTTCGCACAGTAGAGTTCCAGAAGGTCGAGCTCGAGAAAAGAAGAGAAGAAATCAAGAAGCTCCAGAGGACAATGGCCAGACTCATCAAAGAGTGTGGCGAGAAAGAGTAGAAGCTACGAGCGAACTCTGAACGGGCCTTAAGGGCAAAGGAAGAAAGAGCTTGGCTGTGGGAAAATACCGAGAAGCAGAAGAGGGCACTAGAAGCGGACCTCAAATCATGCCAAGGGCGGGTTGCTTCATTAACTGATTAGATAAAGCGACAACATCCGAAAATTGAGAGAAAGGCTGCTAACTAGGCTATTCAGGCCATTTATGCCCTACAGCCAAAGAACCAGAGGATGGACCTTTCCGACCTCCAGATCAACTATCAGAACATCCTCGTTTCCATGGCAGAAGTTGATGATGACATCGATGAGGAGGGACAAGAGCGTCATCCAGAAGGCAATTAGTTGGAGGAATATGTCCCAGAAGACCCAGCAGCTGACGTGTTAGAGTAGATGCCCTAGAGCCAATCAATTATTGTGGAATTGACTCTTTGTAATAATGTTCATTAATCAATAATAAAAGGCATTTTATTCTATATCGCGTAAATCATTATTATTGCAATATGTATTGATATATGTCCTTAGAATGGTAGAACCGTGAC